>NC_072376.2:165868928-166172500 GCF_028885625.2 Pongo pygmaeus | reverse complement strand
ATAGTAGCTCAAGGTCATGAAATTCACTCCCCTTAATTTCCTCTCTACCTATTTATCTCAAAGGTTGCACTTGCCAATTCTTTTAACTCTTAAACCAAATACTACCCATTTCAAAAGACCTTTGAAATTTTCTTCCAGAGAAAATAATAAATTAAACTCATAGATGGACTCTTTCAGACATGCCAACTAACAGGTCAGCCTGAAGGTCTAAAATGTAAAAGTATAAGAAATAATGTTGGTGACAAAGTATGCTATTATGCCAGCCTTTGCCTCAAGTCTTTTAAGATAACATTCACAGAACAGCCTCTCAAACAGACATTCTAAGCAGGAAGTCTTTTCTCAAGAAACCAAAAAGGAAAACCATCATTGTTCTTGTCTTCATCATTAGTAGCAGCATCAAAAGCATTTGCCAGGTGCTGACCTGCCAGCATGAACTTTTAGTACCTGTACAAATCAAGCTAACGCTGTCTTTGGGAATTTATAATCTAAGACATATTTGATATAAACCAAGCAGTGTCATTTTTTATGGAGTGGTGAAAGAAGGAGAAAGTTCTGATAATGTTATTGCACCAGGATTTCAGGGCTTCAAGATGTCATTTTCAAAGCTTCCTAGGGCCTTGCTATATTACCCAGTTGGGTTATCATCATTGAATAGGCCAAATTCTTAGCAATCAGCACTAGGAGAGGTAGTGAGTAACTGCTGCTCAGAAAAGGCCAAGTAAACAGATCATTCCTGACACATAAAGTAACTATCCAACCTCTTTCTAGAGTAGTCAATGGTCAGAAATTGAAAGGATAGAATTCAACCCAAGGACAGACCAAAGAAAAGGTCAGAGCATAAGATGTTACTTCTCACTGAGACTATCTAACCCATTTATATTTAGTGTCTTATAACAACTTCCTTCCATTTGTATTTAAATTTGAAGTAGAAATCAGGAAGCCATGCAAGTCAGCATTAAAATGATGATGCAAGAAAAATATTCAAGATGTGGGTGTGATGCTTATTTTTGACAGATACAATGGAATTTCTAGTGGAGGATTTAATCGACATAGAATTTTCCAGGAAAATAAAGGCAGGAATTGGAAAAATGTTCTCAGGGAATACTGATAAGGGACAGTCATCTAAACAAACCTTGTCAGTGACGGTATCCTAGATTCCATGATCCAAAGTAGAGTTATGGTGGGTAGCTAAATGGGATTATACAGAAAAGGGTAGAAAGAAAAGGGAGGCTGCTAGGAAAAGAAAGACTTAAAAGAATGAGTTAATGAGGGCAAATGGGATGTGGTGTTCTGTACCTAGCCCAGAACAGGCCAGATTACCTCACCTAGAAGACATTTCATTAGTGTAGATGGCCCTGCCCAACTCAACCCTAAGGGAATCCATATTTACCCTAAGGGAGAAGGGAGGTGGAGTTCATTTTAATTGATCCTTCATTGTTATATGAACCTAAGTTGGAAAGAGAAGGAAATGCAATGTGTAACATAAAGAATTTAATCAAATACTTTCTATCTCTAGTTAAGGGTGAGGTAGTCAAAGCCTTCTGACTCACCCCTGCTCTTTTGTTTCTTGGAGCTGAAGGCCAGGTACCAGTTCTGCCAAAGATGAAATCAAGTGGAAATTTGAGAGAAAAGGTCACGTGGAGCTGGGAAGCAGTGGACCCAGCACAGTACCTCCTCCCACCCCCTGGGAAAGGAACCCTCAATACAAGTTGTCAGGCAACAACCCTTTACCACATTCTAAAAATATCGATGTAAAATTTAATCTCCATTTTTAGAAGAAAACAATGAAAAAAGGTATAGATGTGCATATTGCCACAAGAACAACCCCTCACACCCTAAGGGGCTAGCCTAATCTTTGGATGACTGGAATTCTAAGTGCTCTAAAATTAACTATTTAAAAGTCTTTGAATCTAAAGCTGTCTTTGTTTCATAAATTAAAGCTGGTGATTTCCCGGGACAGCGAAGGGGCCTGGTGGAAGGCATCAGTTGCTCCATGGGGTTGGATTACAGGTCGGAACGAATTTGGGGTTCACAGAATGCTTTGGATCTGACAGGCATTTAGTGAGACGAACCGTCCTCCACACTCCCAGCCTTTTATCTACTTTGTCAGCGGCATGCAGCTTTCAACGCCGGGCAAGTATTTTCAGAATACATACACCAACCAGAAAGAGCCCTTCAAACCCTCAAAAGTCACCATCTCCCTGCTCTAATAAGCCCGAACTGTAGTACGAGCTGGGGCAGAGGATAAAAGAGGAGGCTAAAGGAAGGAAAGTAGTTTTAGGAAAATGACCAAACATGTTTTTAAAGAAAAAAAGGAAGCCGATCTTTTCAAAATTACTACAGTCCTGCTTTCAGATTGCTCAGTATCTTTTTTTCTCAGTGCCAAAGGACTTTGAAGGCTATCCTGCATGAAGCGGGTGAGTGAGGACGGCAGAGGTCCGCGACTCCCGGGAGAGCTCCGCGGGCAGGGCCTGGGAGCCGCGCCGCGTCCAGGTTCTGCAGCTCAGCGGCCCTGTTGCTGACAGCTCTGCGCCGCGCCGACCCACTGCACCCGCTCCAGGCCGGCTGCCAGCCCCGCAGCGCCCGTCCTGAAATGGACTCTGGGCAGGCTTCCCGCACGCTCCGGCCACCGGACCTTGCCCGGGGGGGAGGGTTCCCAGGGCACAGCCCGAGCCACGACTTACTACGAGACGGCGACTCGCTTCGCGGGAACAGCGCGCGCTCCGGAGTGGCCTGGGCCTCACCCCTCGGGCCTGGGCCTCGCTGCGCCCCCAGCCAGGGCCGAGGTGTCCTAGCTCACGACATCAGGCAGCGGTCGGGCGACCCAGGACTTCGCACCCGCTCCTCTCCGCCTCCTCCTTCCTCCCCCTTAGCCGCCCTTCTGCAGCCTCAGGCGATCTGAAGGTGAAACTGCTTTATCCAAGGCCGTTTTCTGAGCGCGCGGCTCAAGTAGTAAAAACAGACCAGAGGAGGAAAGTCGGCCTCCTGGCTGGACTCTGAATGGCCTTCACCGGGTGTCCTCGGCTCCAAATGGCTCTCTGGTCGGTCATTTCCATTCTGTGCTCAGGTCCAGAGCAGTGAGACATCTGTTTTCCATCAACCGCGAGGCAGAGGCAAATCCTGGATTAGAGGTCGCCCGGCGCTCGCAGCATTTTCAGGCCCGGCACGACAGCTAATCCCCGCACAAAGAGCATGAAAACAAACACGCAAGTTGGTGCCCGGTTCCAGAAAGATTTCCCTGTGCGATGACTAAAGGCTCCTGCAGCCAGCCTCCAGGATGGGCCAATCGCAGCACAGGGGGGCAGGAAAAGGGGGTTGGCTCGGTTTTCAGGTCTCCTGAAAACGCATCCTCCTCCCCAGTCCCGTAAACACAAATGCAAACACTGTCCTTTCAGGGGAAGTGAGTTCAGCTTGACGGGGCTGAGAGAGCTGAAATGGGCCGGCCTCCATCATGACAGTTCATTATAAGCAAGCACAGCTCCTGAATGTGAGCGAAGAAAAAAATCTCTGCGTTTCCTTCAAGTGAATTCTAACAAATGAGTCAAGTATGATACAATCAGTCCTGAAAATGATGAGCCATGACTGTCTCTATAGGTCTTTTTTACTCCGTAAAAGAAGTTAGAGTAGGGACCCTTCCTTCTCTCTTTCCTTCCTTCTTCCCTTCCTTCCTCCCTCCCTCGCTCTTTCCTTTCTTCCTCGCTCTTTCCTTCTTTTCTCCCTCCCTCCCTCCCTCTCTCGCTCCCTCCCTCCATCCTTCCTCCTTCCCTTCCTCCCTCCCTTCCTTCCTTGCTCTTTCGTTCCTTCCTTCCTCCTTCCTTCCTTCCTTCCTCCCTCGCTCCCCCCCTCCTTCCTTCTTTCCTCCCTCCCTTCCTCGCTCTTTCCTTCCTTCCTTCCTTGCTCTTTCCTTCCTTCTTTTCTCCCTCTCTCCCTCCCTCCCTTCCTCCCTTGCTCCCTCCCTCCTTCCTTTCTTCCTCCTTCCGTTCCTTCCTCCCTCCCTTCTTTCCTCGCTCTTTCCTTCCTTCCTTCCTTATTTCCTCCCTCCCTCCCTTCCTTCCTCGCTCTTTCCTTCCTTTTCTTCCTTCCTTCCTTCCTCACTCCCTCCCTCCCTCCTTCCTTCCTTCCTCCTTCCTTACCTTCCTCCCTTCCTTCATCAGTCACAAGGCTGAGAATACAAAGCTGGAAAAAGCATGAGTCTACTTTCAAGGGCCTTATCTTCTTTGGGGGGCAGGGGGGAAGGTGGGGAGGGACGACCTACAATTTCAAAACACTATAAAATGATAGAAATGTATGCCCAGAGGGTTATAGGAACATAGAAGCAGGAAACGAAGAAAGGCCTCCCAGAGAAGGCTGCATTTGTTTGGTTTTTATGTTTGTTTGTTTTGAGACAGGGTCTTGTTCTGTTGTCCAGACTGGAGTGCAGTGTCACGAACATGGCTCACTGCAGCCCTGACTTCCTGGGCTCAAGCGATCTTCACACATCAGACTCCCGAGTAATTGGGATTATAGGCACACTGCCACACTCGGACATTTCATATAAATGAAATCACATAATACGTGTGGGCTTTTGTGTCTGGTTTCTTTCACTCAGCAAAATTTTTTCAGTTTACTTAGGTATCCACGTAGCATGTGTCAGTACTTCATGATTTTTTATTGCCAAAGAATGTTATATTATATAAATACACCACATTTTGCTTATCTGTTCAACATTTGATAGACATTTGGATTGTTTCCACTTGTGGCTAGTATAAATAACGCTGCTATGAACATTTGAATGCAAGTTTTTGAGTGGACATATATTTTCATTTCTCTTGGGTATTTACCTAGGAGTGAAATTGCTGGGTCATACACTAATTCTATGTTTAACATTTTGAGGAACTGCCAGACTGTTTTCCAGAGCAGTTACACCATTTTACACTACCACAAGTAATGTATGAGGGTTTCAATTTCTTGGTGGGTATGAAGTGGTATTTCATTGTGGTTTTGCTTTGCATTTCCCTAATGACAAATAATGTTAGGTATCTTTTCATGTGCTTGTTGACCATTTGGGTATCTTCCTTGTAGAAATGCTTACTGAAATTTTTGCCCATTTTTAAAAATTTATTTTTAAAATTGGGGTTCAATATATATAACAAAATTTACTATTTTGTTATATCAAAATGTATATATACTGTGAACAGTACATATACATTGTTGTACAACCAACACTATTTGCCCATTTTAAATTGTCCTTTTAAACTTGTCTTTTATTGTTGAATTCTCACATTCTGGATGTGAGTTCCTTATCAGATGTATGCTTTGAAAATATTTGTTCTTATTCTATGGGCTGTCCTTTCACTTTCTTGATGGTGTCCTAATAGTCTTTAATAAATTCCTTTTACTTTCAGACTAACTAGAGATAGTCTGTTGTCAGAAGCTAAGAACACTCACAGATGCACTGTGTTCTGTTAAATGCCATCCTTTTCTATAACAACCTGTCTCTCATCATATCTTCTATCCAATATTGTCTTAGAACTTTGATTTTTATTTTTTCCTAAAGCTTTTCTCATTCTATCTGAATCCCACCTATGTCTTATATTTACTGGGCACAGACTCAAAGCATCAGCAGTTACCACCAACATCAGCAGTTACCAGTGGCCTTCCTATTTATTTCCCACTTCTAACCCAATTCTGGCTCAGAACCCTGCAGTCAAGGGCAATGACCTCCCCTTTTCTTGACTCCTTTTACACTGTTCCTCCCTTTCCTCAATTACATTGCCATAGCCACATGGGATCTTATGAGAACGTCGTGTTTAATCTCTGGATCATCCTTAGTGCCCAGAACAAGGCTTTGCAAAATCCTGGAATACAATAAATGTGTATTAAATGGAAATGAATCTTGTGCTCTATTTCCTTCATTTTATTTTATTTTACTCATTTTATTTATTTTTATTTTTTCGAGATAGGGTCTGGATCTGTCACCAAAGCTAGGGTGCAGTGGCACAACCTCGGCTCACTGCAACCTCTTGCCTCCCAAGCTCAAGCCATCCTCCCACCGCAGCCTGCCGAGTAGCTGGGACCAGAGGCATGTGCCACCTCACCTGGCTAATTTTTGTATTTTTCAGGGAGACAGGGTCTTACTTTGTTTCCCAGGCTGGTCTTGAACTACTGAGCTCAAGGGATCCACCCACCTTGGCCTCCTAAAGTGTTGAGTTACAGGCGTAAGCTACCATTCTAGGCCCATTTTTTAAATTCTAAAATAATATTTATGCAATCCTTGATTTTAAACTTTTCTCTCAATGGCCACATGTGGAAGATGAAGGCTTCAAACTGGGTTTCAGGGCAAATCGGTGTTCAATTTAGGAATGAAAGAGTGGAATTCTTTTGGGAAGTAATTTTTAGAAGTTTGTGAGATGGTGAAAGAAGGTAGGGCTTCACAGATAAAGTTCTCAGGACCCATAAAGGCACTAAATAGTATTATTTGGGGCATCAGAAGTCTAAGGTGAATTCATTTTCTGGTAGATTTTTTTCTGGCGGATTGGGCTTTATGACTGCCACTCCTCAACAGTTGGGTCTGCTTCTTGCATGGCACTCTGAAACTTTGGATTCCAGACTAACTGAAATGCACCTCTTTGAAATAGCTGGAAAGAGCCAGTTTCATTCTGTCATAAGATCAACCAATGTTTACTGAGCACACACCTTATGTAAAACACTACCCTGGGCACACAGAGATATGAGATTCATTTCCCATAGTAAGGAGTTGGATGACTAATGGGTGCTATGGTTAAGATAAACACAATTAACTATAATCCAAAGCAGAATGGGGGGTCAGGACAAGGACAATCATCTGTAATCCAAAGCAAAGCAGGGTGTTTTACTCTCCATAATAGAGGCATAAAAGACTGTTTTGAGAATTCAGGGAAGAAGAAATCACCTTTTTTTTTTTTTTTTTCTTTGAGTAGTAGAAAAGGCTTCATGGAGAAGGTAGGGAAGGAGAACTAGTCTTTTGCCTAAAAATTTAGGATTTCTACACCACAATCCTTACTCTTCAGTAACTCCCTTACTAGTTGGGAAGAAAATCATACATACAAGTGGCTACAACTCAAGACCATATATGAAAAGACTCATTTGGAAGGGTCACAGAAAAATGAGAGAGCACTTCTCATACAAAGTCCAGGAAATACTATATAGAAAGGGTAGACTTGTAGACTTGACTTGGACCCTAAAAGATGGAAAGGATTTATTAAAATGCATGTTTTTGATAAAAGGCAATTAAATATTCTAGAAAATTTGGAAAACCCATAAAAGTATAAAGAATAAAATAGGTCGGGCACAGTGACTCACACCTGAATCCCAGCACTTTGGGAGACCAAGGTGGGAGGATCACTTGAGCTCAAGAATTGGAGGCCACCCTGGGCAATGTAGAGAGACCCTGTCTCTACAAAAAGAATAAAATAATTAGCTGAGTGTGGTGGTGCATACCTGTAGTCCCCGCTACTCGGGAGGCTGAGGTGGGTAGATTGCTTGAGCCCAGGAGCAAAAGGCTGCAGTGAGCTGTGATTATACCACTGCACTCCAGCCTGGGTAACACAACAAGACATAAAATAGAAATCATTTACAGATCCACTGCCTACAGATAAATCCATTGCCAGACATACAATACGCTTAATAAATATTTGCAACGGAATAAGTGAATAAATTACATTACCATTTATAGTCTCTATTTTTTCTTGTGCACAACTGCTTTCTACAAAGGTTATACCAATTTACATTCTCATTAGCAATGCATGAAATTAAGAAATTCACCAGCAGTGTTATTTTTAAATATTTGTGAATGATAGGAAGAAAATAATAACTTCCTTCTGAAATTTAGATTTATGGGATCATTGGTGATGTTGAACATTTTACATATGATAATTAACCATTACTATTTCCTTTAAATTGCCTATTCATGATCTTTGTACATTTTTCTTTGGAGAACTTGGAGAAAATCTGAAATTTTCTCAATCTTGGTTCCCCCGTGGCTATGACTGTGTGAGCATCCTGCCATGGCAAGTGTGATTTACTTTCTAAAAATACATTCTTATTCTTATTCTCTGTCTCTCCCTGCTCTCCAACATAGCCTCTAAACATAGCCAACTGCTTCATCTGGTGATCAATCAAAGAAATCATGATTTGTTGCAACACTGGAAGGACATCTTGGTGGTATGAGAATTACTGAGAGGCAGTATGTTCAGATTATCAAGCATCACTGAGTCACCATAACTCTCTTTTTTAAGTGCTGGTTTTAGAACTTAACTTCCTCCTATGCTGTAAAATTAAACTTCACAGCAATTCTCGCACTGACTCCCTCAGTTTCAACTGACCTGCACTTTCTTGCCTTTGAAGTGTCTGTTCCTGCTGAATCTGGGGTGGCCTTTTCTTCATCTTCCCCTGTCCAAATCTTGCCCCTTCCTGATGAAGTTCAACTGGTACCCATGGATGAGAATGACCTCTTCCTCTGAATCCCATATACTTTGTATTTCAGTGACAGCACTTCCAGCCTCCTGGGTACTTGGGTTATCTGTAAATGCATCTCATCTCCTTATTACCCTGTATACTCCTTGGGGAATTTACATCTTCTTTATGTCTAGGGTCCCATAATTCAATGAGCAGAAACCCCAAAACATTTTACAAATTAAAAAATAAAATCATGTCATTTAACAGAAACATGAGCAGAAAAAAAGAGCTACTTTGAAAGGAAACAGCAAAGCTTAATTTTCAGTTGTATTGACTGTGCTCATGGTAAGATTTTGGGGAGAAATAAAAGTTCATCTAAACAAAGTTCATCTAAATCAAAGAACTCACAGAATCTCATTGCTATGGGCTGAATGTGTGCCCCCAACTTCATATGTTGAAACTTCACTGCCAATGTGATAGTATTAAGAGGTTGGTGCCTTTAGGAAGTGTTTAGATCATGAGGGTTCCCCTTTCATGAATGGATTAATGCCTTTATAAAAGGACTTGAGGGAACTAGCAAGCTCTCTTGTCCTTCCATCCCCTTCGCAATGTAAAGATGCTCACAGCACCACCTTGGAATCAGAGAGCAGCCCTCAGCACACACCAAACCTCCTGGTGCCTTGATCTTGAACTTTCCAGCCTCCAGAACTGAAAATAAATTTCTATTGTCTATAAATTCGCCAGCCTCAGGCATTTTGTTATAGTAGCACAAATGGACTTGGACATTCATCTTGAGAACTTCTGGGGATAGAAACTAAGGGAAGAATTGAGAAACATGCCTCCTTTTGTCTTGTCAAAAGAATGTACAAGTTGCCCTCTTATTCTGCAGCCCTTTAAACCCTCTGCAGGAGAGGAACAGAATATCATGAAAGTTGCAACTGGAGTCCAGGGACTAAGAAAGTGAACTGGGACAAACAATTAATTTTAGATTGAACATAGAGTCAGCATAGGAAAGTAAGTACTAAAATAATATTTTAAAATAGCAGGGAAATTGACAAGGAAATTGCTACTGGCTTCCATTAGAGTAAGAGCATACTTTCTTGTAATATTTTCTTGAAATGATGATACATTGATCTTCTTTGACTAATCCATTAGCATAGAAAGATGTTTCTTAGTCTCCAGGAATGCTTACTCAATAGAGGCTTCAGGTCACATTACAGAACTTCATACACTGCTTCAAACATACACTGCTTCAAACCAAATATTAAGAAAGAGCACATGAAAAAGCCAAGACAGAAAGAGAACAACTCTCTTTGGAGTCTTGGTGATTTTTCTCAATTGCTTGCCAAAAATCCCACTCATCATAAATCTGCTTATTTTTAATATGTTTCAGGCTTTTGAAGTTTCCAGCTAAAAACCTCACTTGCATAAAACAACAACAAAAAAATAAAAACAGGCCAAAAAGTTTTTTGAACTGTATTGCTTGGGACTATTGTGACTGAACGTCTGTTTAATTCTCAAATTACAGATGAAAAAACAAATAAAAGGAACCTTGAAAGGGTTTCTTTTGAAATCTTCTATCCAAAGTGTGAAAAAAATATGATAATTGATTTCTTATTCCTTATATTAATCATAGATTTCAATGCCTGTTTTTAATTTCCAAAAGGCTATATTCCATATGGAGGGGTTTTATTTAAGAAACCTTTTTTCTTGCAAACCCCCATACGTTGAAATTTTTAATAAATATAATTTAAAAACAGAGAAGTGCACAAATCCTAAGGCAACAGCTCAATGAAATATCACAAAGGGATCGTAACAGGGTAAAAACACCATCCAGAACAAGAATTGGGATATTTCCAACACTCCAGATGCGCCCCTCCCTAATGTAGTTTTGAGCCTGATATATTTTTTTATAGAAATATTATAAATGGCAGCAAGTGCCCAGATCAGCCCACAAAAACCAGAAAATGTACTTGGACTCTAGCAAAATGGCACCACATCAACATCAATGTTTCCATGGGGAAATGCATTTTCAGCTCTGAACAGTGATCTCACGGGGCATGTCCCAGACTCATGATCCTTGAACCCCAAGGGTTTCCAATGTAGGGATTCTTGGTGGGTGGGCCTATGTGGAGGAGAGGAGGAGCTATGTCTAGATCTCAGTAATCAGTTCCCAGTCTACATCAGCCTCAGGGTCTAAACAAGAGAAAGTGGCACTTTAGCCAGGTATATGCCAGGTATACTGACTTAGGAAAAAGATGCCAATTAGGGGTTCTAGTGAGGCACTGAAGTGTATGTTCGAGTTAGTGTGATTTGCAAGTTGCATCTGCCTGTATAATGGACATTCAAGAGAATTAAGAAATGTACATTTAGGGAACCAGTGGGGTGAAGAATGCTAAGTGAGGCTAGTATATAATTGTTACTTCTGTTGCAATGACTGATCGTTGTAGATTTTCTCTTTAACACCTGATTCCAATTAAAAGCAAGCATTGTAATGTTAATAGCTTAACATGGAAAAAATAACCTATTACAGCAATTTTATTGTGTTTTCTAGTAGTTTCCAAAATCCTCAGAAAATAAAAATCACCTAGTATGCTTGTCAAAACACAGATTTAAGGCTCCAACCCAGACCTCCTAAATCAGAACTTACCTAGGGGAGGTCTGATTATTTATGATGATCTAGCTAACAACACCTCTTGGTATTTCTCATCTTCAGGAAAGTACAAGAAACACTGGCTTGGTCTAAGAAATATGAGAGAGGCATGTGTTCAGTCAAAAGTGCAATATAAACCTTAGTTGCTGTTGTTGTTATTCATAATGATGAAAATGATGTGGAACGCTGAGAGGCTGCTTTGGACAAAAGTTTTCCTTGGGGTAAACAGTTCTGGTTCCAAATTTTCTTTATTGTTTCTTTTGTTCCAAGATTCTGAGTTACAAAAAGCAATTTTACAGACACCTGATACTGTCTTCAGCGCATTAGATAGTTCCTCTTAAATAAAACTTATATTTTAAAATGGACAGAAAAGAGTTTGACCCTCTTCATCTCTTAAATCCAAGCTCTCCTCAACATTATGCAGGTTATTGGAGGCTATGCTGGTCAGGTTTTACTGCCCAGGGACTTAGAGGAGCATCTCCATTTATCAGTGGCTTATCTAACTTTTAGAGTCCTCGATCAATTACACAGTGCTCGTGGAAATGCAAATGAGCATGATCAACCAGTGTTATTGAAAAGCACTTTTGTAAGATGTATCAAAAACCTTTTAAATGTTTATATCTTATGCGCTAGTAATTTCACTTTAAAAATCTTTCTTGAGGCACTATCAGAGGTGTGGTCACAGATATTGTCTAGACACTATCATAAGAGTACCAGCTCCGGGTTTCAATGCCAGCCCATCCACTTTTTTTTTTCTTTTTTCCTCACCATGTCTTACGGTGCTAAGCTGCCACTTTCTAATTGTGCAATCTGGAACAAAATATGTAGCCAACTCTCCTGTGCCTCGTTTCCCTCTTCTGTTAAATGGTAATACTAGTAGGTTTGTTACAAAGATTAAATTCGTTAAATAGTAATAATAGTAGGATTCGCCAGGCATGGTGGTTCACACCTGTAAACCCAGCACTTTGGGAGGCCGAGGCGGGTCACCTGAGGTCAGGAGTTCGAGACCAGCCTGGCTAACATGATGAAACCCGTCTCTACTAAAAATACAAAAATCAGTCAGGCATGGTGGCATGCACCTGTAATCCCAGCTACTTGGGAGGCTGAGGCAGGAGAATTGCTTGAACTCGGGAGGCAGAGGTTGCAGTGAGCCAAAATCGTGCCACTGCACTCTAGCCTGGGTGACAGAGCGAGACTCTGTCTCAAAAAATAAATAAATAAATAAAAAATAATAGTGGGATTGCTACAAAGATTAAATTAATTAAGATGCATAAAGAACTTGAAACAGAGCCCATCACATTGTTAGCAATTCAACAAATGTTAACTATTATTATAAGCTATTATTGCAAAAACATTCATTGCTGTATTATTTATGATAGAAAAAAATTGAAACAAGTTAAATGAACAGAAATAGAAGCATGAAGACATATTTTTGCACATTCATACAAAAGAATATAATGTACCCTGGAGGCATCACATAATGGTTAAAAACACAGGCTCTGGAACCTGAATGCTGGCCAGCCCCTGACCAGCTGTGCAGCTTGGGACAATTTTCTCAACAATCTGAGCCTCAGTTTCCTCACCTGAAAATGGAGAAGAACAGTAATAGCGGGCTGACTGGCTCATACACATAAAGCACTTAGAACAGTTCCTGGCACACAGTCATTGCTTCATCAGTTAGTCTCTCCACTTACAGTTAAGTTGGTAGCCTAGCAGACCGGTGATATCTCATGCACACAAAGCTTCCCAGGCAGTAGCTGTGAAAGTACGTGCCCTTGTAGGAGATGAACTGAACAAAGCGTAAATTTCCCTTTGTATGAATAGACAAAATGACTGATGCAAGCCCAGGCCTGGAGGCTACGTGCACAACCACCATGCAAAGGAACTGGAAAGAGTTGTTTCACTGCAGTACCAGAACAGACTGCTTTCATTAAGAGAAAAAAAAAAAGGGAATAAAGAAGACAGGCCCCCAAACAAAACCACCCACCAAAGCCACAAACAAGACTTGGCAAGAGAAAGGAGCTGAAAAGGCTTTCCTAAATCTCCAGTCTGCATCCACCTCTTTTCTTTTTCTTTCTTTCTTTTTCTTTTTTTCCTAGAGACAGAGTCTTGCTTCGTCGCCCAGGCTGGAGTGCAGTGGTGCGATCACAGCTCACTGCCTCGAACTCTCAGGCTCAAGCAATTATCTCTCCTCAGCCTCCTGAATAGCTGGGACCACAGGCATACACCACCACAAGTGCAGTTTTCTTACATGGAAATATTGCAAAATGGCGAAGTCTGGGCTTTTAGTGTACTCATCATCTGAGTAATGTACATTATACCCAATAGGCAATATTTCATCCTTTATCCCCTTCCATCTTCCCACCTTTTGGAGCTTCCAATGCCTATTATTCCACTCTCTATGTCCACACATACCCACTGTGTACCTCCCACTTATAACTGAGAACATGCAGTTTTTGGCTTTCTGTTTCTGCCTCATTTCACTTAGGATAACGGCCTCCAGGTTCATCCATGCTGCTGCCAAAGGCATGATTTCATTCTTTTTATGGCTGAGTACTATTCCATGGTGTATATGTACCACACTTTAATCATCATCTGTTGACAGACACTTAGCTTGATGACTTTGCTAAAGGACAGCTTTATTTCTCATAAGGGTTGAAGCCTGCAGAGAGGCCATTCTGACAGGCTGGGAAATGTAGCCTACCGCCAGAAGCTAGAAGCAGGCACTTCCTCCTCACTCTGAGTTTTTGAAAGACTAAGGGAAAGAGAATAGAGAAAGGATATTTCCATCTACCAGGGGAAAAGATGTGCAGTAACAAACCATTTTGGGAGACAGCCTTCTCACAGATTTAGAAAAGTATATTTAAATTTTGATGAACCTTTTCAAGTATTAAAGTTTGAGTTACAAGCACAAGAGAGGATAAAACAAATCCAAGCAGAGATTCAAATTGTCATATAAGAATTTGTAGGCTGGGTGAGGTGGTTCATGCCTGTAATCCAGCACTTTGGGAGGCCCAGGTGGGCAGATTATTTGGGCCCAGGAGTTCAGAGACTAGTCCAGGCAACGTGGTAAAATCCCATATCTACAAAAAAATAAAAAATAATTAGCCAGGCATGGTGGTGCATACCTGTAGTCCCAGGTACTTGGGAGGCTAAGGTGGGAGAATCACCTGTCTGGGAGGTGAAGGCTGCAGTGAGCCATGATTGCACCACTGCACTCCAACCTGGGCAACAGTGTGCAACCCTGTCTCAAAAAAGAAAAAAAAAGGAAAAGAAAAAAGCAAGCAGGCAAGCAAAAACAAACCAACAAATGAACTAGGATCTGCTCCCATGTTGCCCCACCTTGCTCCTAAAGGTTGGATGTGGTTTCTTTTATCAAGGAGCAGGTTTACAACCAGCCTTGGAAGCCTGGAAGGTATTGAGATGTTTCTCTGACCCAGTAACCCCAATTCCTAGAAAGGACAGGGATCAGCAGTCACTACACTCTTCTTCCACCCAGCCCTGTCCAGAGCTGACCTCAGGTTACCTCACTGTCAGCAGCACCCCCTTCCCCAAGGACCCTGCCCCCAAAACCACACCTGGAAGCTTGAGACACCACCAGGTCGGTGTGCAGATGGCCGCTATGGATTCCTGGTGAGCATGGCTTATGAGAAAAAAAGGCAGCCTCATATTGGAAGCCTGGGTTTCCTGAATGCCCCTGGACAGTGATGAGGAGGGGTGGGCAGGCTGCCATTGCCCCATCCCCTGTCTCCTCCCAGCCCTCCAGTGACAACTCAGACAATGGTGCCCTGCATGTCTGGGTTTACTGCATGTGTTGAGTGTGGGAAGAGAGCTGCTTTTTTCAGATCTTGTCACTATCTTTCCTTGTCACTGTTCCAACACGACTTCTGGGGCTTCTAGGGTCACTGCTGCCTTATGGGGTCTTTTCATTTTCTTTTTGTAATGGCCAGCATTAATATTTATGCTGTTCCTCCAGTATGTCCAGAACACACAGAGTGTCCAGGAAACACAAGAGCTAGCCTCATTGAAGGTGTATTTAAAGGGGCCACATTTCTAAGAAATCACTGATTGCTGCTATTTCATTAAAAATGCTCTCAAGAAAATAGAATCATCCAGTGAAGAGCACAAATCAAGAATCAAATATTTTGAGAGCTCTAGTTCTTTTCTTTTGGTCCCCAGTGGAATAACCTGCATGTCAGTGAGCTATTAAAAGGATTTGGCTCCATTTGGTATTCCTGGAAATGCAATTATTGCCCAGTTGCCTGTGAAACATTTGAGGACCCATGAAAAAGATGGCCTTGCAGATTTCACAGGACTTTTGCTGCGAAAGAGACTCCTCAGCAACATTTTGCTTGATGTCCCTACATTTAAAATTAAGTCACCCAGGCCAGACACGGTGGATCACGCCTGAAATCCCATTACTTTGGGAGGTCAAGACAGGCAGATCACCTGAGGTCAGGAGTTAGAGACCGGCCTGGCCAACATGGCAAAACCCTGTCTCTACTAAAAATACAAAAATTAGCCAAGCGTGGTGGCAGGTGTCTGTAATCCCAGCTACTTGGGAGGCTGAGTCAGAAGAATCACTTGAACCTGGGAGGTGGAAGTTGCAGTGAGCCGAGATCTCGCCACTGCTCTCCAGCCTGGGCGACAGAGTGAGTGAGACTCCATCTCAAAAAAAAAAAAATTAAATCACCCAATGTGGCAACTAGGAATATCTTGGAAAACTATATGGATTTGAAAGTATCTTGAAAAGCACAAATGCTCTTTGTGGTGCATGATTCTGAGATCAGGTTACAGCTTCAAAGTTCAGTTGAAACTCTATTTTATTCTCCTGCAAAGAGTGAGAGAGGTCATATGGAGGAAAAAACCCATCCTTGGAAGGTCTCTGGTGGGATATACTTAGCTACTTACCATATCAAAGAACACACATTGAAAAGTGCCAGACCAGGTTTAGAGTGAGGCTTTGAGGGTACTACAGATTTAAATGTCTTCCTCCCACACACTAAGGAATAGATCTCATTTTTCAAGTTGGTAACGTTTGTGAAGTCAGACACTGACCCTTTGTCTCCCATGGTTTCTAGAGTCAATAGTTTGAGGAATTTCACTGAAGTTCTATTTGCATAACAGTTGCAAAATGTGAAGTGTACCATTCTCTCAGTTCCAACTTGTTAAGTACAGTACTTGAAGGCACAGGTGGACAGTGGGCAAATACACCTGGTAGTTAAAGACCTACATATCAGGAAATGCTCCCTTAAAAAGCTGAGCAGGACTGGAGGTGTGATAAGGGATCTTGTTCCCAGCAGGTGCCTTGAGGTGAGACTATGCATATCTAAACAACTCCCAGGGCCACTCTAGGGAGTGCAATTCCAGTTGAGTTTTCTGATTCATATTCCATCTTTTATGGGGGTGGGTCCCTTGAACATATCGGAGTGATAAAACAGCATGCTAATAAGTGTGGGAGGTGGTGTGAGTGTCCCTTGTTTGAAAATTTAAGTAGATATAAAAATTCTCAAATGCAAGGGATTATGAATGTAAACCACATTGGTGTTCCGTTACTCTAGTTAGGGAGGCTTTGGGTGCACCAAGGTCACCAGGCTCCCTGCTCCTTACGTGCCTTCAGGGGCCTGTCCACCATTTTTCCTGATTCCATTGTGTTAGATCTTTGGCTGCTGGACCTCAGTTTTCCCAGGGCTTTTCATAAAATGGGCCTGGTGAAGAAATGACTCCAGTCTTGTCAAATCTTAGGAAGAAGGAATTGATGCTGGATCTTCTAAATGAACACACTTCTTTGTGTGTGTGGATATGGTTCTCAGTACCCACCCACTGCTCCAGATGTGCTCCCAGCTCCAGACCTAGCCTTGCAGGCTCACACTTTTGTAATGTATGGAAATTGTAAATGTTCTCTGCTTGGAATCCTCTGGAGCATCATCTAGAAACTTCCATCGGGATGGATGCGGTGTTCCATCTGGGAGGGAAAAGGAACGACCCCATGCCAAGCACTATGGAGGGCAGTCTACATGTTCCAGCTTTCCATTCTCATCATAGCCCGATAAGGCAGACAATATCGTTCCCATTTTCAGGTAAGGAAAACAAGAACTGGAGAGGGTGAGTGACTTGCCCAAGGTCACTAGCAGTCAACCAGCAGACCTGGGACTCAAGTTCAGCTCTGTTTGACCTATGTTCTGGTCTTGACACATCTACGGGATATTATATTTTTCATACAATTTACTATGAAAATTTTAGATAAACACAAATTTTAGATAAATGAGTTTTAGATTTATTTATTTATTTATTAAATAATAAAATTATTATAATTTTAGATAAAGACAAATTTTAGATAAAGACAAATTGTGTAATTTTCTTACACAAAGAAATTACACAAATTTCTTCTTGTGTAAAGTAACCAACTTGAATGTATCATTACCTCCTGTGAAAATAAAAAGTGTACTTTCTTTTTGAGACAAGGTCTTGCCCAGGTTGGAGTGCACTGGCACAATCATAGCTCACTGCAGCTTCTACCTCCCAGGCTCAAGTGATCCTACTGCCTCAGCCTCCTGAGTAGCTGAGACCACAGGTGTGTACCACCATGACTGGCTAATTTTTTATTTTTATTTCTTACAGACAAGGTCTCACTATGTTGCCCAGGCTGGTCTTGAACTTTTGGCCTCAAGCAATCCTTCCACCTTGGCCTCTCAAAGTGCTGACATTACAGGTGTGTACCACTGCACCCGGCCAGATGTGAACTTTTCAAATCACACACAAGACCCATCTATTATTCCTGGATGAGCCTTCAACATGGATAAGCATGATCAGCAAGGAGCTCAAGGGTGATTTCAAACCACGTTTAACTTACGGCTCATGAGTTCCTCCGGGGAGATTTCCGTCAGATCTAAAGTCATAGATAGAAGCTAGAATGGACTTTGAAGATCACGCCTCAGGACAGATAGAAAACTGTGACTCTGAAGGACTCCCTTTTCCAGAGCCACCTGCTGGCCAGTCCCGGATGGAGACCAGAATGCTGATGTCCAGCTCGCCCTTCTTTCCACTGCACTGCATTCTCTTAGCATTTCCTTTCTCCAATGTCACCAGTAAATCAGAGAGACATTTGGTAAACTTAGACGGTATTTAGGACTGTCGTTGGATGCTGGCACCAGTCATGATAAAATAATTAATATTCGTTGAGTATTTCCTGTGCACTGAGTGCTGTATAAGGAACTTTGATGCATGACCACATTTAAACCTCACAATCATCCAGTGAAACAGATTGTCATCCCCATTATTTTGCTGAAGGAATTCAGACTTAGGGAGATTCGGTAACTTGCCCAATAACACACAAGTAAAACAACGAAAGTGAGGCTCGACTCCAGGTTTGTCTGAATCAAAGCTCTTGCTCTTAAACCCATGTTTTTAAACCCGTGTTCTTTGGCTTCTGCCTCTGTGTGTCGTCCGTCCCCCATCAGTCACTGCACCGCATAGGCCTACCAGTGTGGCTGGCTGTTCCTGGGATTTAGCGAATTTTACAGATAAGGGAACTGGGGCACAGAGAGGTTAGGGAACTTGCACAGAGTTACACAGTGAGTAAGTGACCTGAAGTGTGAATCATGAGGAAGGTGTGATATTGTGATTTATAATAAGAAATATATATTTGGTCTTGTCTCTGCTTCCTGGCACATAGTTCTTAAAATCCTTGCAATTGGCTGGGCATGGGGGCATGCACCTGTAATCCTAGCACTTTGGTAGGCTGAGGCGGGAGGGTCTGGAGGATCGCTTGAGCCCAAGGGGTTAAGGCTGCAGTGAGCCGTGATCATGCCACTGCACTCCAGCCTGGGTGACAGAGCAAGACCCTGTCTCAAATTTAAAAAAGAAAGAAAGAAAAACCCTTGGAATGTACAAAGTGATAAAGAGCCTTTTTGTATGCTAATGAGATGATTGACGACTGAGGGCTCCCGGATTGCCTCTGGAGGGGGCTGGTTGCCAGGGGAACCAAGCAAGTGATTAGAGAGTTGGAACTTTCAGCCCCTTTATCCCTACTCCACCCATATACACCCCCTGACCCTGTTTCCAGGGAGCAAAGAGGGGCAGGAGGTTGACTCAATCACCGATGGCCAATGGTTTGATCAATCATGCCTTTGTAATGAGGCCTCCATAAAAACCCGAAGGAGCGGTTCTGGAGGGCTTCTGGATAGCCGAACACGTGGAGATGCTGGGAGAGTGGCGCCCGGAGAGGGCATGAAAGCTCCAAGACCCTCCCTAGCCATCTCTTCACCTGGCTGTATGTATTCATTCATCTGTATCCTTTGTAATACCCTTTATAACAAACTGGTAAATGGAATTAAGTGTCTCCCTGAGTTCCGTGAGCCATGCTAACAAAAGAGTGACCCCAAGAAGTCAATCTCCAACTTATAGCACAAAGTTAGACAAAGTTACACAGCTTGTAATCTACCTGAGAAAGGATCGTGAGAACTTCTCATGGATAGCCAGCTGGTCAGAAGCACAAGTGACAACCTTCAGCCTGCAACAGGCCTCTGTGGTCGGGCAGCCTGGTAGGACTGAGCCCTTAAACCTCAGGGTCTGCACTCACTGCAGTTAGTGTCAGAATTGAGTTAAACTGTGGGACACCTAGTTAGGCGGGAAGGTGAGAATGCATTGACCTGACCAAATGGGATTTGTGAGGCCTGCGGTGGGCCTGGAGGGTGAATGATGCACACCTGTCCTTTCCCTTTGGAGCCTCCACCCCACCTGAGAGAGTCAAAAGTTCACTGGCAGAGTCAGAAGTTCCATTCCTTGTCAGGACCTCCTCGTGGGCGACTCATCCCTCTCCAGGGCTCTAGGACTGCTCCAGGAGACCTTGGCCTCACTTAGAGACTGCCTGTTTTCATACAATGGGTTCAAGCATTCATGTTGCTTGGCGTCAAATTCATTTGAAAAATACCCTTTGTATTCTGACTTAATACCTCCAGGATCCGCAAACAGCATGGTGGCTTTAAACAAGGTGTACCTAGATAATAGATACAAGTTGTGGGAATTTGGATAGGTGGGGAGACTTTCAAAGCATTAAATGTATTAAAGTCCCATGGTTCACCTCTAGCTTTATCTAAAAATTAAACTTCACCTTTTCATTTTATCAGGCTCCTGTCGATAACAAACACAAACCGCAAGTTCACTGACTCCACACCACAGGGCTCACCAGAAACTTACCTGATCAAAGCTGCCGTAGGTGATTCCTTTCTTCAGCAGGAGGAGGAGGAGGACTTTCTAAAGCAATTCCCAGGACTCGAGCTGTTGTAGCCCCCTCCCCACCTTGCAGGTCGTAATGACAGCACAACCCTTTCCTTGCCCTTTGCGCACTCCGTGAGCTACGACAGGTGCCTCACTGAGCACCGAATGGGCCAGCCAAGAGACAAAGCAGGCACCAAAGACCGGTGCCTGAGTGGTTTTCCACCCTCACCCTTTCACACCCCGGAAACCAGCAAGCACCCCGAGGTGTGGCTGGCTGAGCCCACGTCAGAGGTGTGGCTGGCTGAGCCCACGTCAGGCTTCACCCCCGACTCACATGGCGTCCCCAGGCTCTGATGACTTCTCACTTGGGTAGTCAAGGACAAACGCTCTATTCACCTGGGGCTATTCCTTCATTCCACAGCCCCATGGCAGAGGGACATAGTACCCTTTGAGCACTTTTATGGGGCAGTAAAACTTTACAGTCTCCTGTCTGCTCTAAACTGTTCCCACATTTCTGAATAGACCTATTTATAACATGCAAGACTACTACAGTTTGCCCTTTGAAAATACTAGCAGATATTAGGTCCTTTCAAACGGGGTCGACTGAGTTACATCGGCTAGCAGCTGGCTTACAGAAACCCCGGAGAGGCACAGCTAAGCTCCTGACTGTGACTAGCTATGTTAGGAAATAAAACAGCATTTGAGTCTCACAACATCACTGGAACATTCTTGTTGCTTTGGTGTCAAATCCAGCTGTGTCTCTCCCGCGATTTTTTGCTTCCTTACTCTCTTCCTGCCTGGATTGACAGAGCTCACTGTGAGCTTTGTCAGCAAATCCCAGTCTTTTCCTTCCATCTTCAGCAGGCAAAAAATTAAAACCAGGAAAAAGTAGCAACTCAATCACAACTTGTT
Source organism: Pongo pygmaeus (assembly GCF_028885625.2). NCBI lineage: Eukaryota > Metazoa > Chordata > Mammalia > Primates > Hominidae > Pongo > Pongo pygmaeus. Next base: position 166,151,301 of record NC_072376.2, on the reverse strand, counting down.
TCTCCCAGCCCCAGATTAACCAGCTGGCCCAGAAAAAGAATTATCACACATTGAGAAGCGTCCTTACCTGCGTTCCATAACGGCCACTCCTGTGCATCCAAGACCAGAGCCAGCCTCCTCCAATCTGGGGACTCAGCTCCCCGCAGCCCGCAGACAATTGGGCCCATTATAGTCGTCAAGCTGCCGAGTTAAAGGGTGGCCCTTACTAAAATATAAACAGCTAGTCAGCACAAGCCAAAGGGGCGGGGCTGCAGTATCAGGGGACAATGAGAGCCAATGATCAGCCTCTTTGGGCTCTGTTTGCTTAAGATATTGTGTTTCATTCCAAAGTAGGGGAGATGGGAGTGAGAAACACTGAAGAGTAAGGGCTGAGTTCTCATCTTTACAGCCCCCAGTAGGAAAAGCGTCCAAGTTGAAAAGTTTAAATCACTGCACACAGAAGGCCAATTTCAGGAAAGTGTTTGTAGACTGCACACATAATAATATGTATTTTTAAAGCCACAGACATTTATGTTGCATTAGCTATCTGTTATCTTCCGGCGTTAATAAATGTGGTATTCATGAGGTCAACGGGAGTTTTTCAACCAAAGAACAAAGGCCAAGAAAGTTAGTTTGATGACATGCTTATTTTATTGAATATACTATCTGATCAGGAACACTCACCTCATCTACAGAGCAAACGCTTGTTTGATTGGCACATCTTTATTTTTTATATTTATTTATTTATTGAGATGGAGTCTCGCTCTGTTGCCTAGGCTGGAGTACAGTGGCACAATCTCGGCTCACTGCAACCGCAGCCTCCTGGGTTCAAGTGATTCTCCTGCCTCAGCCTCCTGAGTAGCTGGAATTACAGGAATGCACCACCACGCCTGGTGAATTTTTGTATTTTTTAGTAGAGACGGGGTTTCGCCATGTTGGCCAGGCTGGTCTTGAACTCCTGGCCTCAAGTGATCTGCCCGCCTTGGCCTCCCAAAGTGCTGGGATTACAGGAGTGTGCCACTGCACCTGGCCTACTATTTTTTTTTTTTTTTTTTGAGACAGAGTCTTGCTGTGTTGACCAGGCTGGAGTGCAGTGGTGTGATCTCGGCTCACTGCAAGATTGGTACATCTTTAGAACCCAGAGATATGGACTTATTGTATGCCCAAGTCAGCAAAATGGCTCACATTTGATGTGTCTATGTTCTTCTTCGTGTGTGTGTGTGTGTGTGTGTGTGTGTGTGGGTGTGTGTGTAGAGATGGGGGTCTCACTATATCACCCAAGGTGGAGTGCAGTGGCTATTCACAGGCACAATAATTGTGCACTGTAGCCTCAAGCTTAGGTCATCCTCCTGCCTCAGCCTCCCTAGTAGCTGGGATTATAGGCTTGCACCTGTAATCATGCCAGACCATGAGCATTTAATTTGATCAAACATATCAGAAGTTCAGTATATTTGGAAGAAGGCAGGAGAGCCGTGGCTTCTTTCTGTCCCCCAAACTTAACTAAATTCCACTCTTTTTTTTTTTTTTTTTGAGATGGAGGCTCGCTCTGTCGCCAGGCTTGAGTGCAGTGGCACAATCTCGGCTCACTGCAACCTCCACCTCCCAGGTTCAAGTGATTCTTGTGCCTTGGTCTCCTGAGTAGCTGAGACTACAGATTCGCACCACCACGCCAAGCTAATTTTTGTATTTTTAGTAGAGACGAGGTTTCACCATGTTGGCCAGGCTGGTCTCGATCTCTTGACCTTGTGATCCGCCCGCCTCAGCCTCCCAAAGTGCTGGGATTACAGGCGTGAGCCACCATGCCTGGCCTTAAATTCCACTTTTAAAGCTACTACACCAGCTTAACATTCCAATACCCTTTGATAATAACCAAGAACCAGAAAGTAAACTGTAGGGCTTTTATTCCTTATATATATATATATTTTTTTATTTGCAATGGAGTCTCACTCTGTCACCTAGGTTGGAGTGCAATGGCGTGATCTCGGCTCACTGCAAGCTCTGCCTCCCAGGTTCATGCCATTCTCCTGCCTCAGCCTCCCGAGTAGCTGGGACTACAGGCACATGCCGCCATGCCCGGCTAATTTTTTTTTTTTTTTTTTTAGTAGAGATGGGTTTCAGCCAGGATGGTCTCGATCTCCTGATCTTGTGATCCACCCGCCTTGGCCTCCCAAAGTGCTGGGATTACAGGCGTGAGCCACCGCACCTGGCCTCCTTATATAATTTCTAAATAATACACTGAAGTAAAAATAAAGTTAAGAGCTGTTTGGTTGATTGTGTGGCATTGCATAAATTATAGGCATACAAACTGTGAAAAGTACAGTCATTACATTTGGAATAGTTTCATCATTTATAAAGTGATATAGTAGTTATCAAAATGAACACAGTAGTTGTCAAAATGAATTATCAGAGAACAATGTTGAAATGTATTTATTTTCCACAAACTTTTTCTCAAGCCCTTCTGATGTGATTATAAAAATAATAATCCCCAAATCCCATCCTTTCTAATCTATGTTAGTTTGAAAATGTTTATGATTCTGCCACTGGTGTTTAATTTGTATTAAAGTAAAATTCCTCCAGAACCTTTTCTAAGTGATATATGAGGCTCCTTCTGGCCCTTGTATCCTTCTAATTATTTCAAAAGAGCTGTTACATCCATACTTTCACAGTTTTGACTTTAAGGTACAGGTTACCTTCTTGAAAGAATCTAGTTTTCTCCTAAGGTTTGTGAACCCAGAAAATCTAAGACAGCTCTCAATTAACCTAGAAAGTTTATTTTTCCAAGGTTGAGGACACACCCATGACACAGCCTTCACAAGTGCTAGGATCCTGTCATTTTAAAAAGCTTCAGGACACCATGAGCAGCCAAAGGAAAAAATCGATAAATTGGACTTCATTAAAATTTTAAATTTTTTTCTTTCTTTTTTTCTTTCTTTAGAGACAAAGTCCTACTCTGTCACCCAGGCTGGAGTGCAGTGGCCAGATCATAGCGTCATAGCTCACTGCAGCTTTTACCTCCCGTCCTCAAGCTGTCTTCCTGCTTGGGCCTCCCAAAGTGCTCAGAAACCACAGCACAAAGCCAAAATTAAGACCTTTTGTGCTTCAAAGGACATTATCAAGAAAGTGAAAAGACAACCTATAGAATGGGAGAAAGTATTTGCAAATAATAGATCTGATAAGGTTCTAGTATCCAGGATATAGTTTTAAAACTCCTGCAATTCAACAACAAAAAGACAAACAACCCAAACTAAAGATGGGCAAAGGTCTTAAATAGATATTTCTCCAAGAATAATACATAAATGTCCAACAAACACATGAAAAGATGCTCAACATTAGTCATTAGGGAAGTGGAAATCAAAAACACAATGAGGCTGGGCACGGTGGCTCACGCCTGTAATCCCAGCATTTTGGGAGGCCGAGCTGGGTGGATCATCTGAGGTCAGAAGTTCGAGGCCAGCCTGGCCAACATGGCAAAATTCTGTCTGTACTAAAAATACAAAAATTAGCCAGGTGTGGTGGTGCATGCCTGTAATCCCAGCTACTCGGTAGGTTGAGGAAGGAGAATTGCTTGAACCCAGGAGGTGGATGTTGCAGTGAGCTGACATCATGCCACTGCACTCCAGCCTGGGCAACAGAGCAAGATTATGTCTCAGAAAAAAAAAAAAAACAAAACCAAATGAGTCCAGGCGTGGTGGCTCATACCTGTAATCCCAGGAATTTGGGAGGCTAAGGCAGGAGGATCACTTGAGCCCAGGAGTTAGAGATTAGCCTGGGGAACATGGTGAGACCTGGTCTCTATTAAAAAATAATAACAATAATAAGGAAAAAAAAAAAAGAAAAAAAACACAATGAGGTGCCACTTTACACCTACTAGGATAGCCATATATATATATATATATATATATTTTTTTTTTTCTTAATAAAAAGGAAGAAAACAAGTGTTGAGGAGGATGTGGAGAAACAAGAACCCTTGTACATTGCTGGTGTAATGTAAAATGGTTCAGCTGCTGTGGGAAACAGCTCTACAGTTCTTCAAAAAGCTAAACATAGAATTACCATATGAGCAAGCAATTCTACTTCTGGATAGATACCCAAAACAATTGAAAACGGGGGCTCAAACAAATACGCGTACATCCCATATTCATAGCAGCACAATCCACAATAGCTAAAGGATGGAAACAGCCCAAATGTCCATCAAAAGATGAATAGATAAACACATTGTGGTATATATATACAATGGAATATTTTTCAGCCATAAAAAAAAATGAAGTTCTACAGCAAAGATGAATCCCTAAAACATTATGCTAAGTGAAAGAAACCAGACACAAATGGTTGCATATTGTGTGATTATGGGCAACATAGGGAGACTCCCTTTTCTAAAACAATTTTAAAAATTAGCTGGCCGGCTGAGCACAGTGGCTCACGCCTGTAATCCCAGCACTTTGGGAGGCCAATCGTTTGAGGTAAGGAGTTCGAGACCAACCTGGCCAACATGGAGAAACCCGTCTTTACTAAAAATTCAAAAATTAAGTGGGCATGGTGGCGGTGCCTATAATCCCAGCTACTCAGGAGGCTAAGGCAAGAGAATCGCTTGAACCCAGGAGGCGGAGGTTACAGTGAGCCAAGATCATACCACTGCACACCAGCCTGGGTGACAGAGTGAGACTCCATCTCAGAAAACAAACAAACAAAAAAAATTAGCTGGCCATGGTGGTGCCCGCCTGTAGTCCCAGCTACTCCAGAGGCTGAGGCGGGAGGATCACTTGAGAACAGGAATTTTAGGCTTCAATGAGCTATGATGGTACCACTACACTTCAGCCTGGGCAACACAGCAAGTCCCTGCCTCTAAAAAAAACGATAAAAATAAAAAATAAATAAATAAAAAGAGGATTTATTACATGAATTCATCCATTATATTTATGCATCACTCAGCATCTATTAAGCTCCAGGCACTGTGAGGCAGGTGGGTGCCAGTAGACCTGCTTGCACCCTTTCTATGGAAGGTAAGGAAGAATGCTGTTTTCCAATGCAAACGAAAATAATAATAATAATAACTGACTAAGATTTATTAAGAAGCATTTTAAATGTCAAAAAGTGTAAGTGTGGAACAGACACAGGCTGACAGCAAGTCAGAAAGCCACTCTGCAAGCAAACAGATTCGTTATAGTATTAATGGATATCATTCCTACCCTCTGTAAACTCTGAGTGTATAATGACCTGCAGATTATGTTTGACATTCTCAGTGAGTTTCCTACTTCTTTCAGCATATATTTCACTAAAATCAATCAAGAAAAGAGATATTCACAAGTTTTTATCTGGGAAGGACCATATTTGAACTCAGTTCATTTTAACATAGGTAAATGCCTTGGAAGGTTGAAACAGGAAATGAACTGACAACGAGGAGGAAGAGGAGACTTTGAAAACATGGAAAGAAGACTTTGCCAGAAATTTCATCAAGAAAACACAACTCTGTAGAGCTGAAACTGTTTCACATATCCCCGGGGCCTATTTCTTTCCTGATCATCACATCACTTAGCATTGGCCTGTTGCTGTTATTAAAAATAATAAACAAAATGATTACAGAGGCAGATGTGTGTTCTTTTAAAAGATGGAGAGATGACATCACTACTTTCTAAATTTCGAACCATTAGATTATGCAGTTCAGAAAATTGCTACATGCCCTTTGAGAATGCTCATCATCTAATTAAAATTTTACCCTTGCTCCAAAACAGCTACCTCTTAGTCACCCAACTCTTGGCAACCTGAAGCCTCAATTACCCATAAGCAGAGCTTCACCAAACCCTTCTAAAGAGCCGAAGCCCAATTAACTGACTTAGCTCAATATCCAGTACTGCACTCATTATCAAGTCCCTGATTTGCCAACATACAAAACACTTTACCAGGGGAAAACATTAAATTGCTTACTGATTTTTAAAAAAATGATATACACATAAAACTATATTCTCATGTCAAGAGACCATATAAATATGATGAATGGAACTGGGTGAAGTCACAACAGAGGCCCTTTGGATAATACATAGATGAATGCTGTACTAGTCTGTTTTTACACTGCTGATAGAGACATACCCAAGACTGGGAAGAAAAGGAAGTTTAATTTGACTTACAGTTCCACATGGCTGGGGAGGTCTCGTAATCATGGTGGAGGGCGAAAGGCATGTCTTACATGGTGGCAGCAAGAGAGAATGAGGGGGAAGCAAAAGCAGAAACCCCTGATAAACCCATCAGATCTCATGAGACTTATTCACTATCATGAGAATAGCATGGTAAAGACCAACCCCCATGATTCAATTACCTCCCCCTGGGTCCCTCCCACAACATGAGGGAATTCTGGGAGATACAATTCAAGTTGAGATTTGGGTGGGGTCACAGCCAAACCATATCAAATGCTCAGACCTCCTAAGTCTCAGATGATTCTGGAAATCACAAATCTCTAGGCTTAAATTATGTGTTTTAGAATCCTTCAATTTCTTTTTTAAAATAATAAAAAGAATATTGTCTTAGTCTATTTGGGCTGTTATAACAAAATACCATAAGCTGGGTGGCTTATAAACAACCGGAATTTATGTCTTAACAGTTCTGGAGGCTGGAAGTCCAAGATTAAAGTGCTGGCAGATTCCACATTGGTGAGGCCCTGTTGTCTCATTAACAGACAGCTGTCTTTTTGCCGCCCTCACAGGGTAGAAGGGGCAAAAGAGCTCTCGGGTCTCTCATTGATTTATTTTTTTTTTTTGAGACAGAATTTAGCTCTTGTTGCCCAGGCTGGAGTACAGTGGTGCGATCTCGGCTCACTAGAACCTCTGCCTCCTGGGTTCAAGCAATTCTTCTCCCTCAGCCTCCTGAGTATCTGGGATTACAGGTGCCCGTCACCACGCCTGGCTAACTTTTTGTATTTTTAGTAGAGATGGGGTTTCTCCATGTTGGCCAGGCTGGTCTCAAACTCGTGACCTCAGGTAATCTACCCATCTCAGCCTCCCATAGTGCTGGGGTTACAGGCATGAGCCACTCGGTCTCTTTTATAAGAGCACTAATCCCATTAATGAGGGTTCTACACTCATGACCTAATCACCTCCCAGAGGCCCCACCTCCTAAGACCATTACCTTGGAGACCGGGATTTCAGTGATGGATTTAGGGAGGACACAAACATTGAGTCCATAGCAGATGCACAGGCAGCATGGCTTGATAAAGAGGGGAGCCAGAGACTTAGCCTTCAGTGACATTGAAGGGCTTTGTAAATAGAAGGAATAAAAGCTGCAATCTTTCTTAGCTTTGATGAGGCTTTTGATTTTGTTTTGCTTAGCTGTTCCTCAGTGCATTGCAAATTATGGATAAAAAATACTCTTAGGTTAGCTCACAACCCATTAAAGAGGTGAAAAGTTCTAAACTCATTCCATTAAACTTACTATGTGGAAGCTCCATATTTATTATTCTACATAATTTCTTCATATTTCTTTGAGAAAGAAAGTGGTGGCAAGGCCTAAAGTCAGTTTCATACGTAGTCAGGCAGTGAAGAAGATGCTGCTAACCACACATCAACACAGTGTGGACTTCTGTCTTTCCAAACATGTCAATGGGTTTTTTATAAGCCTCCTACAGTTTTTTGCTCAGTCTCCGTATGACCAATGGCCCACGCATGCAAAAGGACACCTAAAGTTAGGCTGAAGCTGTGGAATGAAGAACAGTAAATTGGCTTCGATGGTGGACCAACCAATGGCCTGGGAGCCCTTTGCTCATCTCCAACCCATGGAGGTAAACCATGACTAATTTTAACACCACTAAGGTTTTCCATTTGTTGGGAGAGATCATAAGGGGATTTGCTGAAAACCTAGTTCAGAATTTATCCCAGGACCCATACAAAGACTTTCTCACACCGTCGCCCAAGATCCAAGACTGATGCAACATTTCATCAATAACCCTGATGGAAGAAAATGAACCATTAATTTTGAAGAAGCTACCAGCAGAGCCACCCCTTGGAAAGTGTGAGCAGTACCTAGTAATAATGGTAATGACATGAATACAGCATTTGTTATGTGCTGGGTACTGTTCTAAAGCATTTACATGTATGGACTCATTTAATCCTCACAACTAACCCCAGGCATAGGAACTCACACTCGTTCTGCAGACAAGGAAATGGAAACTTTGTTTACTTTTTTATTTTTATTTTTTTAAGAGACAGGGTCTTGCCCTGTCCCACAGGCTGGAGTACAGTGGTGTGATCATAGCTCACTGCAGCCTTGACCTCCTGGGCTCAAGCAATCCTCCCGCCTCAACTTCCTGAGTACCTGGAACTACAGGCATGCACCACTGCATCAGCTTGTGTGGGGGGGTGTGTGTGTGTGTGTGTGTGGTAGGAATGGGGTCTTGCCATGTTGCCCAAGCTGGTCGCAAACTCCTGGGCTCAAGCCATCCTTCTGCTCAGCCTCCCAAAGTGCTGGGATTACAGGTGTGAGCCACCCCGCCCGGCCAATGTTCATTAAATTCTCAAAGTTTCAGTTTTCTGGTCAGGCGCAGTGGCTCACGCCTGTAATCCCAGCACTTTAAGAGGCTGAGACAGGCGTATCACTTGAGGCCAGGTGTTCAAGACTAGCCTGGCCTACATGGCAAACCTCCGTCTTTACTAAAAATACAAAAATTAGCCAGGCATAGTGGTGCACACCTGTAATCCCAGCTACTTGGGAGATTGAGGCATCAGAATTGCTTGAATCTTGGAGGCGGAGGTTGCAGTGAGCTGAAATTGCGCCACTGCACTCCAGCCTGGGTGACAAAGCAAGACTCCATCTCAAAAAAAAAAAAAAAAAAAAAAAGAAGTTAATGAACATGTTCAGCTAGGTAGAAATGGTCAAATACTAAGAGAATAAAATTCTAACAGGATTAGTTCAGAGAATGAAGAACAAACAGCAGAAACAAAATATAGTGGTAGAACTAAGGACAGTAGCAACAAAAATACCTAGTGGCCCTGTACTGATTTCCTGAGCTGCCATAACATATTACTATGAGCTTAAAACAACATAAATGTAGGGCTCCTGCTGGAGGCTCTGAAGGAGAATCTGCCTCTCTCCTAGCTTTGGTGGCTGCCAGCAATTCTTTCTTTTTTTTTTCTTTTTCTTTTTCTTTTTTTCTTTTGAGACTGGGTTTCACTTTGTCTCCCAGGCTGGAGTGTAGTGGTGCGATCTCAGCTCACTGCAACCTCAACCTCCTATGCTCAGATGATCCTCCCACATCAGCCTCCTGAATAGCTGGGACCACCACAGGCACATGCCACCACACCCAGCTAATAATTGTATTTTTTGTAGAGATAGGGTTTTGCCAGTTTTCCCAGGCTGCTCTCCTGGGCTCAAGCGATCCACCTGCCTCAGCCTCCCAAAGTGCTGGGATTACAGGCCTCAGCCACCACGCCTAGCTGCCAGCAATTCTTAGTGTTCCTTGGCTTGCAGCTGCATCACTCCCGTCTCTGTCTGTCTTCACATGCCTTCCCTCTATGGTGTCTCTCTGTCCTTTTCTATCTCTCATGAGGACAATCACCATTGGATTTAAGGCCCACCCTAATCCAGGATGATTTTTATCTTGACATCCTTACCTTAATTACAATGGCAAAGACCCTTATTCTAAATAAGGTCACATTTTGAGGTTCTACGTAGACATATCTTCTGGGGACCAGAATTCAATCCACTTAGAAGCCCCAAGAAGTTGCTCCAGGGCTGGAGAGGTTTCCTCACACAGGCAAGGGAGACAGAAATAAGTGTAATCAGTCCCTAAAGGGAAAATAAGCTAAGCAGGAGTTTTTAACCACCACCCCTCATCTCCAACTTAAGAAAAAAACCTAGAAGAAAAGAAATTATTTATCAAATCTTAGGAGAAGATGAGAGTTCCCAACTTAAAAACCTTGGGAAAACAGTGTAAATTTGGATGCATTTTGACACTAGTGAACACCTGTGAAACCATTACCACAATGAAGATAGGAATATATTCATCACCCCAAAAACTTCCTTGGACCTCTTTGTAATCCCTCCCTTCCAGTCCTTCCTGCATCCCCCAGCTCCATCCCCAAGCATCCACTGACCTGTTTTCTGTCACTATCAATTGGTTTGCATTGCCTAAAATTTTATGTAAATAGAATCATACAGATTATACTTTTTGTTTGGTTTCTTTCATTCCACTTAATCATTTTGAAGTTGATCCATGTTGTTGCATCAACCGAAATGATTAAGTGGAATGAAAATGATTTCATTTTGATTAAGTGGAATGAAAGAAACCAAAATGTTGTTCATTCTTTTTATTTCTAAGCAGTGTTTCTTTATATGCACATACCACAATTGGTTTATCCACTCACTTCTTAAAGAAGTTTTAATCAATGAATATATTTGATAATCTAAGATTAGGGGAGAGATGAGAGAATATGAATGCAAATTTCTGAGAATCTGTGTTTCCTCTCTCTTTCCCTCTTCACTCTTTCCCCACCTCACTCTTAAATTACATATACTTAGGCTCGTGCCCACACTTGCTTCCCCAACCTTTGTTTTGCGTAAGCCACTGGCTGGATGCTGGCTCATGAATTCCAGGCCGTAGTGAAGGGTCCCTGAGGGCCACCAGTAGAAGCCTCATTCAGTTCATCCAGGCTTCTCAGTCAGTCTCTCCTAGTGCCTGTGCTTCTCTCTGTATATCCTGGGGGCCCCACATCTCTGTTCTCACTTGCACATCCTTCTCTCCATTTCTTTTGCCACTTCTGAGTCTCCCAGTTCGTCTCTCCCACACTTGGATTTGATTCACTGCCTCCTCTGCAGCATCTGTGCTCAATTCACCTTGCCCAGAAAGCTCTCTGTGGCTGGCCCCAGCCCAAATCTGTCCAACTTTGTGTTTCTGCCAACTATATTTCAGTTATTTAATTAATAAAGGCAGCATGGTAGTGTTTGAGAGCAGACTCAGAATAGGCCACACACCCACTGTGATTCATGACTGCACCTATGTTTCCTTATCCACAAAATGAGGAAGATAATAGTCCTATCCCACATGATTGTTGTGAGGATTAAATGAGATACAGTCGTCAATCATTTAGAACAGTGTTTAGTATATAGCAAGCATTATATACATTCTCCATAAAATAAATAAATAAAAATGTTCAAGTGCTCTTCCTCACCACAAAGAATTCTACTTGCATTCATAGATTTCTTCATTTAAAGATTATTCATGGGCCAGGTGCAGTGGCTCACACCTGTAATCCCAGTACTTTGGGAGGCCAAGGCGGGCGGATCACAAGGTCAGGAGATCCAGACCATCCTGGCTAACACAGTGAAACCCCGTCTCTACTAAAAATACAAAAAATTAGCCGGGCGTGGTGGTGGGCACCTGTAGTCCCAGCTACTCGGGAGGCTGAGGCAGGAGAATGTCATGAACCTGGGAGGCGGAGCTTGCAGGGAGCTGACATCACGCCACTTCATTCCAGCCTGGGCGACAGAGTGAGACTCTGTCTCAAAAAAAAGATTATTCACTAAGGGCCCCTCTGTGGTAGGCATGCTCCTAAGAGATGTGGAATAAAGCAGTGAACAAAACATACAGAAGTTACATTCTACTAGGGTAGACAGACAATTACAGATAGACAACTAAAACTATAGACCATGTCCGGTAAGTGCTGCCAGGAAAAATAAAACAGCTTTAAAAGAGGATTGGGAATGACTGATGGTGGACTTGGGTGGGCTGGTCTGAACCAGAAAGCCACAGCTTTAAATAGGATGGTCAAGGAAGGCCTCACTGAGAAACACTTTCTGTGAGAAGATCTGGTTGGGCTCATCAAGTGTGCCATGGGCTGTCTGGGGAAACAGCATCCTTGGTAGTGTTTGGAACAGTGGGTGCAAAGGCCCGGGAACTCCTGGATCTAGTGCTTAGTGGCTGTTTCAGATCTGCTGACTGTGATGGGCACAATATATTGAACTGTCATTAATTCCATTTGTTCTACTTGCTGTTAGAATATCTTAACTTTTTTTTTTTTTTTTTTTTTTGAGATAGGGTCTCACTCTGTCACCCTGGCTGGGGTGAATGGCATGATCATGGCTCACCGTAAACTTGACCTTCCAGGCTCAGGTGGTCCTCTCACCTCAGCCTCCTAAGTAACTGGGACTACTGGCACCCACCACTACACCCAGCTAATTTTTGTATTTTTTGTGGAGATGGGGTTTTGCCATGTTTCCCAGGCTGATCTCAAACTCCTGAGCTCAAGTGATCCACCTGCCTTGGCCTCCCAAAGCATTGGGATTACAGGTGTGAGCCACCACTCCCAGCCTAGATTCTCTTAACCTTGATGTACATTTTCTCCCCCACTGTTTAGAGATTGATGCTTTGATTGTAATGTAAAGACTTGACACTTTTTAGAATACAGATACAATGCCGGTTATAGTGGAATTCAAATGCAACGAGTTGGCCTGTGGCCCTGTGCTTAAACAATCACCGTGGTGCGGGACGCCTGGGGAAGGGTGTGGGGTGAGGAATTGTCTTTGGTGCTCTGGGGTTTCACTAAAAGACTGACCAATTAGATCTGGGCTTGGCAACAAAAAGGGGTACGTGGAGATGACAGAGGAGTTTCACAGAGAGTAACTGAGATAATAAAAGGGCTGGTTGGACAATAAACCCAGAGGGGACATGCTAGGAACTGAGGATGCAACTATGTGGTTTGACGAAGGGAAGCTTCTATGCTCATACCCATTTCTTCTGAGAACAAACTCAAAGAAAACAGGCTTAACTCGCGGCACGATGACTTTAGGGGTGTTTATGAAAAGGAGCTTCTATATGGTATAGAAAGGCTTGTTAAACATTGCAGACTGTGTGACTCCCAGTCTCTGAAATTACTGAAATGAAGAAGCTTATGAAAACAAAAATCGTTTCAACCTTGTCATCAGGCTCACTTATTTTCAGAACTATATCATCATGAAGGAAATCTACTGTTTAAAAAATAAATAAGAATTACCAAACAATAGCTTAGAATGCCTCTCCAGAATTGTGCCTAAGTACAAAAAATCTGGGTACATTTTCTGAAAGCACAGCCTGTCTGATTTCCGGTGAATCCCCATACATCTCAGTTATACAGCTATGCATTTCTCACTTAAATATTTTACATTTAAAGTAAACTGTGTTCCTCATTATTGTATTTTTAAGCATCCACTGGGTGATGGCTGCTCAATTTAAAATGTTATCTCTTTCTCTGGGATTGCCCGGGACACAGGGATGGCCCCCAAGGCCGTGTTTGTGCTATGTGATCTTGCTCATGATTAATCCAAGCTAAGCCAATAATTTTTCTCAGACTGTTTAGCCATAGATGACTGATCTGGAAAAGGGGGGTTGGGGAAAACAAGGGAGGCCCCAACTCAAACTAAGCCCATCATTGGACTTTTCGAACTAAAACTAAGGGAAAAGAAGCAATCCTTCTCTGCTGCTTGACTCCATAAGATATGAAGTCACCAGCTTTAATCATCTGTATTCCTGCCAAGTGAAAAAAGCTAACCTTCAGGAGAAGAGAATAAAGCTAAAAGGCATAGAGAAGCAGAAATAAGAGACAGAGAAAAAGAATAGCATTCCAGGTTGGGCATGGTGGCTCACGCCTGTAATCCCAGCACTTTGGGAAGCTGAGGTGGTGGATCGCTTGAGGTCAGGAGTTCGAGACCAGCCTGGCCAACATGGTAAAACCCTGTCTCTACCAAAATACAAAAATTGGCTGGGCATGATGACGGCTGCTTGTAACCCCAGCTACCTGGGATGTTGAAGCAGGAGAATTGCATGAAACCAGGAGGCGGAGGTTGCAGTGAGCCGAAATCGTGCCACTGCGTTACAGCCTGGGCAACAGAGTGAGACTCCATCTCAAAAAATAAAAAATAAAAAAAAAGAATAGCATTCCAGACCCTGGTTGCAACTGTCCCTAATGTCCAAATGCATCTCTGAGTCTTGCCAGATGCCCTAGTATTCTCCCCAATGACATCCGTCTTTTTTCTGAGTTAGTTTGAGTTTTGTTTCTATTTCTTGTCATGAAAAGATGGTTAAGAGTAGATTCTGGAGTCAGGCCCCATAATTTATATGCTTTGAGATTTTGGGCCACTTTAAAAAAAATCTTGAAGCCTCAATTTCTTCATATGTAAACTGGTAATAATATTAGCATCCTCCCCTAAGTCCTGTGAAGAATACAGAGATAAATCATAAAATGCACTTAACACAGTGCCAGGCACAATATAGGTGCTCAGTAAATGTTACTTACTGTAATGAATGGCACTAAAAATCAAGTCATACCCACCACTATCTGCTATTCTGTTTGTTTCCATCTGGCTATTATTTAAGGTACAGCCTCTCTTTCCTGCTGTCATTCCCACATCTTCTCTTACATGTCTTTGGGTACAGAATTCATCTTCTCTACAGTACTTCCTTTCTAGCAGAAAAACACCCTTCATTCTTGAATCACTAGCTTTCCTGAGAAACTAACTGTAACTCACCAATGTCAACTGTTTTTCCCAACTCCATCTGCAAGCAGAAAGGAATTTGCTGAGCTTTACACTTAGATTTTATTACAGGGTTCTATTATATGCCCATCTGTTATAAACATTTCTCCCCTCCAAGATGGATTAGATTTAAATCAAATCTACATAAATATTAATTTAAATCACTAGTTAAGATAAGTTGAACCCCCACCAAGATATTCATATTGCCTCATACCATCATTCTCTACACCCCACTTCAATTCAAAACTACATTCTTTTGAATCTTGAAATGTCACTTCTAAAGAAATGTCTGTTGTGTTTACTTTAGAGGAACCAATAGAAATGATAAATCTTCAATTTGCATATGCTATTGTTACTGATTCATTAAATAAACCTCAGGTGGCTACAGTGTTCCAGGCATTGTTCTGGGTGCTGGACACACAAGGATTAATCAATGATTAAACAAGACCCAGGGTGAGTGCCGTCACAGGGAGGCATGAGCTTGAGAGTTACAGCAGCACAGAGGAAGCGGCCTCCCTCAGTCGAGTTGGCGTGTAGGGTGGAGTAGTGGACAGGGGATATTAGGCAGGAGAATTTCCCAGACACCATAATCCCCATTCGAGCGCCTCACAGCCACATCACAGACAAGTACACGCCATGATCCAGATGCGACCACAGCAGGTCACCTTCAGCCAGCTCTGTGGTTTCCTAATCAACAAGCCCAGATATCAGTCACCAATTAGAACATGTGAAGACTTTGCTCTCCTAAAATAGGATAGAGACAATTCAATACCTTTTGGCTTTTAAAGACCTACCCCATTTCCTCTCCCTTGAATCTCATCCACCAGGGAAACTAGACTCTGTTTTGAATTAGATTTCCTGCTTGGCAGTGAAACTTTTCCCCTCATCTCTCAATCATTGGTCTCTCAGTCTTCATTTTATTCTTTACCGAAGTACAAGAAGCCAACAGCATTCTAGTTAGAAATGGCCTCTCCAGGCCGGGTGCAGTGACTCATGCCTGTGATTACAGCATTTTGGGAGGCTGAGGTGGGAGAGTTGCTTGAGCCTAGGAGTTCGAGAACAGTCTGGACAACAGACCCCATCTCTATTTAATAAAATTAATTTTTTTTAAAGAAAGAAATGGCCTGTGCAAAGCCATGGAGATGTAAATGATTATCCACAAATGAAGGGAGTATGGGGAGTGGTAAGCAGGGGCCAGGTTATGAAAGACTTTGGATTTTCTGGGTATAAAATGTGCAGTTTGAGAAATAAAATTAAACTTCTGAAGGTAAAGTGTTTTAATGTAAAACAAGGTTCCTTATGTGAACACAGGACAGGACAGAAAATGATTTGGATGACCGTTTCCTCACCCTTCCTTTTTTTTTTTTTTTTTTCAGGAATAGGCTGGTCTCAAACTCCTGGCCTCAAGTGATCCTCTCACCTCAGCCTCCCAAAGCACTGGGATTATAGGCATGAGCCACTGCGCCAGCCCTTCATCCCTTCCAAGGATGGTGAGAGAACCATTCTAACTGCAAAAGAGAGGAGTGAATTCAGAAACGGGTGCCTTGGGGCATGGGTTTATATCCCTCAGGGAACCCCAGGGAAGAACAAGGCTAATAGACTGACTGAGGAGCCACCAGTTTTTTGCTTTTGTTTTTTATGGGGTTGTTGTTGTTTTGAGACAGAGTCTCACTCTGTCACCCAGGCTAAAGTGCAGTGGTATGGTCTCAGCTCACTGCAGCCTCTACCTCTCGAGCTCAGATGATCCTCCCACCTCAGCCTCCTGAGTAGCTGGGACTACAGGTATGCGCCACCATGCCCGGCTAACTTCTGTATTTTTTGTAGAGAAGGGGTTTCACCATGTTGCCCAGGCTGGTCTCAAACTCCAGGGTTCAAGCAATCCACCCACTGAAGACTCCGAAGGTGTTAGGATTACAGGCGTGAGCCACCACTCCTGGCCCTCACTTTTAGGTTTCTACAAGTATGCTGTGCACTTTAAAAATGTTCCTTCCAGTGTTACAATAACAACTCCAACATCTTATGATTTAGAGCTTCTGTGCTTTCGTCCTAGGAACCTGAAGGGCAGATATGGGAAAGCTTGGCTGCTTCTTTCTCTTTCTTCTAGATTCTACTTCCTCCTCCTGCAGCCTGTGAGGTCCTCCCAGAGTTGGCCTATGAAGGGGAGTTAGGAAAAAATAGTCATAGTCTTTGGGTTATATAATAGGACCAGATATAATAGGATGTTGTGCACTCAGGACTTGGTGGACGTCTGAAGCTGGCATTTGTCTCCAGGAAAGCTTGTGTGGGGCCTTGGAGATGGCTCTGCTGTGAATCCCCCATTGAAATACCTATGATGCGGCCGCCATTTTTCTGCCTGTCACTGAACCTCAGCGCCGGATCATCCAGGGGTCTACCTCACACAGACTTTCCCTTTGTCAGGGCCCAATCACTCCTCCATGCAGCCCACCTGGGGGAGGCTCTGTGAAAGGCTCCCCACTGGACCCTCAGGAGAGGTCTGGTTGGCCCACTGAAAAACTGCATTCTTGCCCCAACAGCTGGGGGACAGCAGTGGCTCTCAACACAGCCTTCTTCCTCTCTCTCTGCTCTTACCCAGTCCTGCACTCTTCCAACCTGCGGATGAGCATCAAGCTCTCTCAGTATTCCTCTTGATTTCTCCCTTGTCACTTGGTGAGAAGGAAGCACCTCTTCCCTCTGCCATGGCCCTGGTGGGTCAGAGAAGCTGACACATTGACAACCTTTCCAAAGATCCAGAGTAACCCTCCAGGTGGGTAAATGGGCTTAGGGTTGCAAAACAGCTACCGGCTGGCCCCTTAGTAAGTCCTTCACGGTGGACTTACCTTGCTTTGTAATATGAGAGTAATGGGCATCTACAATTTTTTTTTCATCCTTTAGGGCCCCAGTTTACATTGATAGAAAAAGTGTGCTGTTTTAGCATTCTAATTACACATATATGATTTGTGACTGTAACGAAATTCCTGACACTTCCATGAAAACATTGCCAAACATTCTGAAATTTAAAATTATCATACGTATGACCTGGTGATAGATCTTCATCAGGGTTATCTTTCTGTGGAATTTTCTCTTCATAAAGAGCATGCTTTACAAGCATGATTTGAATTTTTAACATTGGATTTTTAAAATAGTTCATTAAACAGTCTTTACTATTTTGTGGCAAGGGGATTCTATTAGAAGCAATTGCTTTTTCTGGAAAGTCCCAGTACATGTAATAGCATCCCTCTGTCTTGGCAATTCTGACAATCTGTGCTCCCTTTAGGCTGGCTTCCCCACACAGGTAGAGCTTGTTTTTTTTTTTTTTTTCATATTCTCCCTCTGGTCATTTCTTAAGGTCTAGAGGAGCAGGCTTTTTTTGATATGAAGAGAGACAGGTATCAGTTGAGGGTTTGGCTCAAATTCAGCCGGAGGATGCGGAATAATGGTGCAGGCGTGGGAAAGGCTTCCCCTTTCGGGAACTTGGCAGTGGGGACAAGACTTGAAAAGGGGCCCTCAGGTGCCCTTGGCTGGCATCTTAGTCCTGTGTAACTCGAGGAGAAGATTCTGCTCTGGGCTGTCCCTCGAGCCCCAACAAAAATTCTTTCCTTAGAGACAAAGCACCAGAACAAAGTCCTTTCAGCTCCTTTTACAGCTCCTTAAGAGGGTGAAATGGTTCAAAGTTTTAAGTATTTACCTGAGATTAAGCGCTATTTCCTAGAAAGTCTCTTAAATGCCCTCCATATTCCTTCTGATATTTTTAAAGCACGATATTCTAAAGACATTCACATCACTTTAATCTCTAGTTAAAGTTAGCTTCACCGGATCACAGAATGTTAGGGCTGAATGTAACCTAAGAGATCGTTACGTCACAGATAAGTAAACTGAGACCCAAGGAGGAAAAGTGACCCAGTTCCCAGCACTCAGACCATGCCCTGACGCTCCCTCAGGCTGCCATGAGGTTTTTCAGCCTGGATACTGCTGATATTGTGGGACAGATGATTCTTTGTGGTGGGGGTCTGTGCTGTGCATTGCAGGATGTGTACCAGCCTCCCTGGCCTCTACCCACTCGATACCAGTAGCATTTCCCCCACCTTAGCTGTGAGAACCAACAATGTCTCTAGACATTGCCAAATTTTCCCCTGGGGGCAAAATCACCCCTGGTCTAGCAATTTCCTCAGCCCCCTGCCCACAGGAGCGGTCAGCAATAGTTGTCTGGAAAGTGTACTTTACTCTGTTCACGTCTCCTAATCAGCTGCTAATTGAACCCAGTCTTTCTTATCAAACTCCTCCTCAGGGAGAGAGAAGCCCTGGCAGGTTAACTGGCCCCCAGGAATCATGAAACCATCTTCTGGTTTCTCAGTGCTCCTCATGGAACCTCTCATGTGTATGTCCTGTCTCCCCAACTCCTTCCTAAGCTCCCCAGAGGTAGAGGCATCTCCTCCCTGATGGGCATACTTTATCCCAGGGTTCCTACTGCTTACGTGGAGGGACAAAGCAGAAACTCAATAAATGCCACCGGCTACACAGCTCCTCAGTGAGACCTGGCTCTTTTCAAACACAAAGGCACAGCTGCTGAGATCACACATGAAAATATCAGAGTCAACAAAGAAGGAGTATTCCTCAGAAAATGACAGATTGGCAGTTCCTGCTGTGGCTCAAGATCCACTCATCACACCGAGACACTGAGCAGTAGGCTGTGCAGAGTATGATCAAGCCTCTGCTTTATTGAAGTAAGGTTGGAACTGAGTAAACATGGTGTAACAAGGCCAATGCAGTGAAAATCAAAATATTCCTGAGATTTCCAGATTTATGAACTGAGTGAATAGCTCTCTGACAGGGAGCCTGTCATGTAAGAAGCTAACCCTTATTGGGTGATCTACTGGCCAGTAGGGTTTCTTTGTGTGTGTGGAAAGAAAGAATAAACTCTGCTCTTGGGGAACCACAATCACAATGAAAACAACTCATTCATTCATTCATTTGCTCACTCATTTGTTCTGGAATTCATTCAATACATACACAGGAAGAATGCGTTAAAAAGAATACAAAGGGCAAATCACTGTGGAATGATGCTGCTGAAAGAATGTCGAGATTCCTGTCTGGGGAACTTGTCCTAGAAAACGGTATTTGGAAATGGAATAGGACACAATTTGACTCCAAAAAGAAGAAATGGCATTCCCCATAGGGAAAATGTTGTTGTTGTTTTGAGACAGAGTCTCACTCTGTCACCCAGGCTGGAGTGCAGTGATATGGTCTCAGTGGTATGGTCTGTGGCTGCTCCGGATGAAAATGTGTCACCAGGCATGAAGGTGGCAGCAGGGCCTGTGCTTTCCTTCTGATGAGGTTTCTCATATCTGAGAGACCCTACTCCACTTCCCAAAGACAGGATAAAAGCAGCAGTATTGATGGTGATTTCCCAATGAACTCTGAAGACTGAGTTTTCCAATACACACAGTGGAATATCACTTTAAGGACAACTCCAGGTGAGCAAAACTGAATTCATCCATTCTCACACCTGGTATGAAAAGTCAGGCCACACTGGGGAGACTGGACTGGGGCTCTGTTCAGAGTGCTCAGAGGACTTCTTGCCACTTAAGCTACCCTTTACCCTACTTGTTATGAACCGAATGTTTGTGTCAACCCTAAATGCATCCATTGAAACCCTAGCCCCCAGTGTGGCTGTATTTGGATATGAGGCCTCTAAGGAAGTAATTAAATGAGGTCATAAGGCTGGACCCTGGTTCGACAGAATTAGTGTCCTTATAAGAACAGCCATCAGAGCATGTGTTCTCTCTCTCTCCACGTGTGCACATCAAGGAAAGGCCATGTAAGCACATAGTCAGAAGACAGCTGTCTGCAAGCCAGGAAATGAGCCCTCATCAGGAACCAACCACACTGACACCCTGACCTTAGACTTCCAGCCTCCAAAACTGTGAGAAAATAAATTTCTGTTGTTGAAGACACCCAGTCCATGGTATTTTGCTATGGCAGCCCGAGCAGACTAAGACACCCCGTCTCCCCCATGAGCTAGAATCCCTGCCCAAGGTAAAGACCCTTGGTTCACCCATGCCCTTCAGGAAGCTCATCCCCATGCAGCTTAGCCTTCCGCTGCTGCAGACATTACATTCTTGGGTAGTGCTACATGCTTCACCTTTGTCCTCCCATTTAATCCCTATGAGGTAGGCAATATTATCTTAATTTCCCAGAGGAGGAAGCCAAAGCTCAGAAAAGTTAAGACACTTACCCAGTTTAAGACTGACTAAGTAGAGGAGCTAGAACTGGAACACAGGTCTGTAAGGAGATTGTCTTCCTTACACCTACAAGGGATCCTAATCTCTGTTCAGCATGGTCTAGCTTTTCCTTCGGTGGGTCCCCTGGGCTCTTTCTAAACCTTAGCAAAGCCCCTGCACTCCAGGCCTCCTCCTTTGGCCAAACTTCTTACACAGTGGTACAAACTCAGATACACGGATCTGATGTCTTGAGCCCAGCCCGTCCTCTCATATGAGTTTCAGCCTCTGTTCATCCCTGCACAACCATGCCTGGGGATGTTATCTGCTTGCTTCTCAGGTTCAGCTGTGCTCCAGAACCTGGTCCCATAGCACCCTTCCCCCTTTGTCTATGGCCCTCTGGACAATCATGCCCCACTCCTTGGGTGTAGCTCAGGTTCCCACACCTGTGCTCAGAGCTGGAGCCTCAGACATGCTCCACATCACTGCTCCAACCCTTGTCATTCTCTTAAAGCAGCTGTTCTCCACCCCTCAGCAGAGGACTTTTTCTTCTACTTCACAAGACATGCCTTCAAGGAACATTTATCATCCAGCTGGGCACTGGGCCTTATCACAGGGAATGTGAAATAATGCAACTGCCAAATCATCAAGGCAGGTACAGGGAGGAGAAGCAGCCCATGCATCACTGCCCAGTGGTGGTGCAGACCACGACGGCTGTGTGTTCAGAGGAGAGAGGCAGCTCTGCACTGGCAGGACAGGAGAGGCCCTGGAGGAAGTGGACTATGGCAGGGTCAGTCAGTGGATCACAGGCTTTGAGGCTAAACACACCAGCCCCCACTTCCTATTCAGCCACTCACTCATTCATTCATTTATTCATTCTTTCATTCATCAAATCTTTAGTATGTTCCAAGTGCTATGCTAGGTGATACAGCAGTGAACAAGCACCCAGGGGAAATTAGACACTAAACAAATAAGGTCACGGCCTGGGACAGTGGCTCTGAAGGAATAACTGGGGTATTGGGATACAGGGTCCCAGAGAAAAGGCATTTGAGAAGGTGGGTAGAGCATCTTAGACAGGGTAAAGGAACAAGTGCAATAGCCCCCAGGTAGGGAAGCACTTTTAGAGACTAAGGAACAAAAAGGGGGATGATGGGGCTGGGAAAATCTAAGTAACATTTTAAATAATTTAACCCAAGAATTAGGTTATTCTGAAACACCTAACAGATTTTAGGAGAAATCCATAAGATCATAAAATGAACCATTCCATATTTGTGTGCACCTTAAATACTGAAATGAACTCTTGTTTATGGTTCGAATACTGAGTGGTTCCTGCTGCAGGGCAGGCACTGTGCTCACAGCATTTATTTATATGAATCAGCTCACTTAGCCCTAATAACAATCCCATAGGGTGTTTACTATTTATAAATGAGGCAACGGAGTCACGGGCAACATGTTGCCCAAGGTCACAGAGCTGAGAAGTGGGGTCAGTGGGCGTGAGTTGTGCAGGTGGACTCTACGGTGGCATTCAGCCGAGACAACATACACCTCTCAGGACTCTTTTTCCCAAGGTCCCATCTGTGGGCAATTACATCAAGAAGCCTGGTTGGACCCCAGTCTCTTCACTTGCCATTTCCAGGCACTACAATAACAAAAATACCTAGCATCTGCAGATCCAAAGGTATCTGGCTACGGCCTTAGGAGGTGCCCCACCTTGGCACTCTTATCCCTTCTGGCTTCACTTCTGGTTCTGATTCTGAACCAAAGAGCTTCTTCCTCACCTCCCTCTACCACGTCTTATCTCTCTGAGGGCCTCAGTTTCCTCACCTGTAAAATGGGCTGCTTGGGCACTCGGTAGACTGAGATGGGTGGGGAGCCTCATGCACCCTGCTTCCCTTAAAATATGAAGAAAGCATCAGAGTTGAGGGTGGAGTAAAGATGTTCATTAGGACCCAGTCACGTCTTTTTCTAGAACACACCCATTTCTAAAAGCAAACTGCTCCATTGCCAGGCCCTCAAAGTAGGAACCTCTGTATTCTGACTCCTGTGAGGCACCCGCCCCGGCATGCGGCCCCCTCCTGAGTCATCTGGGGAGACGTGAGCTGGGCCAAGAAAGGGGCAAGGCAGGGAACGGGCACCCAATGATCCTGAGTAGAGGGGACGCCCTCCACCTGCCCACCTCCAGTCCAGGTGTACAAGGCTGCTGGGATGAGTCCACACGAGACAAGAAGGGCCCTGGGGACTCATCGCTGCCACATCCCACCTCCTGTGCTCTGAGCGTGTCTAGCCCTATGCCCCATACATACATCTCATCCCTGGTGCATGAGGGAAGGTTGAACGCCAGAGCTGTCTTCAGCCTGGGAGGTGGCAGCATGTGTGGTCATGAGCCTCTCATGGCCTAGAAGGTCTCTGTGTGTCTCCCTGGCCTGTCCCCTGGGGCAAGGAGGGCAAGTGAGCCTTCATTTTGCTCAAATGGTGACTCAGCCTGACACAGAACCTGGCCATCACATGGTCACTGCCTCGTTTATTGGAACCATTCCCCTCTCCTGAAACTGTGACCAGGGCCCACAGGGCCTCCAGAACTGTCTTCGTTTCCTGCCTGCCTTTGAAAGGCTTTCTAGAGAGCAGGAGAGCACAGTTAAATGCTAAATGCCTGCGCTGAATCCCACCTGTTCTGTGAGACCTGGACAAGTCATGGAACTGCTAGGGGCCTCAATTTCGTCAACCGAAAAGATGGATTCAATAATGGTATCCACATCAAAGAGGTGTTGGGAGAATACATAAGTTCGTACTTAGAATCATGTCAGCTCATCCTGTGAGAGTTCGCTCTTTTTATCATTATTATTGGAATTACAAACACCCACCCTGAGGTCCCACTCCTCAGCCCTTCTCACTTTTCTATATGCAAGGTGGGCTCACCAACCCCTGCTGGGGCTCTTTGTGACGCTTGGGACAAGTGTATAGGCAATCTCTTTGAGGGCAGGGGCTTCCCCAGCACTCAGGACAATGACTGGCACAAGCAGGCACTTAATAGATATTTATGGTATGAATGGATGGGTGGATGGAGTGCTCTGTGGGATGGCCACAGAAGTTGGCAGAGGAGTGTTAGTACTTTTCCCAAGGGACTCTTAAAAATATTTCTAGGTGGCCAGGAGCTGTGGCTCAGGCCTGTAATCCCAGAACTTTGGGAGGCTGAGGCGGGCAGATCACTTGAGCTCAGGAGTAAGAGACCAACCTGGCCAACATGGTGAAACACCCTCTCTACCCAAAATACAAAAATTAGCTGAGTGTGGTGGCACACGCCTGTGATCTCAGCTACTTGGAAGGCTGAGGCAGGAGAATCACTTGAACTCGGCAGGTGGAAGTTGCAGTGAGTCAAGATTGCGCAGCTAGACTCCGTCTCAAAAAACAAACAAATAAACAAACAAAAATATTTGTAGGTAAGATGGCAACTAGGAAAACGTGTCTTTCACAGGCTGTGTGCCCTGACAGCTAAGCCTCAGGACCAGCGGGTTCAAGGCTCTGTCTCTGGTAGGTCCCAGTTAGCTGCATGACCCCAGGCTGTCGAGAGCCTTGTTTTTCCTGGCAAAAATACTAACACCTTTATCCTAGGAGTATTGTAAAAATTAATGAGACAGCATGTGAAATGTGCCATGAGCGTCACAAAAGAGAGCCTGACATTACTACACAGCAAAATAATGAAAAATGTACCCAAAATGAGTAGAGTTAATGGGGCTGTTGATTTCTTGAAGACAAATCATTCTGCCCGTTTAGTTAGCATCAGAGGCCAGGCTGCAGTGTTACCACTTGACTCTCCCAAGAGAAAGCAAATACATTTCATTCACTGCAGGTTGCACATGGAAAGTGAAAATATCTGTCCTCGTCTTCTCACCAGCTCACATAAAACAAACTTGAGTACTGAATTCTGAGAATTTGACATGGTTTAGATGAAAACTCCAGGCCTCCAATGTTTGGCCAGTTAACCGTATAGATTTAGCAATAAAAATCTCACCATTAAAGATCGTCCTCCGTCTGGAGGGGCATCCTCGACACAGCGGCTGGATATCTAAACAGAGGCTCCCGTTGTGAGCCTCAGGAGGGCCGTGATGGCCCGAGGGTCACACACACAGTGACTGCAGTCTAGCCTTGCCACAAATAAGGTGCTGATTTTCTAAATACCCCTTAAAAAACTCTCAGGTGTCAATACACCTTCCCTCCTTGAGAGTGCAGCTTCCATTTGCTTTCACATTCAGCCACGTGAAAAAAATCTTGTCATTATGCCTAAACAGTGACTTAAGTGCCCTGTTCTGTGAAATACCCAGAACCCAGAATCTCTGCTCCAGAATAAAGCTAAAGTCTGTGCAGTGCGGGCTTCAAGATCCAAAAGCATGTCTTGGTACAGCATTTTCCAAGGGAGGCTCTGCAGGAGTGAAGCAAGTAGGTGGTAACAGAGGAAAAAAGTTGGGGAAATAAGTCTGGGAGGCTGTGAATTAAATAGACATCTTTTTGCAGTACTTTTCAGAGCTTTTATTTTATTAATAATAAAAATAATATTTAACATTAAATATTAATTTTAATATCAATAAAATAATTTATTAAATAATTATTTAATTAAAATTTAATTTATTTTAACATAAATTTAAAGTATTAATATTAATAATTTTATTATTAAATAAGTATTTACTTAGCATTAATTAAATATTTATTTTAAAAATAAAATTAATTTATTAATATTAAAATTGCTATTAATGTTAATATTTAATTGCTATTAATTAAATATTAATTAATGGCTAGAGTGCAGTGGTGACATCATGGCTCACTGCAGCTTTGACCTTCACCCGCTTCAGTCTCCCAAGTAGCTGGGACCACAGGTAAGTGCCACCATACCCGGACTAATTTTTAAATTTTTTGTAGAGATGAGGTCTCACTGTGTTTGTTGCCCAGGCTAGTCTCAAACTCCTGAGCTCAAGCAATCCTCCTAGCTTGGCCTCCCAAAGTGCTGGAGCTTGAGACCTGACAACTTTCAGAAAACTTCTGGCCGATTCCTTTTACTTGAAGAGAAGTAAATTTTACTCTTGATTAAACTACTGTCATGTGTTTTCCCTTACGGCTGCATTAAGTCTTAATATAATAAATAGCACATAAAATTTTTCTTATTGGGAAATAATTTTAAACTTACAGAAAAGTTGCAGGAACAGAGGGCCTCTCAGAGCCTTTAAAGTATTAATGAGCATTGTGAATCTCTAAGAGAAGGCTATAGGATGCATGAGTCTCAAATTTTTTCGACCAGGAGTCATTCTGTATTATCCCCTGCCTTAAAGCCAACATCTCAAGGAACCAGAAACACTGTTTATTAGCTAGCATAGTGAGCTTTTCAACAAAATAGGCATTTTTACCCTCTCTCAACTGCAAAATAAGTGTTACTTCTGTTTCACTATAAGCACAGGAGGCAGCCAGAAGGCACTAGAGCCTTTATTCTGACTCAAGGTATTCTCTTCAGTTTTGTTTTTTTTTTTAATCGTTTGTTCTCTTAGACAAAAGCCACGTGAGGGATTAATCTTCAAGTACAGTAACTGGTCATCGACGAGTGGATCTCCTACAGTCCACAGAGTTCGGCGTGGGGTTGGGGCGCTGGGGGTGCAAGCTTGAGATGGCAGGGGGTTACGGAACCTACAGCCTGCACATCACCCCCTGTGCTAACCGAACTGCATTACGAGACAGGGCCAGCCTGACCTCTCAGTGGGGCTCTTGGGTCCCAGATTTTATGGAGGCTGCCAGGAGCCAACCTGTCTTCTGAAGAGGACTTGATTTGGTAGAAACTGCTAATCATGGTCAGGTGCGGTGGCTCACAGCTGTAGTCCCAGCACTTTGGGAGGCCGAGGTGTGCAGATTGCTTGAGCCCAGGAGTTTGAGAGTGGTCTGGGCAAACTGGTGAAATCCTATCTCTACAAAAAATACAAAAATTAGCCAGGCTTGGTGGTGTGCACCTGTAGTCCCACCTACTTGTGAGGCTGAGGTGGAAGGATTACTGGAGTCCTGGAGGTGGAGGTTGCAGTGAGCCAAGACCGCCCCACTGCACTTCAGCCTGGGTGACAAGATCGAGACTCCATCAAGGAAGAGAGGAAAGAAAGAAAGAGAAAGAAAGTAGAGGAAGGAAGGAAGGAAGGAGGGAGGGAGGGAGGGAAAGAAGGAAGGAAGGAGGGAGGGAGGGAGGGAGGGAAGGAAGGAAGGAGCGAGCCACCATCCATTCTCCCTTTCTTCCATATTCTAGGACTCCTGATTTTTTTTTTTTTTTTTTTTTTTTTTTTTTTTTTGGAGAAGGAGTCTTGCTCTGTTGCCCAGGCTGGAGTGAAGTGGCATGATCTCAGCTCACTGCAGCCTCTGTCTCCTAGGTTCAAGTGATTCTCCTGCCTCAGCCTCCTGAGTAGCTGGGATTACAGGCATGTGCCACCATGCCTGGCTAATTTTTGTATTTTTAGTAGAGACAGGGTTTCACCGTGTTGGCCAGGCTGGTCTCAAACTCCTGATCCACCCACCTTGGCCTCCCAGAGTGCTGGGATTACAGGCATGAGCCACTGCGCCCAGCCAGACTCCTGTTTTTTAAGTGGACCTAGGAATACCCAGAATAAAGACTTCATTTCCTGGTTGCTGTGCAGCTATCTGTGGTCATGAGACTATATTTTTGCCAATGGGGTGTACATGAAAATACTGAGTGACAACTTTCACCGAACCTCGTCCTATGACAAGAGCCAGCAGGAGCCCTTTTGTTCCCTTCCCCATTTTCTTCAAGCCTTTCCCTTCCTGCCAGCTGGAAGGTAGGAAATGGCTGGTACTTAGCCATGCTAGCTCCTGAGGCGGAAGCCAGTTGCTGGGGATTCTCCAACAACAAAAGAGATGCAGCTGAGACCTGGCAACTTTATGAACTAGACTGCTCATCTGGAAGGTTCCTTCTACTTAAAGAGAAGTAAACCTCACTCTTGATTAAGCTATTTTCATGGGTTTTCTGTCACAGCTGAATTAAGTCTTAACTAATACAATAAATAGCACGTAGGCTAGGTGCGGTGGCTCACGCCTGTAATCACAGCAATTTGGGAAGCCAAGGTGGGTGGATCTCCTGAGGTCAGGAGTTCGAGACCAGCCTGGCCAACATGGCGAAACCCTGTCTCTACTAAAAATTCAAAAATTAGCTGGGTGTGGTGGCACACACCTGTGGTCCCAGCTACTTGGGAGGCTGAGGCTCAAGAATCGCTTGAACCTGGGAGGTGGAGGTTGTGGTGAGCCGAAATTGTGCCACTGCACTCCAGCCTGGGCAACAGAGTGAGACTCTGTCATAAAAATAAAATAAAATAAAAATAAGCAATAAGTAGCACATGAAATTTTTCTTATTGGGAAATAATTTTAAACCTACAGGAAAATTGCAAGAATAATGCAGAGAACTCTGGTATACTCTTGACTTAGATTTAGCTGTTGTTAACATTTTGCCACATTTGCTTTATCATTCCTTTTTTTTTTTTTGAGACAGGATCTCACTCTGTCGCCCAGTCTGGAGTGCAGTAGTTTAACCAGAGCTCACTGCAGCCTCAACATTTTGGACTCAAACAATCCTCCTGCCTCAGCCTCCCTAGTAGCTGGAATACAAGTGCACACCACCGCACTTGGCTAATTTTTTATTTTTTGTAGACATGAGGTCGCACTATGTTGCTCAGGCTGGTCTCAAACTCCTGGGCTTAAGTAACCCACCTGCCCCTGCCTCTTCCTCCCAAAGTGCTAAAATTATAGGCAGAAGCCACTGTGCCTGGCCCTGCTTTATCGTTCTTAATATCTTTCTCTTCACACACACATATAAAAATTTTAACCATCTTAGTGTGAAGTGCATATATCGTGCCCCTTTACTCTTAAAAAAAATTTTTTTTTTTAGAGGTGGAGTCTCACTATGTTGCCCAGGCTGGAGTGCAATGGCTATTCACAGGCACGATCAGGGTGCACTACAGCCTCAAACTCCTGGGCCCCACTGATTCTCTCGCCTCAGCCTCCTAAGTATGGGACTACAGGTGCATACCAGAGCACTCAGCTGCCCCTTTACTCTGAAATACCTTAATGTGTATTTCCTAAGAATTCCCACATAACCAGTTATCAAATTCAGGAATTTTCACAATACAGCACTCTTACCTAATCTATAGTCCATATTCCAACTTCACCAATTATCCCAATAATGTCCTTTCCAGTCCAGGATCCAATCAGGATCACACACTTAATTGTCATGTCTCAGATATCACTTTTTAAAAGAGTATTTTGTAAAAAGAAAGAGGAGAAAACTCCAAATTAAAAAGACATCATGTTGTTTGCATATGTAGCCTATTGCCACTTTGACCTCCTTACTCTTCAAAATTCACCATCCACCTTCCTCCTGCTATTCAACTCCACCCAGGCCCTGTCCATGGAAGCTTCCTGAGTGTGTTTTCCTAGATTGCCATGCACCCCCTCCCCCTGCAGTTTCCCAATCCTGTTCAGAGAGTCCAGTCTCGGTGAAGGTCACTGTCACGGCAGTGTGAGAGTTCTTGCATTGCTCAAGGATAGGGAATATCCGGCTGTGCACATCCCTTCCGATAACTGCCCAAGGAAATCAGTACACTGGAAAAAAAACCGCACCAGTTGGGGCCAGGCGCGGTGGCTCAAGCCTGTAATCCCAGCATGTTGGGAGGCCGTGGCGGGTGGATCACGAGGTCAGCAGTTCGAGACCAGCCTGACCAACATGGTGAAACCCCGTCTGTACTAAAAATACAAAAAAATTAGCTGGGCGTGGTGGCAGGTGCCTGTAATTCCAGCAACTTGGGAGGCTGAGGCAGGAGAATCGCTTGAAACCAGAAGGTGGAGGTTGCAGTGAGCCGAGATTGCTCCACTGCACTCCAGCCTGGGCAATAAGAGCAAAACGTCTCAAAAACAAAACAAAAACAACAACAAAAGAACTGCAGCAGTTGACAAAGAGGTGGGAACTTGGATCATCTAAGCCTCCCGAATGGAAGCAGCCATTAAACGGTTACTTGTGTTCTGTTCACATACAGTGGCAATCACTATCTTGCCATGTATTTGATAAAGATGGCTGAGGAGATATGATTTACTCATCCTTGAGAGTTTATTTTCCTCTTACCTATCTTTATGGCAAGAACTAGGCTTGCTAATGGCCTTTTATTCACATACTGCAGAGCTCTCTCTAGCATCACTGAGCTTATTCTTCAGGCAGTAGTCAATTGCCTGCCTTTATAACAAAGAGAAACATAATTTTTTAAACTAATGAAATTTAGTGAGATGAATAATTGGTGAGTATATTGCTGCTGAAATCACCGCCCTGCTCTCAGGAAACTGTTCTGGAAGAATCCTGGTGCTGGCAGGTTGGCCGCAGCCCTGGGAAAGGGCAGCCTGTCTGATCTGTGGGCGACAAGGCCCTGCTCCTTTGCACACCTGGTGGGGGCAGGGGGCCTGACCAGGAGCCACAGAAGCCCCCACACTAACAGCGGGTACTGGGAGGTCTGGGAGGTGCTTATGTCCTTCTCTCTCTGTTCACCCTAAGTCTCAGGACTGATTCCTGGATCTTATACCAGGAGAAGAAAGAAAGAGGGAAGGGATAGAAAGGTCTGGCTTTCCTGGCAAATGGAATGCATCAGCCACACTTTCAGGGAGGGCCACCGTTCTTACACTTCTGGTGACTCTAAGTCAATGGCACTGCCACATCTTCAAACTGCAGTGCCATTGACTTAGAATCACCAGAAGTGTAAGGAGAAGGAGAAATAAAACCCAAAGGCAATGCGGGGGTTTCCACTGAAAATGGTGCTGTCGTTAAGGTGACAGCCCTTGGATGCTAGACCTCAGACCTTTGCTGCTGGGTGGTGCTCTGCCATCGGGCACTTCAGGCACCCACGAGGGCTACTCCCACCCGGTCACCTGGGGCATCTGCTACTGTCCCTCCTGTGGCCACCTTGAGAATGTGTCGCTTGCATTTCCTTTTGCTTTTATGTATTTATTAATTATTATTATTATATTTTGAGACACAGTCTCACTTTGTCACCCAGGATAGACCGCAGTGGCGCGATCTTGGCTCTGCAACCTCTGCCTCCCAGGTTCAAGCGATTCTTCTGCCTCAGCCTCCTGAGTAGCTGGGACCACAGGCATGTGCCACCACACCCGGCTGATTTTTGTATTTTTAGTAGCGATGGGGTTTCTCCATGTTGGTCCGGCTGGTCTCAAACTCCTGACCTCAGGGATCCACCCGCCTTGGCCTCCCAAAGTGCAGGGATTACAGGTGTGAGCCACCACGCCCGGCCTTATTATTATTATTATTATTATTATTATTTTGAGATGGAGTTTTGCTCTGTCACCCAGGCTGGAGTGCAATGGCGCGATCTGGGATTACAGGTGTGAGCCACCGTGTCTGGTCTATTTTTTAATTTAAGAAAATTTAAATAGAGGTAGGGGCTCACCATGTTGGCCAGGCTGGTCTCAAACTCTTGGCCTCAGGCAATCCTCCAGACCCCAAAGTGATGGGATTACAGGCGTGAGCCACTCCATGCCTGGACTTTCTGGGCTTTGAACCTGATAGTGCAGACACCAGTGCTCTGCCTTCTGGGCCCTTCCAGCACTCCCTCCTCAACCCCTAAGCCTTGAGTGTGCAAAGGCACAACTGCAGGCAAGGATGATGAGAGACACCTAAACCCAGGCCGAAAGGTGTCACTTTGCACTCCAGCCACATCCCCATGCCATTAGCTGGTAAGGAAATTTTTGAAACCTGGTTAAATCAGGGGTGATAACATGACATCAATCATTTTGCACTGTGCCCAAGTTAAAATCCATTCTCTTCCCAAGCCCCTGGGGATGTGGCCCCAAGGATCCCTTCTACCTCCCACATTCATGCACTGTGCTTGTTTCTCTGGCTGTAACTCACTGAGCCCTTTGCTGTCTCTGTCTTGAGCCCTTGTTTCTTCTGCCTGGAACCCTGCTCTCCAGATCTTCATTACTGAGGCCTCAAAATGTTACTGCTTCACTCCTTCTCGAACTACCCCCTCTAAAGCCACCACCTCCCTCCCCTGATCCTGGTTATTCTCTATGTTCCTATCCTGTTTTATGGCCACTCATCACTTTCCAGCAGACAGGGCACTGGGATACCACTGTATCTCCAGCATCGGGCACAGGGCGGGCACACAGTGGGCATTCAGTACACATTTGCGCTGAATGAACAATTATGATCTAACCGAGAATTCCCAAATCTCCTGAAAATTGAGCATCAACTCCCTTCCAGGAAGTGTTTCTAGAGTCAGTTAAAAATCACTGTAATAGGCCGGGCGTGGTGGCTCATGCCTGTAATCCCGGCACTTTGGGAGGTCGAGGCGGGCGGATCACGGGGTCAGGAGATCGAGACCATCCTGGCTAACATGGTGAAACCCCGTCTCTACTAAAAATACAAAAAATTAGCCGGGCGCGGTGGCGGGCGCCTGTAGTCCCAGCTACTCGGGAGGCTGAGGCAGGAGAATGGCGTGAACCCAGGAGGTGGAGCTTGCAGTGAGCCAAGATGGCACCACTGCACTCCGGCCTGGGCGAAAGAGCAAGACTCTGTCTCAAAAAAAAAAAAAAAAAAAATCACTATAATAAACAAATGCCGTGGTTTCCAAAAAAAAAAATTACTATCATAAAAGGGGAGGTGAAACTATGAGAGAAAATACAAGAGACATAACCAAATACAATGTGTACATAATTTCCATTCTGATTCCACAAACTAACTGCAGAAAGACACCTTTGAGGTAATCAATTTGAATATGGGCTAGGTATTACATTATATTTAAAAATTATTGTTAATGTTAGGTATAATAATTCCATGGTGGTTACTTTTTAAAAACCCTTATCTGTTAGTTATCCATAGTGACATGAATCAACGTATCTGAGATTTGCTTTAAAATACATTAGCAAAAAAAAAAAAAGCCCCAAAACCAAAATATGGCAAAAAGCTGGGATGCGGGGAGGGACAAGGTTGGCAAAATGTTGGTAACTGTTGACACTGAATTTGGATTCATGGAGGTTTCATGCTCTTTCTACCTTTGTGTAATTTTCCAATTTTCCAAAGAAACATATTTTAAATGTCACTGAAGCCCTTAAACCAGGACGTACCATCTTTTTTTCCATTAACCAATCCAATTCATATATATATATTGTTTTGTTTTGTTTTGTTTTGTTTTGTGTTTTTGAGATGGAGTCTCACTCTGTTGCCTAGGCTAGAGTGAAATTATGTGATCTCAGCTCACTGCAAACTCTGCCTCCTGGGTTCAAGTGATTCTTCTGCCTCAGCCTCCCAAGTAGCTGGGATTACAGGCACTCGCCACCATGCCTGGCTAATTTTTGTATTTTTAGTGGAGACAGGGTTTCACCATGTTGGTCAGGCTGGTCTGGAACTCCCAACCTCAGGTGATCCACCTGCCTCGCCCTCCCAGATTGCTGGGATTACAGGCGTGAGTCACCATGCCTAGCCCCAATTCATACTGATTGAAACTTTGCTGTGTTAAAGTGTGCTGGTAGGATTTGTGAGAGGTGCAGAGCTACATCAGATATGATCAAATCTCAAATATGTACAGGATAAGTATCTATAGTAGTTTACATTTGGCCACCTGGGCATGGAAAATGCTGACCCTTCCCAGATCCTGGATATGCTGATTCAACAAACTCTTGGGACCTGCTGTCCCACAGCCTCGGTTCTAAGGCTGACAACCCATCCTTACTAAAAAAGGGAAGGTGGGACTATGAAAGCTATCTTGGGAAAGCCACTTACTTTTTCTAGATCTCCATTTCCTCATTTATAAAAAGCAGCTAATGGTAGTTATGAGTGTAAAGTAAGATAATAATAGTCTTAGCCTGGTGCCTGCCAAGTCTATCACTCAGGTGTCAGTGGTTATAGCTAACATCACATCTAGTTGGGCAGCCCACCAGTAGCCCTTTGTGTGATTAGAAAAAGGTGTCCGTTTCTCAGGGCTGGCATAGCCCTCAACAGGGTGAAGGGCTTGATGAGCAAAGGGACAGCTGTTTTTACCCCCTGACTAAGCTGCCTGGCATAGGGTTCAATCTGGACATCATATACAGCACCTCTGAGTAGGTTTCCCAGGCTCACCTCATCCCCACCAAATTTCCCAAGAGGAGTAAAAGCTCCAGGGCTTGCCTACAATTTAGCATGCGGGTGAATGTGCTCAGCATTCAAAAAGCAGTTGTGTGGTACTAACCAGCTTGTGCTTGGGGGTTGCTGTGGCATAACTGCAGGATTTTTTAAAAAAGCAACCATGAGGCAGATGCTTTGCAACTAATCTGCTCCCTGCCGCCACCCCCAATATCACCCCTTTTATAGCCACAATGCCCTGCACCATCAGCCCGAAGCTAACCAGGCTGGGGTCCAGTTAAACATGCCACTCCTAGTGTTCAAGGGATACCAGACAATTATATTGATTAGTTTAAAAACATATTCTAATGAACATATTCATATTCACTGAAAAGTGGTGATAGAGATAGTAACTAATTTATCAATGTAGATTAACTTGTTTGTTACAATCAGAATGAAAGTTACTGTATAACTGAGGTTGATTAAACCTTGTCTTGTCTCTTACCCTTCATTCTCCTTCTCCACCTCCCTTTTCCCCCTCTTCCTCCTCCTTCTCCTTCTTCTTCAGTAAAAAGGCTAACACTGTTATCCTCAACAATCAGGCCATTCACTTCAGCATGTATTTTGCTATGCAGTGGATTGAAATGTACCATCCACATCCCAGCTGCAGGCGCCATTAATACATCCATGGATGGCCACACAAGTGCACATCTGTTTTTTAGATGCAGATGAAGCTAGAATGTGCCTGATTGTGTAGACGGCCATTGTGGAGA
The DNA here is from genome assembly GCF_028885625.2 of Pongo pygmaeus. Taxonomy (NCBI): domain Eukaryota; kingdom Metazoa; phylum Chordata; class Mammalia; order Primates; family Hominidae; genus Pongo; species Pongo pygmaeus. The sequence continues at coordinate 166,116,724 of NC_072376.2, read as the reverse complement.
GACACGTGCCTCACTCACACAAAGTGCTGTGCTGTAGAGGAAAATGAACGTGGTTCACGTATCCCATATTTAGGCATGGAAAGATGCCACACGTAGACATTTGGAAATCTTGAAAATTCAAATACATTCCAATTATAGACTATGCGCAAGTCTGGAGGAATATTTCACAAGGTTGATTCTTTTGTCAATGTTAGAGTGAAGAATCACAGAGAGCTTTCATCAATATTAAAATCTTTACAAATTCTATGACTTAATTTTTTTTTTAGTAAAACATCATATAAATACATATACATTCATATATACAATATACACACACATACAGTTGTATACATTTACAAAACTTGAAATACGCCAGAAAAATGATAGGTCAAAAAAATGCTACCTCAAATAGGCAAGTGAAATTAAATCAAAAGTCACATACCAAGGTAGATCATAAGAAGAAGAGCATATTACACAGTTTATCTTGGAATAATCTGATAACTAAGCCTGCTGTCTCCCAGGAAACAAATGTAGGGAACTGCTAAATAAAGCAAACTGGATACATTAAATGTGTACATTAAAGCATGGTGTGGGAGTCTACATTTTCCGAGGCAGGTCAGTCACAGCAAAGTTTCTTTCAAGACTCTGCCTGAAATATTGGCCCCAAGTGTGTCATAAGTAACAGCCTCTCCACTCTTCAATATGTATCAAGTTCTTGAAGAGAACAAGATATCTCCACTGTGGAAGCATTTTTTAAATCAAATGAAACTCTTAAAGAATTTTGAATAAGTGCTAGGTTAGAGCTGAGAAGAATCAACACTATGAGAATGTATTTTAAAGACTTTTTTTTTTAGATAAGTCTCGCTCTGTCGTCCAGGTGGGAGTGCAGTGGTACAATCAGCTCACTGCAGCCTCGGCCTCTCAAGCTCAAGTGATCCTCCCACCTCAGCCTCCTGAGTATCTGGGACTACAGGCATGTGCCACCATGCCCAGCTATTGATTGATTGATTGATTGATTGATTAGTAGAGACAGGGTCTTGCTATGTTGCTCAGGCTGGTCTTGAACTCCTAAGCTCAAGTAGTCCCTCCCAAAGTGCTGGGATTACAGGTGAGTGTCAACACACCCAGCCTTAGAGAACTTCTAAAAATGCAATTAAACCAACTGCTATATACAAATATGCTTTCTAATTTAAGAAACACTATTTTATATCTTTATGCCTACTCAACTGATTTTCTTTGATTTTTTTTTTTCAGAAAAACTTCTTTGACACTCCCTTCCCTCCCCGCCCAACTGGTTTTATTTGAGAAAATGAAAAAAATGTTTCGAGTTATTTCCCATAAAGTCTCTACAGTGTTAATCCCAGGCAATCATGATTATCTAATTTGTTGTTATTAAGATCATTTTCATCTAATTCTGTGGTTCCCAGTGCCTGCCTTTGGTCACTGCCTGTCTTTGGTCAATTTTTCTCTAGTTCCAAAGCAATAAATGCTCTTTGCAAAAATTCATATAACATCCTACCACAGAGAAATCATTACTTAACAATTTAGTATCATTCCAGACGGTTTCCTAGGAAAACATATTATCAAAACAGTGCTTATTAAAACAAAACAATTTATGTAATTTATTATTTATTTTGCCTTCTTACCAAGAATATATCATGGATAACTTTCCTTATAGAAATACTTAGTTCTATACGCTCATTTGTGTGTGTGTGGTTGCATAGCATGCTATTTTATGAATGTAGCACAATTGATTTAACCAATTCCCTAATGTAGGTAAATGAATATAAACAAATGCAAAAAAAAAAAAATCCTTGTACACACACCTTTGTAAATTTTTCCTGTTTAAAATGTTTACTTATAAGTAGCTGGCTACATTTTCTCTATTTTTAAAAATCATAAATAAACCAATAATTAATTAATGGCAAAGAAACTGGCAAATGAGCCTCAGAAAGTACATGTTTTTATATTTCACATTATCCAACACTTATGTACTTTACCATTTCCTGTGCTTCCAAGTCAGAAAGTCTGCAGAAGAGAAATTCTGGGCAGAGGGATTCAGGATCACTTTCAGCAACCCCTGGAAGCCTAGGACCCTGGTGGACAGAACCCCATGCCTGTGTCCTTTAAATTAGGCACTGTTTGTGAAGGTTTGACCAAAATCTGCAGCTCTTTTCTCCTGCACTTTTCTCCAGGCAATTGCTCTTCTCCTTCCAGTTACTGTGGCGGGTGTAGGAGTCACTGCACCCCCATAGTTTTATACTTGTCCCAGAGGCAAAGGGAATTAAGAGGTGAGAAAGATACCATGCTATTTCTAAGTATGGTGGTAAACTGAAAATAAATAACTTGGTAAGACTGCGAGAGTAAAGTCAAACATGAAAACTGAGTAAGACTTCAAAATAAACATTGTTTCTTTGCCATTTTGTTGGACAGTTTTTGATCTTTTTGTAATATAAAATGTTCATTCAGGACTTCTTTCCATGTTGCAACTTGCCATTGCGTCATCCTCAAATCATGGTATGTTTTTCAATGGGTTATTTGTTTAGAGACTTTTTTCCTTTTCTTATTGCCAAATTCTGTGAACAATGAATTACTTCAGTGGGAAACACCATACCATCTTCGCGGCAAGATCATGTGTGCAATTGTATTCCTTTGTGCTTTCATTGGTTTGGTTATGTGTTATAAAAGAAAGCATTCTTACAGTACAAAACTGATAGACCGTGATGAAAAGAAATGAAATCCAAATGTGTTCTTTACCTCCCTGGACACTGTGGTATTCACCTTTAGTGTGGAGTCACCAACTGCAGGGCTTAGGGAACTTGACCAAGGTCATGCAACTAGTAACTAGCAGAGCCGGGATTTAAACTCAAACATTCTGGCTGTAGGGTCCATACTCTTGAGATCACCATGTGGCTAATTATACCACACACACCCTGCCAGCCCTGTGGTTAAGTAAAATGCTGAAAAATTAACAGCCTCTACTCAAGAGGAGAAATTTAATCTGAGGTCTCCAGACAGACCCCTGGGAGGTGGAAGCATACCAAACCGAAAGCTGGAGACTAAAGTGAAGTCTGTATACTGAATGGTAGGCGTTTCAGATTCTGTTCCATTTCATGCTCCTAGAATGGTGGAAGTCACTTTTATCTACCCAAAGCAGAAGTATTCTTAGGAGTCTTCTTAGTCTTAGAAGAAACTGAATGGTCCCATTAAAGAAAAATACATCTGGGCATGGTGGCCTAAGCCTCTGTAGTCCCACCTACTAGGGAGGCAGATGCAGGAGGATCACATGAGCCCAGGTTGAGGGTGAGGTTGCAATGAGCTATGATTGTGCCACTGCACTCCAGCCTGGGTGGCGGAGTGAGACCTCATCTCCAAAAAAAAAAAGAAAAAGAGAGAAAGAGAGAGAAAAGGAAGGAAGGAAGGAAGGAAGGAAGGAAGGAAAAGAAAAGAGGGAGGGAGGGAAGGAAGGGAGGGAGGGAGGGAAAAATCCTTCCAGCACTGCCTTTTGGGATCACCCAAAGAAAAACCTAGATTACTGCCAGATCACCCTACAAAGGTCTTGTCCCAGTTACCAAACCCATCAATCACACAAAGACTCCAATCAAGTGTTATAGAACCTCACTCTTAAATACGAATGGACAGTCAGAGATCACTAGACATTTGTGAAAATAAGAAGTCTGAAACAAATAAACAAAAACAAACAAACAGAAAAAAGGAACTCAAAGGACACAGAAACAATACAAGGGGTAGAAGAAAAGTCTTTTAAAATTCACTATATTTAGTATCTTCAGAGCAAAAAAAAAAAGATATTGCATCCATGAAATAAGAACAGGATATTTTTTTAAAAAAGAACAAGGAGTGAGCCCTTGGAAATTGAAAGTTTGAAAAGAAAAGATTTCAATGGCATTAAAGATAAGAAATTAGAGGATCAATCTAAGTGGTGCAGTTTCCAGCCAACTGGAGTTCCAGAAGAGAGAACAGAGAAAAAGGGAGAAGATTAGCAAAGATAAAAATAGAAGACATCTTCCCATAAATGAGAGGCATACATTTCCATATTTACAAGAGCCAAGTGATCAAAATAATTAGTAGAAAAACCCTCAAATCATGGCAAGTCACCATGAAGTATGAGAATACACAGTAAGAAAAAATAGTTCACAAGGAAGGAAAAGGAGAGTGAGGATGGCTATGGAGGACCCAGCATCAATGGTTGAGACTAGAAGGAACACAGGGCATAGAGGAGAGTGGTACAGAATCATGGAATCACCTACAAAATTCTGAAGAGAAACAATTTTTTTACCTGAGGATTCTGTATCTAGCCAAACTAAGAAGCGTCAGGGTAGAATAAATATATTTTGAGACTTTGGGAGGCTTAGATGGGAGGATGCCTTGAGCCTGGGAGTTCGAGACCAGCCTGGGCAACACAGTGAGACTCCATCTCTATAAACAAACAAACAAAAATAGCCAGGCATGGTGGCATGTGTTTGTAGTCCCAGTTACTTGGGAGGCTGAGGCAGGAGGATCACTTGAGCCCAGGAGGTTGAGGCTGCAGTGAGCCATGATCATGCCACTACACTCCAGCCTGGGCAACAGAGTGAGACCCTGTCTCAAAATAAGTAAAAATTTAAAAACTAAAAAGCAAGCGGCTCAAAAATTACCTTCCACGTATCCTTTCTTAAGAAACTACTGGAGGATTTATTTCAGAAAAACAGAATTAAACCAAGCAAGGAAAAGATATGGGGTTCTAGGAAAAGAGAATCTAATATAGAAGAATTACAAAAGCAAGCCCCACACAATAGCATCTTGGAGTGGAAATAAAACCAGTCCAAATTGGGGTGGGATTGAGAACTGAGAGGAAAATCTCAGAGGGAGTGGAGAAGTGGAACCCATAAAGTGTTGGGAATGTTTTGAATGAAACAAAAAACTTTAATAATCATGTGACATATCTGTTGGAGCATTTGAAGAAAACTAACAATAAACCCATAGAAAATCTAGTAGAAAAAAATGAAGTAATAATTAGCTCTGGATAAAACAAAACAAAACAAAAATCCAGCCTATAAAAGGAAACACAACTATAGTAAACTACTTGACTCAGCAGTGACAATATTTACATGGTCCTAGTAATATAAATACAGACGTAATCAAGACTTATACTATAAGTAAGTTATGGGAAAGGAAAGGCAGAAAGTAGAGTGTAGAAGAGAAAGCTAAGTTCTCATCTATTACAACTGAGAGTCAACAGATAATACCAAAAATTTATCAATAATCAGTAGTATATGTATATCCAAGGACATTTCAGGAAGGATATACAGGAGGCTGGTAATACCGGTTGCCTGCCAAGAGAAAATTAGGGAGGCTGGGGACCAGGGTAGGAAAGAGACTTCGATTGTTTTTATCTTTTTTTTTCTTGAATGTTGAACTATGTAAATATATTACTTATTTGAATAAAAGAAGGAAAAATGTAAGAGAAATAGCAGAAAGAAGACAATTTTTAGAAACATGGAAGCAACTAGCAGAAGAATGGCTAAGAATGTTGAAAGGGGCTGTCTTTAGGGAGGAAGCCTCTTTTAGTAAGGAGAAAAGAGACTGCTGTATTTAGATATAAGCTTTTAAAAGTACCATCTTATTTTAAAAAATTAAGTGCATGTGAGCTGGGCATGATGGTATATGCCTGTAAATGTAATCCCAACACTTTGGGAGACTGAGTTGGGAAGACTGCTTGAGGCCAGGAGTCAAAGGTTACAGTGAGCTATGATTGCACAACTGTACTTCAGCTTGGGTGACAGAGGGAGACCCTGTCTCAAAACAAAACAAAACAAAACAATTAAGTGCATGTGTTTATATAAGTAAAAAGTTATTAAAACAAAGTTAGAATATGAGAACTGCTTCTTTTCAGGGAGAAGTTAGCTTAATTGTACAGATAAACTAAATTAGATAAACAAAAACTTGCCATGGTAAGAAATCTGTGCAATCCCAAGCCAACCGAGCAAAATGCTAATACCATTAATAACAGTTTTTTTGTTTTCCCACAACGTTGTCTTAAAAGGTACAGTCTAAAATGGATTTGTATGTGAATAACAAAAATATAGCTTAAATCACAAAGCAGGGATATGTTTCCTAGGCTTCTTTAGTTTGCAGCACATTTTAAGATGTAAATCGGCTGAGCACGGTGGCTCATGCCTGTAATCCCAACACTCTGGGAGGCCGAGGCGGGCAGATCACCTGAGGTCAGGAGTTCGAGACCAGCCTGGCCAACCTGGTGAAACCCCTTCTCTACTAAAAATACAAAAATTAGCCAGGCATGGTGGCACGCACCTATAATCCCAGCTACTCCGGAGGCTGAGGCAGGAAAATTGCTTAAACCTGGGAGGCGGAGGTTGCAGTGAGCTGAGATCATACCATTGCACTCCAGCCTAGGTTACAGAACAAGACTCTGCCTCAAAAAAAAAAAAAAAAAAAAAAGATGTAAATCTAGGTTAGGTGCAGTGGTTCATGCCTATAATTCCAGCACTTTGGGAGGCTGAGGCAGGAAGATAGCTTGAGGCCAGGAGTTCGAGACCAGCCTGGACAACATAGTGAGAACTCATCTCTACAAAAAATAATAAATTAGCCAGGCATGGTGGCTCATGCCTGTAGTTCCAGATACTCAGGAGGCTGAGATGGGAGGATTGCCTGAGCCCAGGAATTGGAGGCTGTAGTGGGCCAAGATTGCGCCCCTGCACTCCAGCCTGGGCAACAGAGCAAGACCGTGTCTCAAAGAAAAAAAATGATGTAAATCTAGAAATGGATCCCATTATAATTTTAGAGAAGCAATAATCTACAAGTTTCAGATATTTACAGTAACCACTGAGTTGCATTAAATCAACTAAACAAAGTAGTCAAATGTGGCTACATATGCTCAGGTAAAGGTTATTTTTTTCCCACAGATTCTTAGAAAAACTAGGGTCTTACATGATAGGATTCCATTTCCAAAAAATCTTACCTCTTCGAAAGACATCCTTTTCACCCTCAGTTCTGGAGAGCATGGTACATGTCCCAACCTGTTTCTTTAATTCACATAATTCAGTGGTAACTGATCACTTGGGCACAAGTGGCCACATGAGAATTCCCCTCAGGTGGCATCTTGGGTTCAAGCCCTATAGTCTGTTGGTGCTGACTCACAGGAAAGAAGAGCTCTTACTATTACTGAGGTGTGGTGTAACTCAAGGCTACAACAGAGGCCAATGCCTGAAGTCCACTTGCTCTGCCACAGTTCAGAAACTACTGTTTCTCATTTACTCATTCACTCATTGTAATGGCTAATTTTATGTGTCTATGTGCCTGAGCCATGCAGTGCCCAGATATTTGGTCAAACATTATTCTGGGTATTTCTATGGGGGTCTTTTTGCCTGAGATTAGCATTTTCATCAGTAAAGCAGATTGCCCTCCATAATGTGGGTGGGTCTTATTTAACTAATGAAGGTGTCACTAGAACAAAAGGATGAATGCTTTCCTGTGTAAGAGAGAACTTTCCAGCAGATGGTCTGTGGACTTCAGCTGAAGCATCAGCTCTTCCTGACTGAAGGCCTTGGAATTGGAACTCTGGCTTTCCTTGGGTCTCTAGCATGCTGCCCCATCCTACAGACTGGACTTGTCTATCTCCATAATCATATGAGCCAATTCCTTATAATAAATCTCTGTATATATCAATATCCATATCATCTATATCTGTATCATCTATATATCTATATGTATATATCTCCCACTGGTTCTGTTTTTCTGGAGAACCCTGACACACTCAATCCAAACCAGTATTTCTTGAAGATGTACTATATGCCAAGCAGTAAGCTAAATGACTAAATGCCAGAATAAAGAGTTAAAACTACAGTCCTTACCCTTGAAAGTTTAGAAATTTGGCAAGAATGCAGACAACAAATAGCTTTTCCTTAAAGTAAGCTGGCCAAATTGGTCCCACGCAGAGAGAATGTACACATGAATTTCATTTAGGAGTTTTATGCTTAATCATAATCAGAGTCTGGCCAAATTTGCTTAAGCACTCATTTTTTTCTAGTGGATGGAAGTTTCCAGTGAAATATTGCAACTTTTTGTTCCCTAATAAGTTAGCCGCAGAGGACAATTGTACATTGATTTGCTCTTGATCCATGGAGCAATCCTTGCTAATGCTTTTGTGTGAGTCTTAGACATAATTGACCACCTTGGAATACTGCCCAATATTCAGTCATCTAGGAAATTTGTTGGACCTGCCTTGTAGCAGTTGGCCTGTGAGAACCAAAGGATACAAAGAAAACTAATAAGTGTACTAGTGTTGTCTGTGAGAGTTCTTTGAACACGAACAACTCACTAAGCAGGGAACTCCAAGGGGAGCAGAATATTCCCAAGGATTCTGCTGTGCATCATGTCATATGCAGAGTATATCAGGAAAAGCAATGGCTTTAAAGTCAGACAGACATGACTCCAACTCCTACACATGCTTTTTAATAGCTAGCGACTTTGCAAAATGTACTCAATCTCTCTAAGTCTCAGTTTTCTCACCTCTAAATGACGACAATAATACCTTTTCATAGGATAACTGTTAAGGCTGAATGGGATCATGCATGCACAGTGACAAGAATGATGCCTACCATATAGCATGTGTGTTCAATTCATGGAGGTTCTTTCTAGCACAAAGCTTTTGTGTATCTTTGATTCATCTCTGTGCTTGTAAAAGCAGTAGGGGCTGGTTATAAACATTTGCTTGCAAAGTGTTTCTGTATAAATACAGTCTCCATCTCAAAATTTAGTATTGCATTTTTAGAACAAACAAGCTATTTTAGTTTAAAGTACAACAAAATCTTTATTCCTTAGAATACTAGAGAATGAGCAGTAAATGGATGTCCGAAGAGGCTGGCCAATGAAGAGTTAACCACATTGGCAAGATGAGCATGCCTAGTCTTCCTCTCCCTCCCAGGGAAACATAAAAATGCAATTGAAAGAACAGAAATTGAAGTCATTATTGTTTGTGAGCCAGAGAGCTAGCTCCCAACCCTCCCCTCCCCTTTTTAAAAATGAAGCCTGGCCAGGCATGGTGGCTCACGCCTGTAACTGCAGCACTTCGGGAGGCTAAAGCAGGAGGATCAGATCACTTGGGCCCAGGAGTTTGAGATCAGCCCCGGGCAACACACAGAGACCCTTGTCTCTATGAAAAAAATAAATTTTAAAAATTAGCCAGGTGTGGTGGTGCATGCCTACAGTCCCAGCTACTTGGGAGGCTGAGGTATAAGGATTGCTTGAGCCTGAGAGGTTGAGGCTGCAGTGAGCCATGATCACACTACTGTACTCCAGCTTGGGCAACAGGGTGGGACCTTGCCTCCAAACAAACAAACAAACAAACATCCCTTGAAGCCTAGATGGCCAGCATGGTGGCTCATGCCTATAATCCCAGCACTTTGGGAGGCTGAAGTGGGAGGATGCCTTGAGGCCAGGAGTTCAAGATCAGCCTGGACAACACAGTGAGTCCCCGTCTCTTTAAAATGAGGCCTGGAAAACTCTAAAAATCCCAGAAGTAGCTCACAAGACTTATTTGTTTCCTTTGGAGAAGCTAATGAGATTGGTGATTTTTGCTAGCCTGTCTCAAAAGCGCTTATTTCTAGAACCTTGAAGCTTTGTTGAATCTCCGATTCATCTTTGTGCTTGTAAAAGCAGTAGAAAAGTGTTAGATAACACAGCTTACTCTACTCAATTATAATGCTTAACAAAGACTAACTCAAGGGAATTAAGGAAAGGGGAGAGGGAAAGCAGGGGAAATTTTCAGAGAAATATTTCACTTAGAAGGTCATAAAAAGATGGTCCAAAACTGCAGTGTAAGGATTGTAACTGACTCATATTCCAAAAATTGCACTAAACAGTTCAGGGAAGTTGTAAAACAGAGATATAACAATGGAAACATTACTCATCACCAAACCAAAAGCATAGCAAAGTTGTAACTCTTACTTAAAATAGCTAAAAATAATGGGTTGTGGGAAAAGAATAATATACTAATGGAAGTAGATGATCCTACGTATTTGATAAATATTTTCAAGTACTGAATTTTTTCAAAGTTTATTTCTCGTGGCATCAAATAGTAGGCATAGCTTATTACATAATTAAACTCAGAGCTACTGTTAGCTCTTCAGAAAGGCTGGAGATAACGCAATGCTGATCATAAACCACATGGTTTACTGACAAACCATCTTGGGAAACAGTCTTCTTACAGATTTAGAAAAGTATATTCAAATTTTCATGAATCTTTTCAAGTATTAAAGTTTGAGTTACAAGCACAGAGAGAAGAAAAAAAAAATCTAAGCAGAGATTCAAATGGTCATATAAGAATGTTTAGGCGGGTGTGGCTCATGCCTGTAATCCTAGCACTTTGGGAGGCTGAGGCTGGAGGATCACTTGAGCCCAGGAGTTCAAGACCAGCATGAACAACATGGCGAGACCCTGTCTCTTCAAAAAATAATTTTAAAAAATTAGCCGAGTGTGGAAGTGCACACTTGTGGTCCCAGCTACTTGGGAGGTTGAGGCAAGAGGACCACTTGAGCCCAGAACCAAGCAGCAGTGACCCATGATCATGTCACTGCACTCCAGCCTCAGCGACAGAGTAAGATACTGTCTCTACAAAAAAAAAAAAAAACCAAAAAAAAAAAAAACAAAGATTTTGTAAAAATTCAATGAACTTCTAATGTAAAGTGGTATAAAAAAGCTTTCACTTCCTAAAGCCACCATAGGGTGGCTTCATATGGTCTTGAGAACAAGTTCAAAGTCCTCGTTCTGATATTGAAGTAAGATAGAGTTCCGTTTTATGTCTTTGTCCTGAAAACAATACTCATCACAGATTAATCATCTGTATGCAATGAACAGTGCTGGACACTTTATATCAATTTTCTTTAATCCTTAGAACAACCTGCAATGGCTCGGTTTTTCATTTACAGATAAGAAAACTGAGACATTGCATCTTAAGCAAATTGCTCAAGGTCACGCACCTTTGAAATACAAACCCCAACCATTGGTCTCCAAGAAGAAAGCCTGTCTTCTTTCTCCCCATATCAAGTGAGTTGCCAAATCCATGCTCATGCAGCCTTTTGAGCCACACTGCTCAAGCTGTTTGCCTTTAGGTGAAAAGTATTTCCACCTTCTCTGCTTACCTTTCCAGTTCTAGATCACCCCTCAAAGACCTAGGGCCAGCACTCATAACCTGATTGTGTCCAAGAATATCAGTTTCCCCTCTCCTAGCCTTGGTGTAGAACAGGCTATCCGCACCACTTGTCCCAGCATTTGATTAGCCAGTCTAGCACTCTACCTGACACTGTCTTTGTTTTATTTTTTATCTGTTTTTTTTTAATTGTACAAATCTTTCTTCTAAACATGATGGCAAAAGCTAATTTTTTAAAATTGTCACATGCTTCCTTTTCTTTTTTCATTCTCAGTAGGAACAAGAGTAATTATTTAACAGATTTAAAGTTTCCCGCATTTTTGTTGCCTATTACGTATCACTATACCTTAGGAGGATAATTTACTTTTTGATTTGTCACTATACAATGATCAAAATAATCTACTTTAAATAAAATTTCCAATGAGATTGTTTTTACAAACCAATTATAGTTCATAGGTTTGCATAATTGAGCTTTACTAATATTCTTATTAATTTAATATAACAAGAATTATTGATCAGGACAGGGATGAATTGAATAGTTGCATTTTAGCCAACAGTATGAAATTTCCCCTTCATTGATTTTTCTGCTACCACCACAACAAGGTTCAAAGCAATAGATTGGGGTTTTACCTTCTCTCTCTGTCCCTGGACACACTTAAGTAGATCTTCTGTTAAGTAGTAAATTTGTCAAAAAGAAAGAGCCAACAGGAAAGCTTTAGAATAGAGAGGCAACCGGGTAAACTACCTCAAGAAAAAACACAAACCGATTATGTAAACCCTGGCTGACAAGCTCATCGGCCAAAATTCTCCATAGAGAACCTGTCATTATCAAGCCAGAAATAGGCAGAGCCTGACATTCCAGGTGCCAGTGCAAAGCAGTGGATGGTATTTAACCACTGCCCTGGACAAGGGGACAGGAATGCTGATCCCCAAGGTTGGTCTCATGCCTGAAAGGAGCATGTAGGAAGAACCTTGTGTGCAGCCCATTTTGGGGCACAGCTGTGAGGCTGCTTAGTGGCTCGAAGCGAGGCACTGTGAGACTGTTAAATGGGCATCAGAGCACCCCACTATTCATCCCCTGCTCCTCGGGGTCTGGTCTAGCTGGGGGCAGAGGGTAATGCAGTGGAATGTGCTAATCTATGATTTCAGGAAAATAATCAACCACGTTTTTCAGGCAGTCACTAAGAGACAGGGAGAGAGATTATGTCAGGGTGGAGCATCTCAGCCTGAGCCTATGGTTTTGGCAACTCAAAATTGGGGCTGATGTGGCTTCTGCTCCTCCAAGAAACATATTTCTGTGTTTGACAACCAGAATCCAACCAAACAGCTGGATCTTACTTCCTTTCCTTTTCCCTGGGCCATTTACACATTCTAACTTCAAAACTCCCCTTCGCTTCTCATTGATAGTGAAATCTTTGGACCACAAGCCAAAGATTTGACTTTGGAGAACCAAGAGGCTGGCAAAAGGACTGGAAACAGCATGGCCATGGCTTTGGGGGTTTCTTTTTTGTGACCTTTGGAGGGGAACCTGACACCTGCTCATAGTCACTCTGGTTTTGCCTGCTTAGCCTGTAGGAACTGAAAACAGGCAGCTGCTTAAGGATGTTGATTTAATTTATATACAGTGCAACCTTGCTAAACAACCCTGTTTTGAACAAAGCTGGCTTCTGTGTATCAGCGCTGGAGTAAGTGCCCATCTCCTCTGCACCACATCTCTGCCACCTTGCACACACAGGTCTCTGTGCCACCCTGGAAGGCTCTCAGTGCCTCATCATTGGGAAGGAAGAGAGGTGTCACCCTGGTCTTAGCACTACAGCAGGGTGGGCAGGCAGGGGCAGGGAATGCTAGAGAGGCAGGTGATCTGCCTTCCTGTTACTTCACCACCTGGCCCCACCATCCAAAGTACAACAGCCCTAACCCACAGGGGAGAGGCAGGGAGAATCCAGTCAACTCTCAGTGCTAGTCCGCCTGGATTTGTTGTACCTCTGGTCAAGATATTCTTGTCTGTGCAGAGAGGTGTCCAGTGCTCCTCTTTGGTGATGGAGACATACTATACTCCATGGCTTGTGTGGCTTAGAGAAGGCTAGAGGGAAATTCAAGAGATGAGTGAACTGGGAATTTTGGAATCTCATTTGTAAGAATCATACTTCAACAATGGTGCTGCTTATAAGCTTATATATATGATCAATCCATACTCCTCCCCTCCCCTGCAAGAGATGGGGCACCAGGAGGCAGCTTCAGGACACGTCCCAGGCCTCCTGAACCCCATTCACCCCATCTCCATCACCAGTGGAGGGAGCAAGGGAGCTGTGAGTGGCGGATGTGGGGGAAGTGGCAGGCGTGGTTAAGAATGGTTAGAATTCTCACTATCTCAGAATCTCCAGGGGGCAGCCTCCTTAATTTACAGCCAGGGGAAGATTAGGGAACTAGAAACGTTCCTTTATTCAAACAATCCAGAGAGATCTATGCAGGGGTAGACACTCGGCCAGGAAGACATGACATGTCTTTAAAAAGACTGAGGCCAAGAGATGTTTCTTCAGGTTAAAAAGAAAGCATCAAATCATAAAACTGAAGCTAGAAGAGGCCCTGGGAGAGCTCCCACTCACACCTGTTACCCACAAAGAAAGCAAAAGTCTGGTTGCGGTTGCCTATCTGGATGGGGGGCCAGCTTCGGCTGGGGTGTTTTGTTCAGCAAGCACGAAACATTTTTAAATGCTTTACCCTTAATTAGTTGCCAACCTCTAAAGATCTGGAGATGTCATATTCATAAACTTAAAAACCAAAAATTCCAGCTTCCCTTGGCAAATCAGAAGATCTGGCAGTCACTGAGCGTGGCTCACAGCTGCCTCCCCAACAAGTGAACCCCAGCAGGTCCTGGCCCTCTTCGGATATCTGTGCTCCCTGCCTGGCCCTGCAGTGGTAGACTTTGTCCTCTTAGGCATGGACCAATGTTTCTCTATCTAGAGTTTTGCCTAGGGAGCTCCTAGAATATATCCATACCTGGGCTCATACCAGTTAAGTCAGAATCTTGGAGTCTGGGGAAGGATCCAGGCTCAGAGGAGTTTTTAAGTCCCCAGGTGATTCTAGCCTGCAGCTAGGGTAAAGAATGGCTGGGCTGGGGCCATGAAAGGCAGATGATAAATTGTTCTCTTCTAGATGCTTCTTGGTGGTTAATTTTACTTTTTCACCATTTTGTAAGTTTTTCATTATATCCAATCAAAATCTGGTTTTCTCTTACTCCATCCTTCTCAGCCCCTCACACATTTGACAGTAACAAAGTCGCCACTCCACCTTCTCTCCCTAAAACAGCCTCGGTTCTTTCAGTTTCTCCTCTTTCTACCTCATTATTTGATTTCCCCATTCTGAACCCCTTCCCTCCAATTTCTGCATATTCTTTTTAAAGTACAGTGGACAAAATTAAGAACAATACCCTAACCATTATTTTATTAGAGTAGAATTCAGTAGAAGTATTTATTTCTAGTTTTGATATGTCATATGTAATATTTCAGAATCACATTTATTTCTTTTAACAACACTTCTACTTAATCATCATCTGGTTTTTATTAACAAGAAACTCCTGTGCAAAAATCTGATAAACCCCCCACTCCGAGATGGAAAACTAAAATTTGGGGCAAATGTTTTCTTTCTTTCTTTGTTTTTTTTTTGAGACGGAGTCTCGCCCTGTTGCCCAGGCTGGAGTGCAATGGTGCGAACTCGGCTCACTGCAACCTCTGCCTCCTGGGTTCAAACAATTCTCCTGCCTCAGCCTCCCTAGTAGCTGGGATTACAGGTGCCCACCATCACGACTGGCTGTTTTTTGTATTTTCAGTAGAGACGGAGTTTCACCATTTTGGCCAGGCTGGTCTTGAACTCCTGACCTCAGGTGATCCGCCTGCCTCAGCCTCCCAAAGTGCTGGGATTACAGGCGTAAGCCACTGTGCCCAGCCAATATGGGGCAAATTTAAGCACCAAATGTCAAGCATTATTTTTGAGGCAGACAGACATCAGTCTTTCCCCAGGGCCATAACCTGATAAATAAAATTAAAGAGACCATATGTGTCCATATGTACACCATATGTATACAAGCAATTGGTTAGTGTATTTTTAGGCAAATTCTAAGCTATACTGATTACTACTTTTCTGAGGATTATTATTTTTTTTTCCACTTTGTAGTCTTTCTGTCTTTTCTACTTGCTCTCATTAAGCCAAACCTCAAATATCAGGTTAAAAGAAAAGCTGCTTGGTGGGAGATGGAATTGGAAGACACGCAGAAATCGTAGCCTATCTCTTAGGCTAGGAGTTAGATATTACTTTGATGGATATCTGATATTATCCTGTTACACCCATTATATAGATGAGGAAACGGAGACCTGGAAAGTTTAAGTAGTTTGTTCACCGTTCAGTGCTCATACTCCCAACACAGGGTCCTGGCTCTGGTAAGCCCCTCTGGGGAAGGTGAGGTCTTCCATTGGCTATCAGCCCCTGACGGTGGAGGCCAGACACCACATCAAGAAACCTGAGCCTCAGAGACTGCAGTAGTTACACTTCAGGTCCCCTAAGAGAAGAGCCTGCCTCTGTATTACATATTTAGGCCTCAGCCAAATCAACACAGAAATGCACTTGAAACATTAAACAGGACGTTCTGAAACCACGTGACTGGAACGCTCCTCGGAACCTTTAGGGAAGGGCCAAGGTTCTTTAAGAAATGTGTAAACCACAGAGACACACACCCTTGCATGATGCCAGCTCTGTAAAATTAAAACCTTGTCTGGAATTAAATATAAAACTGAGTTGAACTTCAAGATTCCTTTTAGCAATCAATAGTAAGGAAAAAAAAAAAACCCACACCCCCCTCACACTCATATTTTGGGGAGAAAGGAGGGAATTGAGGTCTTTTCACTTCATGTCTGCCCTGTTAAACCCCTTGTGCGAAGAGAAGGAAGAAACGAGTTCTGGGCGCGGCGAGAGACTGAGGCCTGCAGGGCTCAGAAATCCCAAAGGCGCTGAGATCTCAAAGGAACCCGGACGCGCCGGCTCCGGTGCCCGGACTCAGCGATGCGCGCTGCTCCCTGAGACGCCGCCACGCCCGTGTCCCTGCAGGACCGGCCACAGCCGCCACTGAGCAGCGCACAAAGGTCCCCACGGGCTGGAACACTGGCCTCATCTCGTTTCGAGCCAACCGTAAAACGCGCCTTCTTTCCATTTTCAAAAGGGGCCGGAAAGATCGGGGGTGGGACGGGGCTGCCTGCCCTGGCTGCCTAGGCCCAAGGTTATTTCCTTTGTGTGTGGATCCCCAAAACACAGGGCCGTTCCAAGCCCGGCGCTGGCAACCCTGCACTCACGCCCCCGTCTGCAGCCTTCCGGGCTGTCGCCTCCTCGCCAGCGCGCACCACCTCCAGACGAGGCGTGGCGACGCGCGTCTCGGGGCCCTCACGCAGCCCCGCCGCACACGAGCCCGCCTCTCCTATCCCTGCCTTTCCGTCCCCGCCACAGGTCTGGAAGCTTTAAGCGCCTAGCCGCCTGCCAGCAGCGCGGGGGCCGCAGATACTCACGTTTCCAATTGTGTCCCGAAGCTCGCACTGCCCCCGCCGCTGTAATTAGAAGGACTGGAAAGCGCTCTGAGAGCTGCCTTTCAGGCAGCGAGAGGTGACAAGCAGGCGACCAGCTGAAAGCCCCTCATTTTCTGCAAGCTCACTCAAAATGCTCCTCAGTGCAGCCAGCGCAGCTGCCAGGTTTAATAACTGTGTCAGACAGCCCGCCCCTCCCCCACAAGGAGCCACAAAGACGACAGGCGGGGAACGAAATCCGCATGCCCAGCCGCAGCCACCCGGCCTCAGCCCCAGCGACGCCGCCGCTGGAGTGATTGTGCAGGGAAAGACCATGAAAAGGTGCAAATGCCAGCCCTGACCTAGGAATTCTCCAGAGACCTCTTTCTTCACTCCGAGCAGAAATCGGATCCTTTTCCCAATAGTATTTCTGAAACAAAACAAGAGGCAGGCGCCTTTCCAGTTAACCTAACATGCATTTCAAATGCAAAAGGCTCTTTCGCAGCAACACTCATCCCTATTTCTACTGGATTTCTGGGTATCGGTGGGATATTCTGCGCACCATGCAAAGCGTAAGGAGCTCATTCAACTGCTCTGCTCCCATTTCAGTCGCGCGCACCAACGCTCCTGTCTGTCCCCAGGACCCTGGCCAACAGAACCTTACTGTCTGAGGGGGCTCCTTGGCAGTTCCTCGTTGATTTGGACCATTTCCAAAGCACGGGCAGCTCCTCGATAGCGACTCAATCTTGTCAAGCAGGAAGGAATCAGTGGTTCTGTTTTGCAAATGGAGTATCAAAGTAAAGTACTCCACCGAAATTAGTTATTTTATAACATATATATATTTATGTATAAAAAGACTGATCCCGAGCGCACGGCAGCCCGGCGACCACGCCCCAGGCCCCGAGTGCCCAGACTCCGCCCAGAGAGCCCTTCCCCGAGAGGCCCAGCCAGCCGCACCTGCCTCTGCGGGGGGTGGTTTCCCTGGAAACTCCGGAGAGCCTGTTCTCCCTCCAGACACGCGGTTCCCTTGACAACTGCGACTTAGCACTAGGCCTTCTAAGAAGAATGTCCATGAATGCCTGTTTTAAATCACAGATTCAAAGAGATTGACGAGGGTGGTTGGGCAGGAATAAGACGGCAGTGATTTGGGGGAATGGAAAAGGGGCCGCGCGAGCCTGAGTGGGGTCAGTGGCTATCGCAGTCGAGGGACTGCGTCGCTCGCCCTTCCCTACCAGTGAGTTAATACCTGGCTTTAGAATGAATTCCATCATTCCCTTCGGCTTATTTCCTTTTCTCTATTTATTTTCCTTAAGATACTATTTAAACAGTTATTTTGCACCGACAGAGCACTAGCTGGCTCCAGGTAGGAGTGAGGAGAAGCCCGTAAAGATGTATGAAACAGAGGTGAGACTTCGTGGGAATAATATTTGGCTATAGATGATCTCGTGCACAGAAATTCAAGAATTGTTTCAAATACAGTCTTGCATCATCAGGCCATGATTCTTATGAAATTTCACTCATGATTTCAGTCGGTTTCTATGGAGAAAAGAGGAAGTGGAGATGAGACTATGCATATTTGTTAAACATTTAAATGTTCACATGCCACCTGGTTCCTTTTGTTTTGGTTTTGTTGTTGTTGTTTTTTGTTTGTTGAGACACAGCTTCACTCTGTTGCCCAGGCTGGAGTGCAGTGGTGCCATCTTTGCTCACTGCAACCTCCGCTTCCTGGGTTCAGGTGATTCTCAAGTCTCAGCTTCCCGAATAGCTGGGAATACAGGCGTGAGCCACCAAGCCCGGCTAATTTTTGTATTTTTAGTAGAGATAGGGTTTCACCATGTTGGCCAGGCTGGTCTTGAACTCCTGGCCTCAAGTGATCCGCCCACCTTGGCCTCCTCAAGTACAGCTATTACAGGTGCGAGCCACCGCCTGACCTCTGTCTTGTTACTTTTGGTTACAGACATATCATACTAATCACACCACAAATAGGTGCTAAAAGGTAAAATGAAACAAGTTAATGAGCTTGCATCTAAGGCATAAGAAGATTGTATATAAAAAAAATTACACATGCCCCATTCTGGTTTCTCCTATGATCAATTATGTATTCCGTATTTGAGCTATTAAAAGTTAAAAATCAGTGGCATGTTTGAATTAATGAGATTTTACTATACACATTATGGTAATATGATTATATTAATCTCTGGGTTGAGACTGAAATATGTACATACAAATGCATCCTTTAAAAAGTCATAAATTCATTTCTGAAAATTTTCACATGCATCCAATTTTCACAAAGCAAGTGATATTTCCATATGCTAGGGAAACAGTTTATGCAAAATAAAACACATAAGAAAATTTCTTCATAAAGCAAAAAAACCTTTTTGTTAAGAAAAATCATGCCTGTAATCCCAGCACTTTGGGAGGCTGAGGCGGGTGGATCATGAGGTCAGGAGATCAAGACCATACTGGCCAACATGGTGAAACCCTGTCTCTACTACAATACAAAAAAAAAAATTAGCCAGGTGTGGTGGTATGCGCATGTAGTCCCAGCTACTCCGGAGGCTGAGGCAAGGGAATCGCTTGAATCTGGGAGTCAGAGATTGCAGTAAGATAAGATCGCACCACAGCACTCCAGCCTGGCGACAGAGCGAGACTCCATCTCAAAAAAAAAGAAAGAGAAAAATCATCTAATTTCTGTTTTTAAATTTTATTTATTTATTTATTATTTTGAGATGGAGTCTCACTCTGTCACCCAGGCTGGAGTGCAGAGGTGTGATTCTGGCTTACTGTAACCTCTGCCTCCCAGGTTCAAGTCATTCTCCTGCCTCAGCTTCTGGAGTAGCTGGGGCTCACCACCAAGCCCGGCTAATTTTTGAATTTTTAGAAGAGTCGGAGTTTCACCATGTTGGCCAGGCCTGTCTCGAACTCCTGACCTCAAGTGATCCACCCATCTCAGCCTCCCAAAATGCTGAGATTACAGGTGTGAGCCTGTGCCTAGCCTAATTTGTTTTGAAAATTCACATGCTGTATCCTGAATCTGCTTTGAAGCACAAATTTTGTAAACATGTGACACACATGTTTATTTGCAAATGGAGATCCCTAAAGCAGAAATATGTATACCCAGCAATAGAATAGACATCCCTACATAGGCATCTCCTAACACATTTCATGTTTGAGAAAACAGAAAATTCTAAACAGATCATCTTCACTTTTAACAAAAATTAACAGTGAATATTGTAGAAGTCAGTTAAAAGATACTAAGAATGCAGTCATTGAAAAATGTCTTTCTAAAGGATAATTAAGAGCAGGATGATTATATTCAGAATATTATATTAACTGATAATATTAAGTGAGATTCAAAACGGTAGATGTGATTCCAATCTTTTTCAAAATTATATGTGTGTATACTTACGACTATGATGATTTGAGGGAATTCTTGGCTTTATACTTGCCAATTTTTTTTTATTTTTCTTTTCATCTTTTTCTTTTTTCTTTTTTTCTTACTGTGCCCGCCAGGTTGCAGTGCAGTGGTACAAACATGGCTGACTGAAGCCTTGATCTCCTGGGCTCAAGTAATCCTTCTGCCTCAGCCTCTCTGAGTAGCTGGGACTACAGGTGTGTACCACCATGCTTGACTAATTAAAAAAAATTTTTTTTTGTAGAGACAGGGTCTTGCCATGTTGCCCAGGTTGGCCTCAAACTCCTGGGCTGAAGTAATCCTCTCGCCTTGGCCTCCCAAAGTGCTGGGATTATAGGCATGAGCCACCACGCCTGGCAATATTTTCTATTTCATTTTATTTTATATTTTATTTATTTAAGAGACAAGGTCTCGCTATGTTGTCCAGGCTGGTCTTGAACTCCTGGCCTCAATCAGTCCTCCTGCCTTGACCCCTATATTTTCCATGACAAACATTTCCATGGATAGCAGTGTGGTAGAGTGGTTAAGTTGGTTGCTTCAAAGTCAGAGGCCAGGTGCAGTGGCTCATGCTTGTAATCCCAGCACTTTGCGGGGCTGAGGTGGGAGGCCAGGAGGCTTGAGGCCAGGAGGCTGAGACCAGCCTGGGCAACATAGGGAGATCCTGTCCTACCAAAAATAAAAAATTAGCTGGGTGTGGTGGTGGGTGCCTGTAGTTCCAGCTACTCAGGAGACTAAGATGGGAGGATCCCTTGAGCCTAAGAGATTGAGGCTGCAATGAGCTTTGACTGCATCATTGCATTCCAGCCTAAGAGGCAGAGTGAGACTCTCTAAAAAACAAACAAATAAACAACCCCCCAAAAGTCGGATAGATCTGGCTTTAAATCTCAGCTGATACCTCCTGTGTGTTCTCATTTGAAAAATGGGAGTAATAATAGCATGTTACTCAGCATGGTTGGAAGGATTAAGTGAGATAATGCCTGAAGAATACTCAGCACAGGACCCGGCACATGGAAGAATGTGCTCATTTTGGCAAATGTGTTTATCCCAATTTGTAGGCTTTTTTTTTTTCCAGCATTTTAGTTCTACATTGGACATTTTTGACCCTTCAATTAGACCTTCTTTTTCTTCTCCTTCTCCTTCGTCTTCGTCTTTCTTCTTCTTCTGACAGGATCTCACTGTGTTACCCAGGCTAGAGTGCAGTGGCGAGATCACAGCTCACAGCAGCCTCCACTTCCGGGGCTCAAGTGATCCTCCCACCTCAGCCTCTTGAGTAGTTGGGACCACAAGCACATGCCCCCAATCCCAGCTAATTTTTTAAATTTTTAATAGAGAAGAGGTCTTGCTATGTTGCCCAGTGGGTCTCAAACTCCTGAGCTCAAGCAATTGTCTCACCTTGGCCTTCCAAAGTGCCCAGCCCATTGTTATTAATATTTTATAAATGCAACATTGCTTATATTTGTCCACAGCTTTTACCGATATTTCTCATCATTTCTTTTTGCTTCTCAGAATGTCCTTCTGGGATCATTCTCCTTTTCCTTAAAGTACATCCCTGGGAAGATTCATAGAGTGTTTTGTTACTGAATTATCTCAGCTTTGGTTTGATAATGTCTTCATTTTGGTTTTGTTCTTGATATACAGTTTCATTTGACATGATTTTGGGGTTCATGGTTATTTCTTCTTTCTTTCTTTTTTTTTTTTTTTGAGACAGAGTCTCACTCATCGCCCAGGCTGGCATGAATGCAATGTTGTGATTATGGCTCACTGAAGCCTTGATCTCTTGGGCTCAAGTGATCCTCCCACCTCAGCCTCCAGAGTAGCTGGGACTATGGGTGCATGCCACATGCCTAATTTTTTGTATTTTTTTTGTAGAAACAGGGTTTCACCATGTTGCCCAGGCTGGTCTCAAACTCCTGGCCTCAAGCAATCCACCTACCTTGGCCTCCTAAAGTGCTGGGATTACGGATGTGAGCCGCCATGCCCAGTGTCATGGTTATTTTCAAGTAATACTTTGAAATATAATTCCGCTGTCTTACAGCTTCACTGTTGCTATTGAGGAATCAGCTGCCATCTAATTTTTGCTTTTTTTCTAGTTAATCTGTCAACTTTAGGTATTTTGCTTCATATTATGCTTGTATTCCATTATATTATTTTTACAAAATGTCAAACACACTTATTTAATATTCCATACCAATCACTCTAGTATTCAGCCTTTGCAGGTTTAACTCAGCAGCTTTTTGTCTCAGCTGACACTTACTCCTGTCTTATTTTCCTGTTTATTTAGTAGTTTTTAATTATGGTGAATTCTTGTACCTGGAAACTTTATCCTGTGGGAACTCTGTGTTAAAGTGCAATGCCCAGGTAGGTGAATTAGGAAGATTGGGACACTTCCCACATGAAACCACTTTAAAATAAATGTTATGTTTAAAGTTTTCAAGCCCAGTAGCAAGTGTAAATTTCAGGCTCACACACTTGTGAGTTGGAGCATATGGTTGGGCAATTCTGAGCATTTCTCCATACTTCACCCAGAGCCAAGCCTGAGATAGGTAACATGGTGTTATGTAGGTACATTTTTCCCTTGTATGATCATTGTGTTCCTTTTCAGGGGTTCTGGCTTCAGATTGGGCATCTGTTATCTGGCCTCCAGCCCTGCTCAAGCCCCAGGCTTTTTATCTCCTTCCCTTGTATGTGGCTCATTCAAATTCAAACCGTAAGCCATGGAGGGTTGGCAGACATTCTCCACCCCCACCCACAAAAAGGCCTGCTCTACCCTGTTTCCCTCGTGCAATGAAACTTTCTTACAGTTCGGCTTTTTTTTTTTTTTGGAGATAGAGTCTCGCTCCATCGACCAGGCTGGAGTGCAGCGGTGTGATCTCAGCTCACTGCAACCTCCGCCTCCCAGGTTCAAGCAATTCTCCTGCCTCAGCCTCTGGAGTAGCTAGGATTACAGGTGCATGCCATCATGCCTGGCTAATTTTTGTATTTTAGTAGAGACGGGGTTTCACTAGGTTGGCCAGGCTGGTCTCAAACTCCTGACCTCAGGTGATCCACCCACCTCAGCTTCCCAAAGTACTGGGATTACAGATGTGAGCCACCGTGACCAGCCAGTTCTGTCTTTTATTAACTTTACCATCAGCCAAGCAGAGCTTTGAAATAATAAGACAAATAATCCAATTTAAAAAGTGGGCTAAAGATTTGAACAGACATTTTACTAAAGAATGAACAGGCATGGTGGCTCATGCCTGTAATCCCAGTGCATTGGGAGGCTAAGTCAGGATGACTGCTTGAGCCCAGGAGTTTGAGACTAGCCTGGGCAACATAGTGAGGCTCCGTCTCTACAAATACAAAAAATAAAATTAGCTGGGCCTTGTGGTGCACGGCTGTAGTCCTAGCTACTAGGCAGGCTGAGATGTGAAGATCTCTTGAGTCGGGGAGTTCAAGGTTACGGTGAGCTATGATCATGCCACTGCACTTCAGCCTGAGCAACAGAGCAAGACTTGTCTAAAAAAAAAAGATATACAAGGATAGCAAATAAGCATATGAAAAGAAGCCTAACACTATTAGTCATTAGGGAAATGCAAATTAAAACCACAATGAAATGCCACTACATGAGAATAGTTAAAAATCAAAAAGACTGACAATATCAAGTATTGTCAAGAATGTGGAACAACTGGAACTCTCCTACATTGCTGGTAGAAGTGTAAAATGGTGTAGCTGCTTTTGGAAACAATTTAGCAGGTTTCTTATGAAGTTAAACATACACATACCATATGTATTAGTTTTCTATCGTTGTAACAAATCATCACAAACAGTGGCTTAAAACTACATTTATTTGTTAGCTCACAGTTCTCATAGTTCTATAGGTCAGCAGGCTTGAACATTGTGGCGGGTTTTCTGCTCATGGTATCACAGGATGAACTCGATGGTGTTGATTGGGCTGAATTCTCTTCTGGAGGCTCTAGGATGAAATCCACCTCCAAGTTCATTCAGGCTGTTGGCAGAATTCAGTTCCTTGAAGTTGCAGAACTGCAGTCACCATTTTCCTCTTTTTTTTTTTGAGATGGAATGTCACTCTCGGCTCACCACAACTTCTGCCTTCCGGGTTCAAGTGATTCTCCTGCCTCAGCCTCCCAAGTAGCTGGGATTACAAACATGTGCCACCATGCCTGGCTAATTTTGTATTTTTAGTAGAGATGGGGTTTCTCCATGTTGGTCAGGCTGGTCTTGAACTCCCGACCTCAGGTGATCAGCCCACCTTGGCCTCCCAAAGTGCTGGGATTACAGACGTGAGCCACCGCACCCGGCCTGCAGTCATCATTTCCTTGCTGGCTGTCAGCTGGGGCCTCTCAGCTGCTGAGGCCACCCACATTTCTTCTTAGGGAAGTCCTTCATCTTCAAGTCAGTATGGACACATTGAATCCCCCTGTGCTTCAGATCTCTCCGACTTTCTTTTTTGCTTGCCAGCATTTAAAGGGCTCACATGATTAGATTAGACCCCCTCAGATAATCTCGCTTTACCCTGTAAGATAATCATGGGAGCGATAGCTTAAGTTTTATAATCATAAATTTTACCCATAATCAAAGGGGTAGTGATTATCAAAGGGCTAGATCACTAGGAGTCATTTTTAGAGCTCTGCTTACCATACCCAGCCATTCAACTCCTAGGTATCTACCTAAGAAAAGTAAAAACGTATGTCTACCCAAAGACTTGTAGGTGAATATTTATATCAACTTTATTCACAATAGCTAAAAACCAGAATGAACTCAAATGTCCATTAATTGGTGAATTAATCAAACAAATCGTGGTATATCGAATCAGTAGAATACTACTTACCAAGAGAAAGACACAGACTTCTGACATGCATCACAAGAAGAAATCTCAGAAGCACCATGTTACATGACAGAAGACTACATATGATTTAATTTATAGGAAATTTTAGAAAAAGCAAAACAGGAAGCAGATCAGCGGATGCCTGGGGTCAGAAGGTAGCGGGAAGGGACTGGCCATAAAGGGGCACAAGGGAACTTCAGGAGTGATGGACGTGTGCTATGTCATGATGTGGTGGCAGTGACAGGACTCTATACATTTGTCAATACTCATTGAATTGTACAGTTAAAATCAGTGAATTTCATTGTATGTAAATTATAACAACAAAATTGGCAAAACAGTCTTTTTAAAATATTTTATTCAGCAGTTTAAGATGCTCTATATTGGGAGTTTCTCTACGCATTTAATTCACAAAATTCATGTGAGACTTTCTTAACATGCCTAAATATGTCTGTGTTTTAACTGATAGCACTTACTGTAGGTGGGCTTGCATAGGTATTTGATGATTACCTAGCTCCCTTGTGCTAGACTGTAAACCCAAGTGGACAGGCCACGCATGTCTGTGCTCACCATTGTACCCTATACCTGGCACTTACTGGGCCTTTAAGAAATATTTGTTGAATAAATGCATAAACCCTCCCCCAGAGCAAATCTGAACACTGGAAAATCTGATTATACATCTTTCCTCCAGCTGATCTCTGATTACCTTCGATTTCATTACTAAAATCTTTTCTGAGCCACAAATGAAAGTGGGAGAGTTAGAAATCTTTCATTTAACCCCATTACGTTATAGAAACCACTTATCCTCGTTGCCTTTATCTGGGCTGCATGCCCGGTGTGCACTTAGAGTGTCACCATATGGGCTGAGAGGGAGGACATTCAGCAGCCAAGGGCTGTGTCTGTGGGCTGCTGTGTCTGACCCCGCTGATCTCCTTCCATTTCCAGTCTTCTTTTGTCACCACAGACTAAGCATCCTATTTCACCTCAAGGCTTAAATCCAAGGTTTTCCTTTTAATGCATACATAATTCATCTAAGCATTAAAAAATAGTATTAGTCAGAGGGCAATGTGATTGGAATCAGGTGAGAAATTAATGGAAGCCAAAGAATGCAGAGGCCTTTGGGCTGGAGCCAACAGCCCCTTTGGAGAGGAATGAGGCCAGGAAGCCACCAGACATTTCTCTGTTTAGGGAATGAATTAGATCATCCACTCATTTGACCTTGGTCTTCAGTTACTTATCTGTGAATGTCACACCCTCCTCCTTTCCAGGTCAGAACCAAGGTGCAAAAATGCCAAGTGCCAAAATCCTTCCTGGTTATTGTGATCCATCAACAGGAAAAAATAAAAAATTAAAAAAAATAACAACAACAAAACACACACACACACACACACAAGAATCAGGCATTTCTCTTGTCTTTGTTCTTAGTAGAGAAATCTGTAAGCACAAATTGTATAAATTTGGTGGCTTCTCTTAAAATGTAATGTAGTACACATTGGCTATTTGATACCCTGCATCTATATTCTCTGCTGACTACAAGAACACAGATTTCCAGAGTGAATTTGGCTTGAGTGGGACTGAACCCTCCCCAAGTGCCTGGAGTGGTTTCTGGCTGGCTTAAACCAATGGGCACACCCACCATGCCCCCAAGCCAAATGGACTGGTTTGGAGACTGGCACTACCAAATCAGAGGCAACAAGCCAGGAGAAGACATTAGCTGGGGCTTTTGGGAAAAATAAATCTATTTTATCATAGCTCTGAAAAAGAGACCATCCCTTTTACCCGAATGGTGAATTTTGGAGCAGCTACAGCCTTTTTCCAGTAATCGAGATCCTGGAGCAGCCTCTGGGGCCACCTTGTGGAATCTGTGGATAAAGCCAACACCATATAAAGTAGATTGAGGACAGAAGGCAGGGTGTTGGTGACATTTTTTGAGCTGCTGGATCAAATGTCACCTGAAATTATTACCTTTAGAGTTTTAGTTACCATTAAGTCAATAAACTATCTTTATCTTATAGGCCAGCCTGGTTTCAATTTCCTTTTGTATTTGGTGCAAATCACTTTCATTTGTAATTTTTTAAAAAATTTTTATTGTATTTATTTATTTATTTATTTATTTATTTTTTGAGACAAGGTCTTGCTCCGTCGCCCAGGCTAGAGTGCAGTGGCAACATCTCAGCTCACTGCAACCTCCGCATCCCAGGTTCAAGCAATTCTCGTGCCTCAGTCACTGAGTAGTGGGGATTACAGGTGTGTGTCAACACACCCGGCTAATTTTTGTGTTTTTAGTAGAGACCGGGTTTCGCCATGTTGCCCAGGCTGGCCTTGAACTCCTGAACTCAAGTGATCTGCCTGCCTTGGCCTCCCAAAGTGCTGGGATTATAGGTGTGAGCCACCGTGGCTGGCCAAGTCTGTTCTTAACCAGTTCTCCATACTCTTCTCAAGTCAAACCTGTCTACCACAGTTGAAATCATTCCAGTATTTCATCCAAACAACAGCCATTCATTACTACCTTACCCTAATCCAACCTGAGATCATGAAAGCTCTTTTCTGTAAATGAACCACCTTCCACCTGCCCTTTAATTCCTGCCACTCTTTGTCTCTGGGGGCTGACACAGAGGAGGAGAGAACTCCTTGCAGAGGTGGGAAAGTTGTGGGTTTGGAGATTCACACTTTGCTTTCCCACCCATCAGTTAAAATCTTAGGCACCCTCAGTCAGAAATCTCCCTTTCGCAGATCAAAGCAGGCAGCTCCTTTGGAGAAGCCTAGAGCCCTTCCACCTCCTCTTCATTTCTGTGGCTGCCTGGCAGCTGCTGGCTGCACACCTGTGCACAGGGCTCCATTGTTTTCCCTGTGCACTTGTCTCATGCTTTCTCTTAAAATGTTGCCTCTTCTCATTCTTGAAGCACAAAAGCACATAGCATGGGTCTAATATATATATTTTTTTGAATAGAAAGAAAGAGGCTGGGCATGGTGGTTCATGCCTGTAATCCCAGCACTTTGGGAGGCCGAGGCGGGTGGATCACCTGAGGTCAGGATTTCGAGACTAGCCTGGCCAACATGGCAAAACCCTGTCTCTGCTAAAAATACATATTAGCCGGGCATGGTGGCACATGCCTGTAATCCCAGCTACTCTGGAGGCTGAGGCAGAAGAATCACTTGAACCCAGGAGGCAGAGGTTTCAGTGAGCTGAGATGCATCACTACACTCCAGTCTGGACTACAGAGCAAGACTCTGTTAAAGCAAAAAAAAAAAAAAAGAAGGAAAGGGAAGGGAAGGGAGGGGAAGGGAAGGGATGGGAGGAAGGAGGGAGGGAAGGTAGGAAGGAAGGAAGGGAGGGAGGGAGGGAGGGAGGAGGGAAGGAAGGAAGGAAAAGAAGAAAGAAAGAAAGAAGAAAAAGAAAGAAAGAAAAGAAAGAAAGAAGGAAAGGAAGAAAAAGAAAGAAAGAAAGAGAAAGAGAGAAAGAAAGAAAGAAAGAAAGAAAGAAGAAAAGAAAGAAAAGTATTTGAACAGCAGTATGGTCTGTCACTGGCTGGCTGGTTCCGCAAGGGGAACTGGGATTTTTGCAAGCACCTACCCAGCTCCTCTATGCATGTCTTTTGTTTCAGCTGCCCCACGCTCTAGTAGGCAGGTATCTTATTCCCATTTTACACATGGGGAGACAGGGGGACTTGCCCAGGGTCACAGAGCAGTGGTGGGGCCACACTTTGAACCAGGCTGTGTGGTTCTGATGCTTAGGCTCTCATACTGCACCACCCAGGGAAAAGCCAGGACTGTGGGCTGGGGGCAGCTGGGCCTTCAGGTTGAGAACGAGAGGCACTGCCGTACCAAAGGCCACCAGGATTGCTAATCAAAGCAGAAATTAAGGCCCCATGTGGCACCTAATAAAAGGCTGAGGAGAGCATAGCCTTAGAGTCAGGAGCAACAGGGAGGCCAGGCACAGTGGTTCATGCCTATAATTCCAGGACTTTGGGAGGCTGAGGTGGGAGGATGGCTTGAGCCCAGGAGTTTGAGACCAGCCTGGGCAACATAGGGAAACCCTGTCTTTAAAAAAAAAAAATTAAAAACTAGCTGGATGTGATGTCATACACCTGTGGTCCCAGCTACTCAGGAGGCTGAGCTGGGAGGATCATCTGGGCCCGGAGGCAGAGGTTGCAGTGAGCCGAGATTGCACCACTGTGCTCCAGCCTGGGTGACCCTATCTCAAAGAAAAGAAAAGAAAAGAAAAAGAACATCAGGGAAGTGGGGAAGGGACAAGGGACAAGGAGTGTGGCAAAGGGCCAGAAGCAAAAACCCAACTTTTGTTCCCTTCATTTTGCCCAAAGTAGCCACAGCTTTAATGGGGAGTGCGGGCAGCAGGGGCCTGGTGAGGGCTGCCGCACCCCGGGGGACTGAGGTCACAGTCTCACTGTTGCTCAGAACTCCACGGTAGCTTCTTTCCACTGAGCAGGGCCTTCCCCTGAATTCCTGTTAAACCTCAATCTTTCCTGGTCATATGAACATTCATTATGTGGTTTTATGACATTTTGTCATCCTCCATTCCCTGTCTCCAACAACTCCAACAAAAACGTGCCTTTCTGGAGATGGATGGTGATGATGGTTGCACAACAGTGTGAATGTATTTAGTGCCATGGAACCGTATGCTTAAGAATGGTGAAGATGGTAAGTGTTATGTATATTTTACCACCATTAAAAACTGTGATTAAAAACGTGCTTATCCAAACTTTTCACTGACTTATACTTAGGTACTGTGACTTTATGGCCACACTGAAACATTCTAGAGGCTTGTACCAAATGTTCCCCGCCCATTCCATCCCCCACTTCAGCCTCACTCACACTTCTACAAGCTGAGGCCAGTCTGGACTGGGCAAGAGGGGTCAGGTGCGTGGGCATGGGGGGAGGGGGTCTGTATTAGTCAGGGTTTTCTAGAGGGACAGAACTAATAGGATAGATGTATATATAAAAGGGAGTTTATTAAGGAGAATTGACTCACACAATCACAAGGTCCCACAATAGGCTATCTGCAAGCTGAGGAGCAAGGAAGCCAGTCCGAGTCCCAAAACCTCAAAAGTAGGAAGGCTGACAGTGCAGCCTTCAGTCTGTGGCCAAAGGCCCAAGAGACCCTGGCAAACCACTGGTGTAAGTTCAAGAGTCCAAAAGAACTTGGAGCCTGATGTTCGAAGGCACGAAGCATCCAGCACGGGAGAAATATGAAGGCTGGAAGACTCAGCCTGTCTATTCCTTCCATGTTTTTCTGCCTGCTTTTATCCTAGACGCGCTGACAGCTGATTAGATGGTGCCCACCCACATTGAGGGTGGGGCTGCCTCTCCCAGTCCACTGACTCAAATGTTAATCTCCTTTGGCAACACCCTCACAGACACACCCAGGATCAATACTTTGCATCCTTCAATCCAATCATATTGACACTCAATATTAACCATCACAAGGTATTTGCCGTCAAAACAGAGCAGTGGTCCCTGCTCCTCTTGGCCTGGTGAAGCTTTGGTGCCAGTGTCTGCAATTTTAGACACAATATAAATCAAAGCATGCATAGAATTCACTGGCCTGAGAAGGCACAGTGCATGCATATGTAGGGCTTTTGGCAGCACTGGCGTTTCTAAGGCAGGTACTGGGCATAAAATCTCCTTTCCTGCAGGTACTAGAAACAAAGTGTATTCTCCAACACATGGTACAGGAGAGGCCCCGGGGTATGGAAACTTCTGGGAGTGGAGCCAGGGACCCCTTTCTGATGTTTTATAGTGTTTAGTTTCTTCCTTGATTTCAGCGAGCATAACAATGTTCTCTGTTCATATTGCCTATATTAGCATTTGCTGGTTTGTAAAATTCAGAAATTGACTCAAAATAGGCAGCGTATTGAAGTGCCACAGGTATGACTCTATGTTATATTACAAAGGAGTGGGGAGAAAATTAGTTATTAAAACATGATAATAACAGCTAACATTACTGAGTTTTATTCTGTACCAGGCACTGGGCTAATTGTTTTTCATGTTGTAGGTTACGTAATCATCCCAGCCCTATGTGGCAGGCTGGTGGCACAGATGAGGAAGTTGTGGCACAAAGCGATAATTTAGCTTACTCCAGATCCCAGGGGACAATAAATGGCAAAGCCATTGCAGGCGGCCTAATATCAGAGCCCCTCATGCTTTCTGTTATATAAAAGCACAGTGGAACCTGCTGTATATGAGGTTATTGATGAATCCTTTTTTAAAAAACAGAAACATTAAGTACTGAAGACAATTGTACCACAAATCTTTCTATTTTGTTTATTCAGATTTTCATTTATCAGATTTTATTTTTATTTTATCTGATTTTAAGTGCAACACACTTTCATATAGTTCACTCAAGATATTTTGAGGCAAATTTAACCTTGCATTGTCAAAGCCATGATCACAATTCAGTAATTGTTATGCCCTGCAGCGATTAAGACAGAAATGAACATTTCTACTACCAATGGCTTTTGTTTAAAAGAAGAAAAGGGGCACTTAACTCTCTAAGGCATAGAAGGCTTCTGTCATTTTAGATAAGCCGCCAGCCACCAACCAGAACCCACAGGCCAGGGGTGGGTGTCCCCATTCAGATAAGGACTGCGTATGACCAAGGCAGGAAATAAAATAAAACCCAAACAGCAGTTGTGAGGGGGGTAAAGATGCCGATGCCAATGAGGTCCTTGGGTGCTTTCTCCTTTTCAACCAATGCCAGCCTGAACTGTCTCCCAGGAATGCCAGACCCCCTGATGTGTGTGGTCAGTGATTCTTGGCTCACACTGGATCGGGGTTGTTCAGGGCTGGTGGAATCCAGTGCCCGACCCCTGGAACCTGAGAAGCAGATTTCTCCCTCGGGAGCCTCTTGGGCTGCTTTGGCTTGAGAAACAGCTGCTAATTCTGGTAATTTCTGGCCTCACTCTCCTTTTTTGGAGTGACAGGGTCTTGCTCTGTCACCCAGGCTGGAGTACAGTGGCACAATCATAGCTCACTGCAGCCTTGAACTCCTGTGCTCAAGGGATCCTCCTTCCTTGGCCTCCCAAGTAGCTGGGACTACAGGTCCCCACCACCATGCCCGTTTTTGTTTTTTTTTTACTTTTGTAGAGATGGGGTCTTGCTGTGTTGCCCAGGCTGGGCTCCAATTTGGGCCTCAAGCGATCCTCCCACCTCTGCCAGTTGAAATGCTGAGATTACAGGTGTGAGCCACTGCACCCAGCCATGCTTTTATTTTTCACCCTCCCACACAGCATCCTCCACCCTTTCTCCTACATGCTCCTTCTCAGTAACTCAGACTGAAGGATCCTTGGTGTTAAACACCTACCATGCATCTATCACTGCCACTGAATAATAATAATAAAAAACCCCACCTCTTTTAGAAAGCTCAATAAAGTAATGGGGGGAACCATCCTCTTGAGACCTTCCCTTCCCTCTTTCTCATATTGAAACATTAAAAAAAATAGAGAGCTCCCCTAAGACATATTAAATACCATTTAATTTGGAAAGATTCCATTTATCAGACGCACAGCAATTCTTTCACTGTAATTTGGCAAGTTCGATGCCAAGTTAACACCGCCCTCCGTCTAGCAGTCTCCTGAAGATTGTGAGTCACCTGCAATTCTGCATCCTCGGCCTGGGGGAGGAGTGAAAAGCATGCCAGGAGAGGCAGTACTTGGAGAGTGTGACTCCTGAACTTCCAGACCTTCATTTATGGTTTTCATATATGGTTTTCCAACTCAATAGAGACGGGTGTTACCTGCTTTTGTTATTCTGCAGTTCCTGACACTGCTCAGATGTAAGGTTATCTGTCCCACCGTAGCTGACATGGGACCAAGCACTGGATGCAGAAGGAGTTGGGTTCCAGGGAACCAGCTCCTCATAGTACTTTAATGGCCACTGCAGATGTATCTTCTGGCACCTGGCTGACAATCTCCCGTGAGTAATCTAATGTCTCTCCCTTTCTTGCACAGCTCAGGCTCTCCTGTTCTGTCTGCAGGAAAAACGCAAGTGGGTTATTTTCTCCAAAACACAACTTTACTTCCGCCTTTGTTAAAATCCCCATGCTCCTCCCAGCCAGGTGTAGCCAGCGGGGCCTGTGGACTTTTCGGGGGAATGACATCAGCTAGTCAGCGCCCGCCATGAAGTGCCAGAGTATTCTCAGCTGCAGCTCTTCATGCGTGGGGCCGTTTCCCGGGTGCCTCTCTATCAGCAAAGATGCTGCCCTGCCTGCAGAAAGTCTCATTTCAATTCTGGAAACACTCACTTGGCATCTCCCTTCTGGAGTATCTGCTTCAAAACCATTCTATCTGGGATTTACACTGCAATCATTGTCCTAGTCAGCTTTTTCTACTTTTCACTTTTGAAAATCATAATGAGGGTGACAATGTGAAATCCCACAGTATTTTACAACTAGTACATATGGCGAGGGAAAGAGCGTGAAAACCCTCACAGGTGTCTACCACAAGGCCAGGAGCTTTGCTTTATCAATCATGTAAAAGCGCATCAAGAAAATAGCTGTGTGTCTATGTATGCAAGTGTATATCCATGTACTTACACATAAAACAATATTATTATTAAAAAGTAGCTACAGACTGGGCGTGGTGGCCCACGCCTGTAATCCCTGCACTTTGGGAGGCCGAGGCAGGCGGATCACGATGTCAGGAGATCGAGACCACCCTGGCTAACATGGTAAAACCCTATCTCTACTAAAAATACAAAAATTAGCCAGGCATGGTGGCACGTGCCTGTAGTCCCAGCTACTCAGGAAGCTGAGGCAGGAGAATTGCTTGAACCCAGGAGGCACAGGCTGCAGTGAGCCGAGATTGTGCCACTGCACTCCAGCCTGAGTGACAGAGTGAGACTCCATCTCAAAAAAAAAAAAGTAACTACAATAAAATAAATTTTGACAAAGAAAAAAATCACCCACTATTCTTTCATTGATGCAACAATGATTTTCCTTTCTTTCTTTCTTTCCTTCTTTCTTCTCTTTCTTTCTTTCCTTCCTTCCTTCTTTCTCTTTCTTTCTTTCCTTCTTTCCTTCCTTTCTTCCTTCCTTCTTTCTCTTTCTCTCTCTTTCTTTCTTTCTTTCCTTCTTTCTTTTCTTTCTTTCTTTCTCTCTCTCTCTCTCTCCCTTCCTTCCTTTCTTCCTTCCTTCCTTCCTTCCTCCCTCCCTCCCTCCCTCCCTCCCTCCCTTCTTTCTTTCTTTCTTTCTTTCTTTCTTTCTTTCTTTCTTTCTTTCTTTCTTTCTTTCTTTCTTTCTTTCTTTCTTTCTTTTTCTTCTTTCTTTCTTACAGGGTCTTACTCTGTTGCCCAGGCTGGAGTGCAGTGGCATGATTATAGCTTACAGCAGCCTCAGACTCCTGGGCTGAAGTGATCCTCTTGCCTCAGCCTCCTGAGTACCCAGGACTACAGGAGCATGCCAGTACACCCAACTAATTTTTAAATTTTTTGTAGAGATGGGGTCTTACCATGTTGTCCAGGCTGGTCTTAAACTCCTGGGCTCAAGCAATGCTCCTGCCTGAGCCTCCCAAAGTGCTGGGATTACAGGAGTAAGTAAAAATTATATTCATAATGGTGTATTCCATTCCCACCTTTGCCAAATACATACATTTTGTATGTTGGATCACAGAACACATGCAGTTTTATTTTCTGATATAGGAATTACAGTTGACAGTTGTGTTTTTCTTTGCATCTGCCCTCACAGCATATCATATAACCTGTATTTCTATTCTAACAATGATTTCCCTGCACCACAATTAATATTTGTGCACCAATCTCCCCTTTTCCTGGAGGAGAGAGAAAGGGTCATATTTATCTTTAGGTTCCTAGTGTGCAGCACAGTGTCTGGTACACAGTAGGCACTTGATAAGTGCCTGTTGAATGAGTGATTACAAGTACAGTGTAATTGGACAAGGTGAGTCTAGCCTGGAATTTTTGCTGTTCAAGGGGCTGTTTGTATGGAGTCCAGAGTCCATGGGAACCTTGACATTTAGCACATGGGATTAGAGGGGAGAGCCTGAAATGTGCAAGAAGCATTCCCGTAGTAACTTCTCAGTAAGATAGAATCTAGCAGCAAGACGCTGGGTAGACATGCAAAGGCACGGGGCGAGAAGAGCCACAGCTTGACGTGGAGCGGCTCAGGCCTTGGGTGGACCTGCTGAGTCACAGGCCTTGAGGATTGCTGTTTGCCTAATGAGATTTCAAAGTACCCAGAGCTCCCATAGCGTTCAGATCTAGTTTGCCAGAGTAATAAAGAACATACACTTTGGCCAGGCACGGTGGCTCACACCTGTAATCCCAACACTTTGGGAGGCCAAGATGGGTGGATCATCTGAGGTCAGGAGTTCGAGACCAGCCTGACCAATATGGTGAAACCCCGTCTCTACTAAAATTGCAAAAATTAGTTGGGCATGGTGGCATGCATCTGTAGTCCCAGCTACTCAGGAAGCTGAGGCAGGAGAATCGCTGAAATCCGGGAGGCAGAGGTTGCAGTGAGCCGAGATTGTGCCACTCCAGCCTGGGCAACAGAGTGAGACTCTGTCTCAAAAAAAAAAAAAGAACATACACTTTTTGAGGTAACTAATGATCCTTGATATGATTAATAACCCCAACCTGAATCTGCATGATTCAAATGGATCAGGTTCAAAGCAAATAGCAAAATGAAAGGCAAATTGAATTTTCATTGTCAAGGAAGTGGTCTGAGAAGGATTCTGGAAAGGCAGCAGTGGTGACAGCGTAGTCTTTTAATCACACCAATTCCCCCACAAAACCAGAAGAGCAACCAAGTAGCAAAACCAAAAACCCACAGAACTTTATAATGAAACTGGAAGTTAGGCTGTCCCCACAAATCCCAAACTACAAGCAACAAAGAGCAAACCACCAACACCTACAAGGCCTGCATGGTAATCAGTATCAGTGCGGAAGAAAGGTGAGGGAGGCAGTGGGGCATCAGCACAGGAGACGCCCGAGGCAGTCATCAGGTGTTCCCTGGAAAGCAAGATGGAGCCATTTGAGAAGAGCAGCCGAAACCAGAAGGGCCTTGCTCAGCCCCATGGTGGGTCACGTGAGAAGTCCCTGGTAGCTCAGAGGAGGCCAGAGCTGTCTAACCCCCGTGAGCTCTCTAACCAGTCCAGCCAGGGCACCCTTCAGGCACAGAACTCCACACTGAGGACAAATTGTGGGAGCACAGTCAAAACAGATCAGGATGTGGACTGCTCAGACAGGAAAACACAAGGTCCAGATAAAAGTGGTGGAGGGGAACAGCATCAGGAAATCTCGGAAAGCAAGTTACACAAACACACACACACACACACATTGAAAAACCAGAGGGTGCTCTGTGAAGACAGAAAATCCATGCTGCCTCCTTCTAAACTTAAGGACAATTGATTTTGCTTATAAATGAATAATACGAAAATAAAACCAAATTCCATAGAAAAGTCTTAAGAAAAAAAAAAGAATAAATGCAGAATAACAATACTACAGACATTGTAAGCACACCAGGAAAAAAAAGTCCACAGAAAAGATCGCAACTATAACTTTCTCTTTGAAAATGAGCTAAGAGACATTAAGAAAATGATATGACTGGACAGACATTTCTCCAAAGAAAACATACAAATGGCCAATAAGCACATAAAAATATATTCACCATCATTAGCCACCAGGGAAATGCATGTCAAAACCACAATGAAAAACCACTTGAGTAGGCCAGGCGCTGTGGCTCATGCCTGTAATCCCAGCACTTTGGGAGGCCGAGGCGGGTGGATCATGAGGTCAGGAGATCGAGACCATCTTGGCCAACATGGTGAAACCCCATCTCTACTAAAAATACAAAAATTAGCAAGATGTGGTGGTGCATGCCTGTAGTCCCAGCTACTCAGGAGGCTGAGGCAGGAGAATCGCTTGAACCCAGGAGGTGGAGGCTGTAGTGAGCCAAGATCATGTCACTGCACTGTACTCCAGCCTGGGTGACAGAGCGAGACTCTGTCTCAAAAAAACAAAAAACAAAAAACAAAAAAAAACCCAATTGAACACTTAGTAGGTTGGCTATAAAAGACAGATAATAACAAGTGTTGACAAGAACGTGGAGGAATAGAAACCTTCATACACTGCTGGTGGGAATTTAAAATGGTTCAGAAACTCTGAAAAACAGCTTGGCAGTACCCCACAAGGTTAAACATAGAGGACCATATGACCCAGCATTTCTACTCCTAGTTTTATACCCAAGAGAACTGAAAACATGCCTACACAAAAACTTGTGCATGAGGCTGGGCATGGTGGCTCATGCCTGTAACCCCAGCACTTCAGGAGGCTGAGCCAGGAGGATCGCTTGAGCCCAGGAGTCTGAGACCAGCCTAGGCAACATGGCAAGACCCCATCCCTAAAAAAATTCAAAAAAATTAGCCAGGCTTGGTGGTGTGCACCTGTAGTCCCAACTACTTGGGAGGCTGAGGTGGGAGGATTGCTTGAGCCTGGGAGGCAGAGGTTGCAGTGAGCCATGATTGTGCCACTGAACTCCAGCCTGGGCAACAGAGGAAGGCTCTGTCTCAAAAAGAAACAAACAAAAAATGTGTACATGAATATTGATAGCAGTGTCATTAATAAAAGCTGAAAAGTGGAAATAATCCTAATGTATATCAACGAATGAATGGGTAGACAAATATTACGTCTATACATGGAATGTTATTTAGCCATAAAAGGTAGTAAAGTATTGTTACATGCCATTACATGGATGAACCTTGAAAACATTGCACTAAAAAGCCAGACACAAAAGACCACATATTGTATGATTTTATGAATATGAAATGTCTGAATAGACAAATCTATAAAGACAGAAAGTAGATTAGTGGTTGCCTTGGGAGCAGGGAAAGACAGAGGTAGTGACTGCTAATTTCTAATTTTTTCTGAGTTCTATCACCGCAGTTTTGAATATGTCTAATTCTGATTTGTGTTATTTTGTCTTTTGTAATTGTCTTCCCTTAAATAAGAGCTTTTTGATAAAAAAAATTTACATAGCATACAGTTCAGCTACTTAAAGTGTATAATTCAATGGTTTTTGGTATATTCATAGAGCTATGTCAAAAGGACTCAGAATCCAATATGAAGAGGTGCCATTGGTCAAATAAGGGACAATTTGAGTATCAAGAAACATAATGAATCCATCGATTGAAATCATGAAATATTTTTTAAATTCATGAGTTTACAAGGATATAAATAAATCTCATTGGTCACCTTTAGAGGGCGATGAGGAACTGTTATCATTAACTATTATGTATAACAAACTCCTCCCAAGACGAAGCAGTGTAAACACCAGTTCTATCATGCATATGGATTCTGTATTTCAGGACTTCAGATAGAGCCTGGTGGACCTGGCTCCGTGACATCTGGGACCTCAGCTGGAAAGACCAAATGGCTGGGACTGGAGCCATCTGGGGGCCACTTCACTTGCACATTTGGGTCTGGGTTGGGATAACTGAAGCCTGTGCTCAGCTGGGCTGCTAACCAGAGTGCCCATATGCGGCCTTTCTGAGGTGGTGTTCTCAGCGGAGCTGGATTTCTCACAGGGCAGCCATGGGCTCCATGAGGAAACAAGGTAGAAGCTGTGTGGCCTTTTATGATGTAGGCATGGAAGTCACAAATTGTCTTTTTTTTTTTTAAAATAGAGTCTTGCTCTGTCACCCAGGCTGGAGTGCAGTGGTGCAATCTTGGCTCACTACAATCTCTGCCTCCTGGGTTCAAGCAATTCTCCTGCCTCAGCCTCCTGAGTAGTTGGGATTACAGGTGTCCACCACCACGCCTGGCTAATTTTTGCATTTTTAGTAAAGACAGGGTTTCACCATGTTGGCCAGGCTGGTCTCAAACTCCTGACCTCAGGCGATCTGCCTGCCTTGGCCTCCCAAAGTGCTGGGATTACAGGCAGGAGCCACTGCACCTGGCACAAATTGTCATTTTTAATGCTCTCCCATGCCCCTCCAGATTCAACAAGCGGGATGTAGACCCCATCTCTTGAAGGCAGAAGTGCTGCAGAATTTGCAGTCAAGTTTTACAACCACCACGGGAACACATTCACTTTCTTGAAAACTGGGTAATTAAAGCAAAGAAAATCAAGTTTTTTTTCTATGTGAACTGTACCACGGAGAAATCAAATACAGCATGAAGGGCAGAAATGCTTACTAAAAGTATTTTAACTAGAGGATGAAAAATAAATGGTGACATTAGAATATCATCATTTTGCAGACCACATAAATCTAGCCACTGAGCTGATGAAAGAACACAGCACTACCTAGAATCTTGCTAAAGAGACAACACGAGTCTAGGGATAGAACAGGAATCTGACGCAGCCTCTGGCCCCAGCTTCCAAGTTGGCAGGAAAGACAGACAGAGGAACATGTTGGTTGAATTGTACCATGAGCCTGCAGTCACCTCAGAGCCAGACTCTGAGATGTTCTACACATCAAATACCCCAGGTTCTTCAGCAGGCAAACTGCAAGGAATGAAGAGAAGCCTATACATTAAAATAAACTTAAAAGACATAAAGTAGAAAAATTGGGGGAGGTGCAGACTAAACTAAAGTGTCTAGTCAGGCACATTTGGATCCTAAAACCAAAAAGAAACAGGAAAGTCATTACAGTAAAAGGACAGTGGTTCCTTTTTGGGGAAGGGAGGGAGTTGAGGCTGGAACAGCACAATGGAGGGTTCTGGGGTGACTGGCTCTTTTGGTTACATGGGCGTTCACCTTATTATGACTCATTAAGATCTACTTTTATTTTGGAAGGTTTCTATATGTTTTATTTTACAATAAAAAGTAAAAGAGGAGCAGAGAAATACAGAAAGAAAGTGATTTTG
Organism: Pongo pygmaeus; assembly: GCF_028885625.2. Lineage (NCBI taxonomy): Eukaryota > Metazoa > Chordata > Mammalia > Primates > Hominidae > Pongo > Pongo pygmaeus. The sequence goes on along the minus strand of NC_072376.2, from coordinate 166,076,954 downwards.
ATGATGGTGGTGGTGATTGAGGCAGTGGTGGTGATGGCGGTGATGGCAGTGGTGATGGTATTGGTGGTGGGGGTGGTGGTGGTGGGGTGGTAATGGTGGTGGTAGTGATATGGTAGTGGTGTGGGTGGTGATGATGGTGATGGTGGTGGTGGTGATGGTGATGGTGGTGATGGTAGTGGTGGTGATGGTGGTGGTGGTGGTAATGGTGGTGGTGGTGATATGGTGGTGATGGTGATGGTGGTGATGGTAGTGGTGGTGATGGTGGTGGTGGTGGTGATGGTGGTGGTGATAGTGGTGGTGATGGCACTGGTGGTAATGGTGGTGGTAGTGATATGGTGGTGGTGGTGATGGTGGTGATGGTGATGGTGGTGGTAATGGTGGTGGTAGTGATATGGTGGTGATGGTGGTGGTGATGGTGATGATGGTGATGGTAGTGGTGGTGCTAATGGTGGTGGTAGTGATATGGTGGTGATGGTGCTGGTGGTGGTGATGGTGGTGGTGGTGGTAGTGATGGTGCTGTTGGTAAGGTGATGGTAGTGATATGGTGGTGATGGTGGTGATGGTAGTGGTGGTGGTAATGGTGGTGGCAATGATATAGTGGTGATGGTGATGGTGGTGATGGTGGTGGTAATGATATGGTGGTTTTGGTGGTGATGGTGGTGGGGGTGGTGATGCTGGTGGTGGTGATGGTGGTAGTGATGGTGCTATTATTGGTAATGGTGATGGTAGTGATGTGGTGATGGTGATGGTGGTGGTGGTGGTGGTAATGGTGGTGGTAATGATGTGGTGATAAGTGATGGAGGTGATGGTGGTGGTGGGGGTGGTGATGGTGATGGTGGTGATAGTGGTGGTGGGGGTGGTGATGGTGGTCATGGTGGTGGTGATGGTGATGGTGGTGATAGTGGTGATGGTGGTGGTGGTGGTGGTGATGGTGATGGTGGTGATAGTGGTGGTGGGGGTGGTGATGGTGGTGGTGGTGGTGATGGTGGTGGTGGGGGTGGTGATGGTGGTGGTGGTGATGGTGGTGGTGGTGGTGGTGATGGTGGTGGTGGTGATAGTGGTGGTGGGGGTGGTGATGGTGGTGATAGTGGTGATGGTGGTGGTGGGGGTGGTGATGGTAGTGGTGGTGGTGGTGATGGTGATGGTGATAGTGGTGATGGTGGTGGTGGTGGTGGTGATGGTGGTGGTGGTGATAGTGGTGGTGGGGGTGGTGATGGTGATAGTGGTGGTGGGGGTGGTGATGGTGGTCATGGTGGTGGTGATGGTGATGGTGGTGATAGTGGTGATGGTGGTGGTGGTGGTGGGGGTGGTGGTGGTGGTGATAGTGGTGGTGGGGGTGGTGATGGTGGTGGTGGGGGTGGTGATGGTGGTCATGGTGGTGGTGATGGTGATGGTGGTGATAGTGGTGATGGTGGTGGTGGTGGTGGGGGTGGTGGTGGTGGTGATAGTGGTGATGGTGGTGGTGGTGGTGGGGGTGGTGATGGTGATGGTGGTGATAGTGGTGGGGGGGGTGGTGATGGTGGTGATGGTGGTGGTGGTGATGGTGATGGTGATGGTGGTGATAGTGGTGGTGGGGGTGGTGATGGTGATGGTGATAGTGGTGATGGTGGTGGTGGTGGTGGTGATGGTGATGGTGGTGATAGTGGTGGTGGTGGTGGTGGTGACGGTGATGGTGGTGATAGTGGTGGTGGGGGTGGTGATGGTGGTGGTGGTGGTGATGGTGGTGGTGGTGGTGGTAATGGTGGTGGTAATGATATGGTGGTGATAAGTGATGGAGGTGATGGTGGTGGTGGGGGTGGTGATGGTAGTGGTGGTGGTGGTGATGGTGATGGTGGTGATAGTGGTGGTGGGGGTGGTGATGGTGGTGGTGGTGGTGGTGATGGTGATGGTGGTGATAGTGGTGATGGTGGTGGTGGTGGTGATGGTGGTGGTGGTGATAGTGGTGGTGGGGGTGGTGATGGTGGTGATAGTGGTGATGGTGGTGGTGGGGGTGGTGATGGTGGTGATAGTGGTGATGGTGGTGGTGGTGATGGTGATGGTGATAGTGGTGATGGTGGTGGTGGTGGTGGTGATGGTGGTGGTGGTGATAGTGGTGGTGGTGGTGGTGGTGACGGTGATGGTGGTGATAGTGGTGGTGGGGGTGGTGATGGTGGTGGTGGTGGTGGTGATGGTGGTGGTGGTGGTGGTGGTAATGGTGGTGGTAATGGTATGGTGGTGATAAGTGATGGAGGTGATGGTGGTGGTGGGGGTGGTGATGGTAGTGGTGGTGGTGGTGATGGTGATGGTGGTGATAGTGGTGGTGGGGGTGGTGATGGTGGTGGTGGTGATGATGGTGATGGTGGTGATAGTGGTGATGGTGGTGGTGGTGGTGGTGATGGTGATGGTGGTGATAGTGGTGGTGGGGGTGGTGATGGTGGTGGTGGTGGTGATGGTGATGGTGGTCATAGTGGTGATGGTGGTGGTGGTGGTGGTGATGGTGATGGTGGTGGTGGTGATGGTGGTGGTGGTGATAGTGGTGGTGGGGGTGGTGATGGTGGTGGTGGTGGTGGTGATGGTGATGATGGTGGTGATGGGGGTGGTGATGGTGGTGGTGGTGATGATGGTGGTGATGGTGGTGGTGGGGGTGGTAATGGTGGTGGTGGTAATGGTGGTGGTGGTGGTGATGGTGATAGTGGTATGGTGATGATGATGGTGGTGATGGTGGTGGTGGTGGTGGTGATGGTGGAGGTAGTGGTATGTTGGTGGTTGTGGTGATGGTGGTGGTGATGGTGTTGGTGGTGATGGCAGTGGTGACAGTAGTGGTGGTGGGGGCAATGGTGGCAGTTGTGGTGATGGTGGTAGTGGTGGTGGTGATGGTGGTGGCTAACATTTATTGAACACTTATTAAATGCAAGGCACTGTGCCCAGCACCTACCACAGGTTAGCTCATTTAATTCCCCCCACTATTATCTCCCTTTTTCATATAGTGAGACTGAGATTTACAAACTTAAAGTAATCTTCCCAAGGTCTTATGTTACTGAGTGATACACCTGAAATTTGCTGATGATCCACAAACTGAATAGTCCCACAAGTGAGGTTAAGGGAATGGCAAGGCCATGAGGATTCTATTCCCCTCTTCTCGGCTGAGTGAAGAAAAAAAGTAAATACAGAGTATTTTGCTCTGTAATCTTCAGTCTGGAGAGACTGAAATAAATGTTTCACTTTTGATAAACAGGACTTTAGGGGAGTAGAGAATATTGCTCTAAGCACTTTGTGATAAATTATTGATTTTATTTGGGATTTACATAGAATAATTTATCTTCATGTAGTGATTTTAAAGATCCAGTTATCTTTACTGAAAACAAATGTCCTACACGCCTTTGCTATTTATCTTGTTTCTACTCTTTTAAAAGGAAGGCTTTGTTTGTTTGTTTTTTAGGGATAGGGTCTCGCTCTGTTGTCCAAGCTGGGGTACAGGGGCGCGATCACAGTGCCCTGCAGCCTGGAACTCCCAGGCTCAAGGGACTCTCCCACTTCAGCCTCCTGAGTAGCTGGGACTAGAGAAATGGCCGCCACGTCTGGCTAATTTTTGTATTTTTTGTAGACAGGGTCTCTCTATGTTACCCAGGCTGGTCTGGAACTCTTGGGCTCAAGCGATCCTTCTGCCTCAGCCTCCCAAAGTGCTTGGATTACAGGTGAGAGCCATTGCGCAAGGCCAGGAAGCTGTTTAAATCATATAAATTCAAAAATAATTCAAATAGAGAAAGAAAATAAATCGTTAGATTTTTAAAATGAAATTTTGGCTATAAAAGATAGTCATACCTTTTTAAGAAACACGATTAAAAGAATAGATTCTCTGGCCTCTCCAAATCACACTGAAAATCCCAAAGCAAGCTGTTTAATCTTCTAACATAAAAGCAGGCCCTTTGAATGCAGGGAACATGTCATAATTTCTTTTGTGTTCTCTACCAAGAACATTCAAATTCAGGGCCCGCTTGATAACCAGACCAATGCTTTACAGAATTTGCAATTAGTGGATTGTCCAGAAGAGGGCGCGCGTTGCCCATGTTACTCAAAGGCGCCGCCAGACCCGGCCGAAGCTGAGTAGCTAAGAACAAAAGATGCACCTTCCTCTCCGAGGACAGAACAAAAGGGTGGATTTTAAAAAGCAAAAGAAACGCAACATTTAACGCTGCCTCCCATAATCTCCACGAACAGCCTACAACTCAGCCACAACTGGTCACAGGCAGGCTGAATATTACATTGTAAAAAACAAACTGGAAAGCAGCTGTTTTTAAAACAGATACCGTTTGCTTGGTGTAATTCCATCCGGGCAATGCCTATTTATTCAACAGTCAATTCTGCCTGAGTTGTGTTTTCCCGTTATGAGATGCAGGTGGGCATCGCTGACTCCAAAACCAGTACATAGTAGAGACAAAAGTATAGATGCTCCATTTTGTAAGATCGTGGTGGGACACTGCATTCCCCCAAATAATGCCTCGTATTCTCACCCCTCACTTCGTTTGCTCTCATTACCAGTGAAAAACGCATCTCATCCACATGAATAGCTCCACTCAAATGATAATGCTTTTTTTTTTTTTTTTTTTCAGAGACAGAGTCTTACTCCGTAGCCCAGGCTGGAGTACAGTGGCGCAATCTCGGCTCACTGCAACCTCCGTCTCCCGGGTTCAGGCGATTCTCCTGCCTCAGCCTCCCGAGTAGCTGAGATTACAAGCGCGCACCACCACGCCCAGCTAAGTTTTCGGATTTTTAGTAGAGACGGGGTTGCTCCATGTTGGCCAGGATGGTCTCGAACTCCTGACCTCAAGTGATCTGCCCACCTCAGCCTCCCAAAGTGCTGGGATTACAGGCGTGAGCCATGGCGCCCGGCCTGATAATGCTTTTTAAAACTTAGTTACAGCCACTTTCATGGTCAGCTTTTAAGAAAGCAGTAAATATTCCTCAGCAAAGGCAAAGATAGCAATATCTCAGAGCAGGCAACTCAAAGCAAACACACAAAAGGAAAACCCAGCCCCCTTGTTTACTTACGGGTCTTCAAGCTCCTAATATTGACATGAGTTTCTGAGGTCTCCTGTGCATTTTCTTTTCTACAGCAAACAACAGGGCTTTTAACCTATAAAGAGGTAGATCTGGCTGCCCCAGAAAGGTGAGTTAACTGTCCCCCAACAGACTAAAGGAGAGTGAACAGTGCTGAAGAGCAACAGGCAAGAAGTGTTAGGAAAATAAGTTCCTCTGCATGAGCTATAGTGAGGCATTAGCGAATTTGAGGCAAAGACCCAGAACAGGAAACAGCCATCAGACTTGCGTTTGAGAAGTATTCAGCTACAGCTTTTTCTTAGGGTCTGTTTGAAAGTTACGTTTAACTTCAGCATGCCTTTCCAAAAGGTATATTTAGAAGCAATTAGGTTAAAAGCTTTGAGCTCCTTGGAGTTTTATCTGTACAGATATCTATTGGCCTAGGGGACCTTAAGGTATTGAATTAAATGAGTCTCCCCAGCCTTTTTGTTGAGACAGGGTCTAGCTCTGTCACCCAGGCTGGAGTGCAGTGATGCATGATGATGGTTTACTGCAGCTTTGAATTTCTGGGCTCAAGTGATCCTCCTACTTCAGCCTCCCAATAGCTGGGACTACAAATGCGAGCCACCATGCCCAGCTAATTTTTAAATTTTTTGTAGATATGGGGGTTTTGCCATGTTGCTCGGACTGCTGTCAAACTCCTGGGCTCAAGTGAACTTCCCACCTCGGCCTCCCAAAGCGTTGGGATTACAAGTGTGAGTCACCGCTCCTGGCCAAGTCTCCTTTTAAGATGCAAGAGCCTCCATATATAAAGAAAGCAGCTAGACTTGGAGCACGCAAGCTTTAAGCCATTTGGAAAAGATCAGGTGCACCTCGGTATGAGGGCTACTAAGGAGGTGAGAGCTGTTGCTCTCTGCAGTCATTTTCCCTATGGGGCAGATTGCTCAGGTAAGAACCCTGTGAAGGTGTGAGACAGGACTCAGGTGTGAGACAGGACTCAGCTGTATCTCTGCCTGCCCACACCCAGGAGGGTCTCCACGAGCAGAATCAGGGGACGGGCAAATGAGAGAGCCCTCCCCAGCATGCCTTCCCCACACCTGCTGCCTGGCTCACTGAGCTGTCTTGACTGCCTACTTTTGGCTTAGGAAACCAGGCTGAGGCCTAGGCAGCCTGCAGACCCTCTGCAGACCTAAGCCCTATTCAGCCCAAGCTCACCCTTCCCTCTGATCACAACTTCCCTTGGTGCCATTTTTAACTTCAACTCCAGTTACTTCCTGCTCATTTTCTAGTGTGGGAGTTTTGATCCTGGGGCCTTAACGATGGACCCTTAAGGGGCTGAAATGCTCTAAAGTCATGTGCAAAATGTGTGGTTATAAATATGTTTCCTCTTTCCTGAGAGGTGACCCTTTGCTTTCACCAGATTCTCAAAGGAATTTACAGCCACCAAAAGGCCATAAAAACCAATCCAGGGGGATTGTGAATGAACCGAGGTTGGAGACACTGCAATGGGTCAGTGATAAGCCACAGCTGTCAAGTCGTGACAGGCAGAAGAGTCTAAGGAGCTCACTGGGCCAGGCGCGGTGGTTCACGCCTCTAATCCCAGCACTTTGGGAGGCTGAGGTGGGCAGATCACCTGAGGCCAGGAGTTCGAGACCAGCCTGGCCAACATGGTAGAAACCCTGTCTCTACTAAACTACTAAAACTACAAAAATTAGTTGAGTGTGGTGGCGGGCGCCTGTAATCCCAGCTGCTCGGGAGGCTGAGGTGGGAGGATTGCTTGAGCCCAGGAGGTGGAGGCTGCAGTGAGTCAAGATCGCCTCACTGCACTCCAGCCTGGGTGACAGAGTAAGACTCCATCTCAAGAAAAAAAAAAAAAAAAGAAAGAGCTTGCCAAATCCTTCCCTAGCATTTAGATGACATATAGGGACCTTGGAGATCACCTAGTCCAACCCCTTTATTGTATAAATAAGGAAACTGAGTCTCAAAGTCACACAGGGCAGGCGTCAGGCCCAGCATCTGAATCTCCTCTCAACCCTGCTTCCTGTAATATCACTCATGAGGGTCAAGTTCTTCTAGTTCTGATCCTGGAAACGGTGGGAAGATGTTGCAGGAGAGAGATGAGTCGCATATCTTCAGAGATGTTGTAGAGTAGACTTTATAGAGTTCATAGAAGCAGCATATCGTTAGGAGTGTGGAGTCTGGAACCTGAGTTTGCATGTTGACTCTGCCTCTTACTACGTGACCTTAGGGAAGCCATCTCGTCCTATGCACCCAATTTCCTTAGTGTAGAGAGGGATTGAGAGTAGCAGGCACCCCGCAAGACTGCTGTGAGGATTACGTGTGTGCACTCACAGTCACTCAATACATACAGAGCTGAGAATAAGGTCTGACATATATTAAGCACTCATCCTTCTCCTCCTCAGCCTCATCTACTGGTATATTTCAACAAGCATTTATCAAGCACTTGCTGTATTCAAAGCATTGTGCCAAACACCAAGGATATAAAGATAAAAGATTCAGTTTAGTCCCTCCAGTCAGGAGCAGACGGTAGGGAGCCACAGTTAATCAAAATATACTGTGACATGAGCCTCGAGAGTGGTCAGCCCCATGCCCTTGGTAACTGGAGAGGCACTGATTAACACCCAGTCTCTTAAATTTTCCCTGAGACTCAAAATGCAAACCTACACAGATAAAACATAGTATGCTCTCCAGACCTACCTACCAAGGCACTCTGGAGCGACTTGAGGGTATCTGATGTGCCAGCACACAGATATTAGTTATCTGGCAACCCCAAGGACAGGGCTGACAGGTGTTGCCAAGTGACAGATTGGGATTGGAGATAAGAGGGAAGTTAAGGCTAAAGGTATGGGGCTGGGAGGTGGCTGCCTGAGGACTAAATATAGCAAAAGTGGCCAGGAGAGCCTGGGATCTAATTATGCTCAGAGTTTGTGGGCCCACAGGAGCAAAGACACAGAGAAGCAGAGACGGATTAAGAGATGAGTCACCTGGGCTTATTTACTCCATACTGGCTGTGTGTTCTGTGTCCCTTTTTGGAAGCACGCGGGTAGGGCCCCAAGCTGACCAACCCTAAGGGTTAAATGCAAAGCTCTCTGTATTAGTCAAGGGTCTCCAGAGAAACAGAACCAATCGAATGCATACATAGATATATAAAGAGAGATTCATTTTAAGGAATTGGTGCATGCTGTTGTGGGGGCTGGAAAACCTGAAATTTGTAGGGCAGGCCAGCAGGCCAGCAGGCCAGCAGGCCAGAAGCTCAGACAGGACCTGATGTTGCAGTCCTGCGTCCAGAGGCTAGAAAGTCGGGCAGAATTTCCATGTTACCATATTAGGAACGATGCCTTCCTCATTAGGGGAGCCTGTCTTCAACATGTTCAGTGTGTAATGGGTGAGACCGCTACGTCCATTACATCCACCTTATGGTATGGAGTGACGTGCTTTACTCAAAGTCTGCTGGTTTAAATGTTAATCACGTCTAAACACTACCTTCACAGCAACAGTGAGACTGGTGTTTGACCAAACAACTGGGCTGGCCTAGCCAAGTTGACACATAAAATTCACCATCTGACCCCATCATGGACCAAAGACTGTGACTGTGTAAGGGCACATTAAGTCAGGAGGGAAGGCAGAGGCTTTTGCATTTAAAACCGTAGCATATCTGAAGCTTTTCTTCCGAACTCTCGGTTCACCTGTCACCTCCCCTAGAAGGTGCCCTCTGATCACTGCTGTGAGTGACACGCCCCTCTTCTGTGAACCTGTCTGCCCACTGCCTGCCTCTGTGACCCTGTTAGTGCTGTGTTGTAACTGTGTGTTCGTTCTTCCACCTCTGTCTTTTATGCTTGTAATCCAGGCCTAGCTTTCATTGTACCTACTGTGCACAGTTAGTACTTAGGATATGTGTATTTGGTGATGAAATTTCTGCTTTTGGAATTCCACCTGAGCCTCTATTCCAATAAAAAAAGGAATTCAAGTTGCCTGACAAACCTTGATGCCAAGAGAGCCCAGCATCTGAGGTGGCAGACGGCCTGTATATTTGTGTTAACATTGAACTTATGGAAACACATGGCCCAGAAATGAGTACTACTCTTCTATGTAATGTGCTCATAGAAACCTGTATTTTTCTCACTCACCATCACATAGCAGGCATGAGTCACTTTCTCAGGAGTGGGGGTTCAAATTAAGGATCTCGATAAGGAACGTTCTAGACCCAGTCCTCTTGGTGTATTTTGCCTTTCTTCCCTCACCGATAAGTATTGATTAGGGGCTGACCATGTGCTAGGGTCATGGTCCCAGCACTCACGGAATTCATGGCCTAGGGCTCAAGATTTCACTTATATCTTGATTTAAAAAGGCCAGATTCATTTGATATTTTGCAATAAGGAAAGGTAGTAGATCTTAGGTTAAAAATTTAAATCTTATTTTTAAATCTTATTTTTAAATCTGACAGCAAGTCAAAGCTTTGGGCTCTGTGAGGCTCTGGGTCACTTCAAATTTTGTTCCATTTTTTTTTTCTCTAGCAGAATATGATATATAAGGCTGTAAATTCTGTAAATTCTGTAAATTCTGACCCTGTAACTACTGCAAACTTAGAAAAACCAAAGGCAGCTGAAAAAAAAATGTTCTTTACTCCCTCTTTCTCTGGCCCAAACTTCAAAACTGAACTTGGAAAACCAGAGGGGAAATAAAGGCTTCCTCTGTAATTATCACAAAATTAGCATACTGTATAATTTTTAAATTTTAATTTAATTTAATTTTATGAGACTGGTTCTTACTGTTGCCCAGGCTGGAGTACAGTGGGGCAACTGTGGCTCACTGCAGCCTCAGCCTCCCAAAGTGTTGGGATTACAAGTGTGAACCACCGTGCCCAGCCTTATTTTCTTTTCTTAGAGGCAGGGTCTCTCTCTTTTGCCCAAGCTGGAATGCAGTGGTGCAATCATAGGTCACCACAGCCTCAAACTCCTGGGCTCAAGAGATCCTCTCACCTCAGCCTCTTGAGTAACTGTGACTACAGGTGTATGCCACCATGCCCAGCTAATTTTTATTTTTATTCTTTGTAGAAATGGGGTCCTCTATGTTGCCCAGGCTGGTCTTGAACTCCTGGGCTTAAGTGATCCTACCACCTCAGCCTTCTGAGTAGCTGGGACTATAGACATAAGCCACTGCATCTGGCTAATTATTTTTATTTAGAGATGGGGTCTCGCTATGTTGCCCAGGCTTGGTCTCCAACTCCTGGCCTCCAGTGACCCTCCTGCCTCAGCTTCCAAAAGTGCTGGGATTACAGGCATGAACCACCACACCTAGCCAACATATTGTGTTATTTTAGATTACAAACTAGAAAAGAAATTTGTCCAGAGTGATGCTTATAAAACCGAATACACTTCAAGGTACAAAAAGTCAGCCAGTAGCATTTTGTGTTAATAAGCCCATCTGTGCAAAGACCCCTCTGAGCAGCCCTCTTCCCCTGGCCAGGTGCCAAAGAAGCGTTGGAAGCGATTGTTTCTTGATATTGGCTTTATTCCATATGGTGAAATGAAGACATTAACCAGGAGGTTTCCACCTCCATTCTGCTGTTTTCATTTCTATGTATGGCTCAGGAAAACACAGCCCACATGCTGCATACAATATGCACTATAAAGGAAAGAAACTAGATGACAGACAGATTTTCTTAAGTAAGGTACAATATGAAAATATCTAGATATTTCAAGAGATTCTAGCTGTAGGTATTAGATTTATCTGAACTTTTTTTTTTTTTTTTTTGAGACAGAGTCTCACTCTGTCGCCCAGGCTGGAGTGCAGTGGCGCGATCTCAGCTCACTGCAAGCTCCGCCTCCCAGGTTCACGCCATTCTCCTGCCTCAGCCTCCCAAGCAGCCGGGACTACAGGCGCCCGCCACCACGCCCGGCTAATTTTTTTTTTTGTATTTTTAGTAGAGACGGGGTTTCACCGTGTTAGCCAGGATGGTCTTGATCTCCTGACCTCGTGATCCGCCCGCCTCGACCTCCCAAAGTGCTGGGATTACAGGCGTGAGCCACCGCGCTCGGCCTGTCTGAACTTTTAAGTCAACAGAATTTGGAAAGCAGTGTTGACAACACGGCAGACTGAGCTAAGATGACCACTTCCCAGTGGTGTGCTGGTAAATGTTTAACAACCAGCTCTTCCAAAATAATGCCATATATTTGTGTGTGTGTGTGTGTGTGTGTGTGTGTGTGTATCATACATTTTATTGATATAAAGTATGTATATAACATACAATTTACAAATAATAATTAAATACATAATCTTTTTTATTGTAAATTCTGTACAGCCAATTGATTCTCACAGAATATTTTTGTTGAGTTTTGCAGAACATTTACTGTAGCCAACCTATGGTTGCAATTTAACCATAATTTGACAAATAGAGCTGCATTGTAATCTGTTAACTCTCTTCCCAATAAGTTTATTGTTATAAAATCTGATATGTAATCTACTGTTAAACTATTTCTTATGCTTATGTAAATTATATTCATTAAGCTGAAACATCTTTAAGCTTCGGCACTAGATATGACCTACTTTTAACTTTAATCTGAATTATTAACATTTTCTCATCACTTTCTTAATTCTAGACCAGGGTTGACAAACTATGGCCAGTGGGCCAAATCAGGCTCACAGACTGTTTTGCAAATAAAGTTTTATTGGCAAACAGCTGCACCCATTTATCTACCAATGGTTTGTGGCGGCTTTTGCACTACAAGGGCAGAGTTGAGTAGTTATAACAGAAACTGTATGGACCACAAAGCCTAAAATATTTACTATCTGGCCCTTTACAGAATAAATTTGTCGACCCTTAATCTGGTTGATCAGCAAAACAATAAATCAAGCCCTGATCCACTGTGTTAGTAGGAAATACTCTCATCATGGCCAATTTCAAGTTACCGGTGTGAACTCCAGTCAGGGAGAGGTGTTCAGTAGAACACCATTATACACACAGATACAGAACATGCTAATAACCTTCAGAGCAGAGAGAACAGAAAAATGTGGTACAAAAATCTGGAGTGATAAGTTTTGAGTTCTTTTTACCTTTGTTATTATGACAATTTATTGATTTTTGAGTTTATACAATTTAATTTTTAATAATGGCTATGTTCAGCAACTGCCTCCTTGTGGGGACAAAAGTGACTCCATCTTGGATGCTAATGTGCCATCTTGACTTCTGATTAGCCCCAGTCCTGTGAATGACTCCTGATTCCTACCTTATTTACCGTCCTTAGCATAGGAACATGCAACCTTGATGTTATCACACAAATTGTAGGCTGTGATGCGCATAGCATTCTTGTCTGGTCCGAAGGGTTGCCTTTAATTGTCTCACTGGAGCACGCATACCCTTTCCCTATAGTACATAAGCCCTCAGTCTGGGGAGGAACAGTGTGGAAATCCACCTGTCTTGCGGCCACCCAAGCCCACGCTTCTGTCTGTAAGTTCCCCAATAAAACAAACTGAATTTGTCTGCCTTGTTCTTTGGTTTCTTGGCTCCGCCAGCATTTGAGGACTACTTTGCAAATGCAGCCCTTTCATCAAACACTCACAACATTCCTAAATATTTAACAGTTGATTCCTGTGAACTGATACTGGCCAATCCCAGTACACCACCGCTACCTCCCAGATAAAAAATCCACGGCAATGCTGGTTAAACGATAACATGAATTTATAACATTCATATCTGAGCTTGAAGGAAATAAGATGTGTGACACTGTGATATAATAACAAACACATATTTTGTCTTTGTAATATGGTTCCTGGCCCAGAGCCCCTAAAACCCCTATAATTCCCTGAGCATTAGTGGTGACAGCAGTTTGTTTTGTCACTTATAATAAGCCCCCTTTCAACCACACCTTGCTATGCTGATAAGGTGACACTCAGTGGGGCCCTAGATGGCTTCTGGATGGGGGCTGGTGTCAGAGGAACCAACCATAGGATTAGAAGGTTGAAACTTCCAGCTGGACCAGAGGGGAGAGGGACTGAAGATTGAGTCCATCACCAATGGCCGATGATTTAATCAATCATGCCTATGTAATAAATAGAACCTCCAATAAAAACCTCTACATAGAGGGGTTCAGAGAGTTTCTGGGTTGGTCAATACATGCACATGCCAGGAGAGTGATGCACCCCAACTCCACGGGCGAAGTTACAGACCGGGAGAAGATATTTGCAATTTGTGTAATTAGTGAAACATTTGACTGCAGAAAAATTTTAAATCCTGCAATTCAATAAAAAAAGAACAAAGAAATTAATGATTAACAGAAGAGAAAATGTGTATGGCTATTAAAAAATGAAAAATAGGCGGGGTGCGGTAGCTCACACCTATAATCCCAGCACTTTTGAAGACCGAGCCAGGCAGATTGTTTGAGCCTAGGAGTTTGCAACCAGCCTAGGCAACATAGTGAGACCCTCTTCTTTAAAAAAAATACAAAAAATAGCCAGATGCGGTAGCAGGTGCCTGTAATCTCAGCTGCCCAGGAGGCTGAGGTGAGAGAGTTACAGGAAAGGGGTCCTGATCCAGACCCCAAGTGAGGGTTCCTGGATGTCATGCAAGAAAGAATTCAGGGTGAGTCTATAGAGTAAAGTGAAAGCAAGTTTATTAGTAAAGTAAAGGAATCAAAGAATGGCTACTCCATAGACAGAACAGCCCTGAGGGCTGCTGGTCGCCCATTTTATGATTATTTCTTGATGATATGCTAAACAAGGAGTGGATTATTCATACCTCCCCTTTTTAGCCATATAGGGTAAGTTCCTGACGTTGCCATGGCGTTTGTAAACTGTCATGGCGCTGGTGAATGTGTAGCAGTGAAGACGACTAGAGGTCACTCTCGTGGCCATCTTAGTTTTGGTGGGTTTTAGGCGGCTTCTTTACTGCGAACTTTTATCAGCAAGGTCTTTATGACCTGTATCTTGTGCCGACCTCCCATCTCATTCTGTGACTAAGAATGCCTTAACCCTCTGGGAATGCAGCCCAGTAGGTCTCAGCCTCATTTCACCCAGCTCCTATTCAAGACGGAGTTGCTCTGGTTCAAACGCCTCTGACAGGAGGATCGCCTGAGCTTGGGGAGTCGAGGCTGCAGTGATCCGGGATCACACTACTGCATTTTAGCCAGGGGGGACAGAGTGAGACCCTGTTTCAAATTAAAAAAAAAAAGGAAAAAATGAAAAATATGTTCTACCTCATTAGTAATCAAAGAAACGCAAATCAGCATAACCATGAGATGGCATTTCATCCCTATCGAACTGGCAAAAATGTTAAAAACCTAAAACCAAGCACAGTATTGGCAAGGATGTGGGTAGATGTGGGTAAATGTGGAGCCTCATTCAGCTCTGGTGGGAATATAAATGGCACCATCACGTGGGAGAGCAATTTGTCATCTAAACAGCAAACATGGAAAATGGAAAGTGCTAATCAGTAGGAAACTGGTTAAATAAATCGTGATGATATTCATATATTGGAATGTCATACAAATGAACAAAGTAGATGTACATGTATCAATATAGATAGATTTGAAAATACTGCAAAATAGGTATAAAAGGCACATGATGGATATATATAAACTATATATGTGTTTATAAAAACACTGAACAACAGTATATATTTTGAAATTATAAAACCATTGGTAAAAGGCACATACCAGTTTCAGGATCATCACTTCTGGAGAGAAAGGAAGGGAAGGAGATAAATGGGTTGGAAGTGAGGACTTCAACTGTATCTATATTTAGATTGATTGAAAAATGTTAAAATGTGTTCAGTGTTGGAGGTTGAAACATGGGCATCTGTGTTTTGTTTTTGTTTTTGTTTTTTAGTGCTTTTTTTTGTGTGTTTGAAGTCTTTTTTTTTTTTTTAAGAGTGTCTAGGAAGTGGTCAGGGCTAATTCCAACCACTTCATAAATTGTAGGAAATTGGAAGTAGAAGACCCTTCAACTCCAGCTATGCAGCTCCCTTATCTTAGAAGACAGAAAACAGTAGGGCTAATGTTTATATTTATCTATCATCTATCTATCTATCTATCTATCTATCTATCTATCTATCTATCTATCTATCTATCTATCTATCATCTATCTATCTATCTTCTATCTATCATCTATCTATCTATCTATCTATCTATCTATCTATCTATCTATCTATCTACCTATCTATCTATCTATCATCTAATGCAATTTATAGATGGAAAATTTCCTGGCATACATTTTGCACATAGTAGGCAGTCATTCAAATACTTGTGAAATGGAGGCTGGGCGGGGTGGCTCAAGCCTGTAATCCTAGCACTTTCGGAGGCCAAGAGAGGCAGATAACGTGAGTCCAGGAGTTTAAGACCAGCCTGGGCAACATAGCGAGACCTTGTCTATATAAAAAATACAAAAATTAGCCAGGTGTGGTGGCATGCACTTGTGGTCCCAGCTACTCAGGAGGCTAAGGTGGGAGGATTGCTTGAGTCTGGGAGGTGGAGGTTGCAGTGAGCTGAGATCCTGCCACTGCATTCCATCCTGGGTGACACAATGAAACCCTTTCTCAAAAAAACAAAAACAAACTTGTGTAATGGATAAGCACCCCCAAAAGTGTCCACGTGCTGCCTATTGCATTCATTTGCTCATCACTTACCTTGCAGGTGCATAGACTGAGGCCTGTGGCTTCAAATCATGTCACTGCTCTGATGCCTATGTCTACTCTGAACTAGTGGTTTTTAAATTAGATTGTCATCTGGAAACTTAATAAAACTGCAATTTCCTTGGTTCTAATGCCAAAGACACTGATTTGGTGGATGGAGGTGGGGTGGAGGGAAGTAGGGGAGGTGGGCTGATTTGGGAGGTGGTGATGGAGTTATTTTAATGTGCACTTCAGATGTCGCTAATGTGCTGGCCTGCAGACTGCACTCTGAGAGCAACAGCTCCAGCGTCTTGGCCACCTTCACTAAATACTTGCCTTGGTTTCCTCTTCTTTAAAAAAAAAAAGAAAAGAAAAGAAACCAGGGGAAAAAGGAGGCCTGGCTTACTGCTGGTGAACATGAAACCTCAGAAACCAGGGCAAGGCTCATCACCCAGCTTCATGGAAAAAAATACCAGCCTAGTCGCCAAAATGAAAGTAGATTACCTCTGTGTCTAAAAACGGAAGCGGCAAGTTTCCACTGCAAGTGCCAGGGGTGGTGGAGAAATGGTAAGGTAGTGCTTAAGAAAAAGGAGTCCAGTCCTTCTCCCCACTACCACCCCACCTCCCATCTTGATGGGCAGAGGGAGAAAACCAGGAGGAATCCAGCTGAGAAAGTCCCTGATTTATTAACAACTGCGTACTGATGACTAATCACTTACTAATGTTTGCAAAGTGCTTGGAGCCTTTCTATAAAAAGGGGACAAAATGTGGGCAACATATTCATAGTTACGGCATCAAAGAAGAGGCCCAGCAGGAACATGAAGATGGCCGCTGACATGCCACATGCAGAACTTGCTAGCAGGACAGACAGACAGGACAGACTGGTGGCCAGAACTTTGGAATGGCATAATTAAACATTGTGCCACCCTGCCTCCCTCCCCTGCTCCATCCATGTTCCCTTCCCAAAGCCCCAGAGTCTGTAACAGCCAACAGGTCCAGTGTTGTCTTGCTGAACAGCAATGAGACCTGCGGACCCTCAGGATGAGCGCCATGGGCGGCCGTCATCTCTGCAGCCATCCAGAGTGACACTTGATAAGTCTTAGGGGTGCAGTCAAAGTGGCCCATTGCCTTTCCGCCTCCTGGGAAGCCAGGGCACAGGCACCGACCCTAGTGAAGCAGAGTCAGGGATGAGAGGAGGAGGCTGTTTTTCAGGCAGTGACAATGATGGCAGCAGGCAGTGACGACGTCCAGAGTCTGGTGTGCACAGGTTCTAGGGTATGGTTTTGGTTGAGGCTGACCTCAGGGCTCCCTTTAGTCCCACAGTTTTTCAGTCTTCCCAGTGGCCCTGTGAGCTACCCAGTACTCTTTCAGTCCATTTTTTCTACTAGTATCAGCCAGAGCTTGGTGTCCATTGCTTATATCTACGAGCCCCAGCTGACTCACCAACGCCTCAGAGGAGGGAAGAGTTCCAGGCAAAGCAAACTACCCACTTAAAAAAAATCCTCACAGTTTCAGACATGATAACGTCAGGAGCTTCAAAGCCTCGTGTGTTATCGTGGTGAATGGGCATCAGAGCTCTCTATACTTTTAAGAAGTGGCACACGCCTTTTGGCACAGCATTTCCCGGTCTATGACTTTATCTCCAGAGACACTCCCACACGGACTATGCTAGCTGTTGGGCATGACTGCAAGTGAGATGGCAGCACCATTTTCTGAGGACTGATGGAGGGAACCAGTTGGGTGGTGGGGAGGGGGTGGGGGAGATCAAGGGTGACATTTAGGAAATGTTAAATTTCAGATGCCCCTGAAATACCTAAAGAAGTCACCAAGGAAGGATATGGAGGGCTTAAGAGTCTAAATTCAAATGAAAAAATAAATTTGGAATTCATCAGCAAATGGATGGTGTTTAAAGCTATGAATGAAAAATGCATTGACAGAGAAGAATGAGAGGTCGTATCTAGAGGTCAGGGACAGGGGGACCTAGTGAGGAAGGTTGATTAGAAGTGTCTGGTGGGATAAGAGAAAAATCTATTTGCTGTATCATGGGCAATGAGAGAGGAGAGGGGTCTAAGAAGAGGGGTTGGGCAGCTGTGTTTCACCTTGCAGCCTTCTTCTCTGTCAATTTCTTTCTTCTAGGTGTTTTTATAATAGACAAAGTTGGGTTTGACAGCATGGAGCTTATTGATGCCCTTGACATAGAGGTCACTGATGCCCTTGACAAAAGGAGTTTCAGGGGAGTGGAGAAGCCAGAAGCCAGACTGGAGGAGACTGAAGAGTAGGTGAAGAAGCAGAAACAAGGATGGGTGAAGCCGAGATGTTAGTGTGCAGACCGCTTGTGGGAGAAGTTTTGCTATGAAGCAAGATGGGGAATGGGAGGGAACACTGAGAGTCTGTTGAGCCACAGAAAGACTTTTCTTCTAATGATGAGAGATTCCAGCACATCTTTGTGTGTGAGTGGAAATGATTCTGTGGAGAGGAGATCGAGGGTGCAGGAGGAGATAACTGGAGGAAGGAAGTCCTCCTTCATTCAACCAACACCAAGAGCTTCCCATGCCAGGCATTGTTTGGGTGTGAGCCACAGAGCACCAAGTGTCCTGGGCAAGGCTGCCTCTCTCAAGAGCGCCTGTGCTGGAGTGAGTTCAGGTCGGGGAGCAGGGTGCTTGGGGTGTGACAAGGCAGATGTAGCTGTGAGTCTACCTGTGCATTTGGAGATGAGAAGAGAATTGCGCTCCCCTCTGATATGTGTATATACTCAGCTCCATGTGGGGCAGGTCATGCATTCACCATGGGAGATGTGAAGAGAGAGACACTGCTGGGGAAAGTCAACTCACAATGGAAATGGACAGGGTAGCTAAGCAGTGCCCGTTAGAGGTTTGTGGCCATGAACTTAAAGTGAAACCAGTCAGCTCGATGGTGTGACTTTTCCTATTGTGGTCAGCTGTGCATCCAGGTCAATACTAGAATCAGCCAAGGTTGAGGTTTTGCAGGATAAGTATGACTTAGAGAAGAGAGAAGCAAGGGGTTGAGGAATTCTGCCAGGGAGAGGTTGTAATGAGGCATCTTGCAGTCTGAGCTGAGTAAGGAGGGCAGCAATGAGGGAAGGAGTGACAGAAAAGGCACAGGCAGGGACATCAGTGAATGAGAGCCCTTGGGCTAGAGTCCTAGAGCACAAGAGAGCTGGGAGGATGTCTGAGGTCGATAATTTAAAGGTGGCTGAGATGCTTGTTATGACAAGGTCTACGGTGTGACCATGAGACTAGAGTGGCTCAGGTGGGAAACAGGATAAGGCACTAAGTTCAGTTGAATGGTGGGCTCCAAAAAGATATGTCAGTGTCCTGGAACTTGCGATCCTGTGACTATAACCTTATTTGGAAAAAGAGTCTTGGCAGATATAATTCAGTCAAAGATCAATGGATGAGATCATCCTGGATTAGCCATGTGGGCCCTAAATCCAGTAAGTGTCCTTGTAATAGAAAGAAGGGGAGACAGACACACAGACACAGGAGAAGACCAAGTGAAGAGATTGGAGTTACACAATCACAGGCCAAGGAACCACCAGAAGCTGGAAGAGGCCAGGAAGGGTTCGCCCAAAGCCTCCAGAGGCACTGTGGCCCTGTCCATGCCTTGATTTTGGATTTCCAGCCTCTAGATCTGTGAGAGAATCAATTTCTGTTATGCTAAGCCACCGATTTGAAGCAATTTGTTTCAGCGGCCCTAGGGAATTGCTACTGGGACTTAGAAGCTCTAGTGTTGGTCGGCTCCTCCACACGGATGTAAAAATCAGGGGAAATGTGGAGGAGAAGGTAGTGAGGCAGAACTAGAGTTTTTAATGAATGGGATAATCAGAGGTTGGTAAGGACCGTGATGAGGAAAGGCAGGATGTGGTGGTGCTGAATGGCACAGCTTCACATAAGCTGTGGGTTCTAGAGAAAAAAGAAAGAGATGTAATTTGGAAATGGCAGTAGGGGTGGGGGCTCCAAGGTGAGCAGAGTCCCAGGGGACAGTTGGCCTTCAGTCCACACAGACACTAGGGCCATGCAAGGAAGGGGCTGAAGATGTGGGAGCGTGCGGACCACAGCAGGGCTGGTGTGGTGAGAAGGGGCTGGGTGTATGGAGAGAGCAGAGCGGAGCAGGGTGTGGGGACAGCTGGCCGGAAGCTATAGGACCTCTCCTGGGACCCCACCAGTAGGCGCGTGAGGCCTGCTGCACCCAGTTCTTCTGTCCTGAGAGGGCTGCGGGCCATATGCAGGGGCTGTGCTTCCTGGCACTAAGCTTGATTGTTGGCCTTTGAAGGCTGCTCCCTCTGACAGCTGATGACGCCTTTGGGGCCACCACAGGCTTTCCTGGCACACCTGCATGCGGGTGCCTCGGGACTGCTCCAGCTCACAGCTGTCTTTACAGCTTCTGATACTGCCCTAGGGCAGAGCTAAACTAAAGCTTTGCAGCTTGTTTGTCTAGATTGATATCCAGATTATATCTCAGGATTTATATTAATGCATGTCTAACAATAAGCAATCTGTTAAATAAATTACGATACATTCATATGATGGAAGGCTATGCGACCATTACAAATTATGCGGTTGAAAAACACGGGAAAATGCTCACAACAGATAGTGTCTTGGTTTGTTTGGGTGGCTGCCATGACACCATGCCATAAACAAGGGGGCTGATAAACAACAGAAATTTATTTTTCACAGTTTTGGAAGGGGTGGGAGCCAAGATCAAGGTGTCAGCTGCTTCAGTGTCTAGTGAGGACCCTTTTCCTGGTTCACAGGTAACACCTTCTCCCTGTGTCCTCACCTGGTAGAAGGGGCCAGGGGCTCTCCAGGGACACTAAACCCATGCTTGAGAGCTCTGCCCTCATGACCTAATCACCACCCAGTAGCACCCGCTCCTAATACCACCACCTTGGGGGTTAGGTTTCAACATATGAATGTGGCGGGGACGCAAACATTCTGACTATAGCAGGTAGTTAAGTGCAAAAATCCTACCAGACCATCCCAACCCAGCTAACTAATGAACAAACATTTATCCACAGGCATACATACACCTGGAAATAGACTATACATGAAAAGAACAACAGTCCTGTGTGGATACGAGTAAGGGAAATCTGTATGTTCTTCCTACTTTACTGTATTTTCCAAAAGGATGATGAACGTCTGTCACTTTTATGATCTGAAGAAAAAAAGGAAGAAAATTGGTCCTAACATGCTTCTCAAATACTTGTTTCCCCTTTCTCTGATAGGAGTATTTGGAGAGATTCTCATGGTTGCCTCTGGCTCCCAGTAGGTGTGAGACCCCATTCCCCTCCAGCTCAGCCTTCTCATCTCCCAGCTCCCTTCCCACCACTGCGCTCTGCCCTGCTCAAGGCAGGTGCTTCTCCAATGTGAGCCCTAATTGTCCCCGCAACACCGAATCCAAGCATCTAGGCTTGGAATGACTGTGTGCTCATCTGGCCCAACCTGGGTCAGTGAATCTTTTCTACAATGTCCTAGATGAGTGACCTTCTGGACAAGGTCTGTTGCTTTTTGGGTGTTACACCCACCACGTGTGCAGCTTTTTTTTTCTTCTAAGACTTTCGGCCTTCACCTGGTGCCTTTAAGAGTGTCCAGGGCACTCAGCCGTCATTCCTCTGGCTGCTCCTCAGTGGGTGGTGCAGTGACCCACTGGGCCCTCCCCTCCTTCCCAGCACCCTCCACTCCTCTCCAGCTCCCCCATCTCCTCCTGATCCCTGGCCTCAGATGCCCTTTCTGGCATTTCCCCTGTTCTTGGGACTCAGCTGGTATTAACTTGTCTTGCTCCCTTGGGTTCATCCTTAGTCTCCGGTTCCTTCTGCTCCATCCTACCCCCACAGGATGCCCCAGCCTCTCTTGGACTCTTTGGGACTGTCTATTTTACCTCCTCCCTGATTGGTCTTTGGAATCAGAGAGATGACCAGGGAAGATTTGGACAGACAACTTTTTTTTTTTTTTCGAGACGGAGTCTCGCTCTGTCACCCAGGCTGGAGTGCAGTGGTGCAGTCTTGGCTCACTGCAAGCTCCACCTCCCAGGTTCACGCCATTCTCCTGCCTCAGCCTCCTGTGTAGCTGGGACTACAGGCGCCCGCCACCACACCCGGCTTATTTTTTGTATTTTTAGTAGAGATGGGGTTTCACCGTGTTAGTCAACTTCTTATGTTGCTCCAGGAATTTGCATTCAGTTCAAACCGACCTACCTTAAAAACTTTAAATCTTAATTGGTTTCAAGCCATTTATAAATATGTTTGCATGTTATCTCTGCTTTTTGTAACTTTTATTTTCGGTTCAGGGATATATGCGTAGGTTAGTTATGTAGCTAAACTTGTGTCACAGGAGTTTGTTGTACAGATTATTTTGTCACCCAGGGACTAAGAGTAGTACCCATGTTTTTTCTGCTCACCCTTCTCTCACCCTCCACCCTCAGGTAGGCCCCAGTGTCTGTTGTTCCTCTCTTTGGGACCATGTGTTCTCATCATTTAGCTCCCACTTATAAGTGAGAACATGTAGTATTTGGTTTTCTGTCCTTGCGTTAGTTTGCTAAGGATAATGGCTTCCAGCTCCATCTATGTTCCTGCAAAGAACATGATCTCATTCTTTGTTGTGGCTGCATAGTACGCCATGGTGTATATGTACCGCATTTTCTTTATCCAGCCTGTCACTGATAGACATTTAGGTTGATTCCATGTCTTTGTTATTGTGAGTAGTGCTGCAATGAACATTCATGTGCATGTGTCTTTATGATAGAATGATTTATATTCCTCTGGGTGTATACCTAGTAATGAGATTGTTGACTGAACAGTCGTTCTATTTTTAGCTTTCTGAGGAAACACCACACTGCTTTACATAATGGCTGAACTAATTTACATTCCCACCAACAATGTGTAAGTATTCCCTTTTCTCTGCAACCTTGCCAGCATGTGTTATTTTTTGACCTTTTAATAATAGCCATTCTCACTTGTGTAAGATGGCATCTTATTGTGGTCTTGATTTGCATTTCTCTAATGATCAGTGATGTTGAACTTTGTTTTATATGCTTGTTGGCCACATGTATGTCTTCTTTTGAAAAGTGTCATGTCCTTTGCCCACTTTTTTTTTTCTCTCTCTCTCTCTCTTTTTTTTTGTTTTGACCGTCTCACTCTGTTGCTCAGGCTGGAGTGAAGTGATATGATCTTGGCTCACTGCAACCTTCACCTCCCAGGTTCAAGAGATTCTTATGTCTCAGCCTCCCAAGTAGCTAGTATTACAGGTGTGTGCCACCACACCTGGCTAATTTTTTTTTTTTTTTAGTAGAGATGGGGTTTCACCCTGTTGACCAGGCTGGTCTCGAACTGGCCTCAAGTGATTTACCTGGCCCCCCAAAGTTCTGGGATTACAGGCGTGAGCCACTGTGCCCAGCCTCTTTTGCCTACTTTTTAATGGTTTTTTTCTTGTAAGTTTAAGTTCCTTATAGATGCTGGATATCAGACTTTTGTCAGATACATAGTTTGCAAATATTTTCTCCCATTCTGTAGGTTGTCTGTTTACTCTGTTGATAGCTCCTTTTGCTGTATAGAAGCTCTTAAGTTTAATTAGAGCCCATTTGTCAATTTTTGCTTTTGTTGCGATTGCTTTTGGCCTCTTCGTCATGAAATCTTTGCCCATTCCTATGTGCAGAATGGTATTGCCTAGGTTGTCTTCCAGGGTTTTTAAGTTTTGGGTTTTACATTTAAGCCTTTTATCCATCTTGACTTGATTTTTGTATATGGTGTAAGAAATCTTCAGCATATGTCTAGCTAGTTATCCCAGCACCTTTTATTGAATAAGGAGTACTTTCCCCATTGCTTGTTTTTGTAAGCTTTGTCAAAGATCAGATACTTGTAGGTATGTGTCCTTATTTCTGGGCTCTCTATTCTATTCCATTGATCTATGTGTCTGCTTTTGTACCTGTACCATGCTGTTTTGGTTACTGCCTCAATGTAGTACAGTTTGAAGTCAAGTAGCGTGATGCCTCCGGCTTTGTTCCTTTTGCTTGGGATTGCCTTGGCTGTTTGGGCTCTTTTTTGGTTTCATACGAATTTTAAAATAGTTTTTTTCTAGTTCTGTGAAGAATGTCATTGGTAGCTTGATAGGAATAGCATTGAGTCTGTAAATTGCTTTGGGTGGTATGGCCATTTTAATGATATTGATTCTCCCTGTCCATGAGCATGGAATGTTTTCCATTTGCTTGTGTCATCCCTGATTTCTCTGAGTGGTGTTTTGTAATTCTCATTGTAGAGATCTTTCACCTCCCTGGTTAGCTGTATTCCTGGGTATTTTATTCTTTCTGTGGCAATTGTGAATGGGATAGTGTTCCTGATTTGTCTCTTGGCTTGGCTGTTGTTGTGTATAGGAATGTTAGTAATTTTTGCACATTGATTTTGTATCCTGAAACTTTGCTGAAGTTGTTTATCAGCTTAAGAAGCTTTTGGGAATGCTCGGACATCCAGGATCATCATGGCAGCGAGAGGCAGGACTAGATTGCAGCTTTGACTTGGATGGACAGGGCAGCATGAGGAGGCTCGCATCGTGAATTTTAGCTCCAGAAGAACTGCAGGAATAAACCAGGAATCTCGAGAGGACCCACAGATCCTCTGAAGGAAGCAGACTGCTCCTGCAGGACCCAGGAGACACTCTAAATACTGTGAGTGCCCAAACTGTGGAAGTGGGAAAGGGAGACCCTCCTCTCCCAAATGCACACCCCCACTCGGGAAACTGAAGATCTAGTTTGCAGGAGAAGATTCTGACCTTACCCTGAGCTTGAGTCAATTTAGAGAGCCGAGTGAAATACAGGAGTGGAGGAAGCAGTGGGAAAGGCCCTGGGAGCTCACTGGGTCCCAAGCAGGCCATTCCTGCCTGGCACCAGAGGGATCCTTTGGGAGGATGGCCAGCAGTGCAGGAAAAATACCACAGGGAGAAGGAAGTCTCCAGCTGA
Source organism: Pongo pygmaeus (assembly GCF_028885625.2). Taxonomy (NCBI): domain Eukaryota; kingdom Metazoa; phylum Chordata; class Mammalia; order Primates; family Hominidae; genus Pongo; species Pongo pygmaeus. The sequence goes on along the minus strand of NC_072376.2, from coordinate 166,052,347 downwards.
ACTTTGTAACAATTCGAACCTGTTGAGAAGCCTCCTGGCCAGAACTCCGGGGAGGGCACGAATCTGGTGTGCAGACCTGGGGGTGGGGGTGAGGGGAGAACTAAATAAAGCCTTTTTCTTTTGCAGCCGGGAGGCATGTAGCCTGAGGCAAGTTCTCAGCTCTGCTTGCCCACTGCCCACTGCCCACTGCCTGGAAACAGACTTGTGCTGCTAGGGGGGACATGATGGAAGTGAGACTGGCCCTTTGGATTGTGTGGGAGCTGGGTGAGGCCTGTGACTGCTGGCTTTTTCCACTTCCCTGATAACCTGCAGGACTCAGCAGAGGCAGCCATAATCCTCCTAGGTTCACAACTCCATTAACCTGGGAACCTCACCCTTATCCCCTACAGCTGCCGCAGCAAGACCTGCCCAAGGAGAGACTGAGCTCAGACTTACCTAGCCCTGCCCCCACCTGATGGTCCCACCCTGGTAGCTGAAGACAAAGGGCATATACTCTTGGGAGTTCCAGGACTCTGCTTACTGCCGAGCCCTCACCACACTACTATGCAGATGCTCTCTGGAAAGCGCCATCTCCCAGTAGGAGGCCAACCAGCACAAAAATAGAGTATTAAACCACCAAAGCTAAGAAACCTTGCAGAGTCCATTTCACTCCCCTGCCACCTCCACCAGAACAGGTGCTGGTATCCATGGCTGAGAGACCCATAGATGGTTCACATCACAGGAATCTGTGCAGACAAATGCCAGTACCAGCCCAGAGCCTGGTAGACTTGCTGGGTAGCTAGACTCAGAAGAGAAATAACTATCACTACATCTTGGCTCTCAGGAAGCCGCATCCATAGGAAAATGGGGAGAGTACTACACATCAAGAGAACACCCCATGGGACAAAAGAATCTGAACAACAGCCTTCAGCCCTAGACCTTCCATCTGACAAAGCCAACCCAAATGAGAAGAAACCAGAAAACCAACTTTGGCAATATGGCAAAACAAGCTCTTTAACACCCCTAAAAAAATCACACTAGCTCACCAGCAATGTATCCAAACCAAGAAGAAATCCCTGATTTACTTGAAAAAGAATTCAAGAGGTTATTAAGCTAAACAGGGAGGCAAAGCCCAATGGAAGGAAATCAAAAAAATGATATAAGAAGTGAAGGGAGAAATATTCAAGGAAATAAATAGCATAAAGAAAAAACAATCAAAACTTCAGGAAACATTGGACACACTTGTAGAAATGCAAAATGTACTGGAAGTCTCAGCAATAGAATTGAACAAGTAGAAGAAAGAAATTCAGAGCTTGAAGACAAGGTCTTTGAATTAACCCAATCCAACAAAGACAAAGAAAAGAGAATAAGAAAATATGAACAAAGCCTCCAAGAAGTCTGGGATTATGTTAAATGACCAAGCCTAAGAATAATTAGTGTTCCTGAGGAAGAACAGAAACCTAAAAGTTTGGGAAACATATTTTGGGGGAAAAATGGAGTAAAACTTCCCTGGCCTTGCTAGAGACCTAGACATCCAAATACAAGAAGCACAAAGAACACCTGGGAAATTCATTGCAAAAAGATCATTGCCTAGGCTTAAGAGCTGTGAGACCAAAGCACCGGGTAACATATAAAGGAAAACCTATCAGAGTAACAGCAGATTTCTCAGCAGAAATCCTACAGGCTAAAAGAGATTGGGGCCCTATCTTCAGCCTCGTCAAAAAAAACAGTTATCAGCCAAGAATTTTGTATCCAGCAAAACTAAGCATTACATATGAAGGAAAGATACAGTCTTTTTCAGACAAACAAATGCTGAGAGAATTTGAAACTACCAAGCCACCACTACAAGAACTGCTAAAAGGAGCTCTAAATCTTGAAACAAATCTTGGAAACACATCAAAACAGGACCTCTTTAAAGCATACATCTCACAGGACCTATAAAACAAAATACAATTTAAAAAGCAAAAGGTACACAGGCAACAAATAGTATGACAAATGGAATGGTATCTCACATCTCAATGCTAACATTGAATGTAAATGGCCTAAATGCTCCACTTAAAAGATATAGAACTGTGGAATGGATAAGACTTCACCAACTAACTATCTGCTGCCTTCAAGAGACTCACCTAACAAGTAAGGACTCAGATAAAGTAAAGAGGTGGAAAAAGGCATTTCATGCAAATGGACACCAAAAGCAAGCAGGGGTAGCCATTCTTATGTCAGACAAAAGAAACTTGAAAGCAACAGAAGTTAAAAAAGACAAAAAGGGACATTATATAATGGTAAAACGCCTTGTCCTGCAGGAAAATATCACAATCCTAAACATATATACACCTAACACTGGAGCTCCCAAATTTATAAAACAATTACTAATAGACCTAAGAAATGAGATAGACAGCAACATAATAATGCGGGGACTTCAATACTCCACTGACTGCATTAGACAGGTCATCAAGACAGAAAGTCAACAAAAAAATAATGAATTTAAACTATACCTTGGAACAAATGGACTTAACAGATACATACAGAACCTCCCATCCAACAACCACAGAATACACCTTCGATTCAACAGTGCATGGAACTTTCTCCTAGATAAACCATATGATAGGCCACAAAACAAGCCTCCGTAGATATGAGAAAATTGAAATTATATCAAGCACTCTCTCAGACCACAGTGGAATAACTGGAAATCAACCCCAAAAGGAACCCTCAAAACCATGCAAATACTTGGAAATTAAATAACCTGCTCTGGAATAATCACTGGGTCAAAAACAAAATCAAGATAGAAATTTAAAAATTCTTTGGACTGAATGACAATGGTAATACAACCTATGAAAACCTCTGGGATACAGCAAATGTGGTGTTAAGAGGAAAGTTCATAGCCCTAAACACTGACATCAAAAAGTCTGAAAGAACACAAACTGGCAATCTAAGGTCACACCTCAAGGAACTAGAGACACAAGAACAAACCAAACCCAAACCCAGCTGAGGAAAGGAAATAACCAAGATCAGAGCAGAACTAAATGAAATAGAAACAACAACAACAACAACAAAAAATTAAAAAACATAAATGAAACAAAAGCTGGGTTTTGAAGAGATAAATAAAATTGATAGACCATTAGCATGATTAACCAAGAAAAGAAGACAGAAAATCCAAATAACCTCAATAAGAAATAAAACAGGAGATATTACAACTGACACCACTGAAATACAAAAGATTGTTCAAGGCTTCTATGAACACCTTTATGCACATAAACTAGAAAACCTAGAAGAGATGGATAAATTCCTGGAAAAATACAATTCTCCTAGCTTAAATCAGGAAGAATTAGATACCCTGAAAAGACCAATAACAAGCAACAAGATTGAAACACTAATTAAAAAATTACCAACCAAAAAAAGTCCAGGACCAGACGGATTCACAGCAGAATTCTACCAGACATTCAAAGAAGAATTGATACTAATCCTACTAATACTATTCCACAGGATAAAGAGGGAACCCTCCTTAATTCATTCTATGAAGCCAGCATCACCCTAATACCAAAACCAGGAAAGGACATAACCAAAAAACTACAGACTGATATCCCTGATGAACATAGATGCTAAAATCCTTAACAAAATACTAGCTAATTGAATCCAAAACATAACAAAAAGATAATCCACCATGATCAAGTGGGTTTCATACTGGGGATGCAGGGATGGTTTAACATACTCAAGCTAATAAATGTGATACACCACATAAACAGAATTAAAAACAAAAATCACATGATCATCTGAATAGATGCAGAAAAAGCATTAGACAAAATCCAGCATTGCTTTACGATTAAAACTCTCAGCAAAATTGGCATACAAGGACATACCTTAATGTAATAAAAGCCATCTATGACAAACCCACAGCCAGCATAATGGAAAAGTTGAAAACATCCCCCCTGAGAACTGGAACAAGACAAGGATGTTCACTCTCACCGTTCCTCTTCAACATAGTACTGAAAGTCCTAGTCAGGGCAATCAGACAAGAGGAAAAAATAAAGGGCATCCAAATTGGTAAAGAGGAAGTCAAACTGTCACTATTTGCTGATGATATGATTGTTTACCTCAAAAACTCTAAAGGCTCCTCCAGAAAACTCCTAGAACTGATAAAAGAATTGAGCAAAGTTTCTGGATATAAGATTAATGTACACAAATCAGTAGTTCTTCTATACACCAACAACAATCAAGCAGAGAATCAAATCAAGAACTCAACCCCTTTTACAATAGCTGCCAAAAAATAAAACACTTAGGAATATACCTAACCAAGGAGGCAAAAGACCTCTACAAGGAAAACTACAAAGCACTGCTGAAAGAAATCACAGATGACACAAACAAATCGGAACACATCCCACGCTCATGGGTGGGTAGAATCAATATTGTGAAAAAGACCATACTGCCAAAAGCAATCTACAAATTCAGTGCAATCTCCATCAAAATACCACCATCATTCTTCACAGAATTAGGCAAAATGATTCTAAAATTCATATGGAACCAACAAAAGAGCCCAAATAGCCAAAGAAAGACTAAGCAAAAAGAACACATCTGGAGGCATCACAATACCTGATTTCAAAGTATACTATAAGGCGTCACCAAAACAACGTGGTACTGGTATAAAAATAGGCACATAGACCAATGGAACAGAATAGAGAACCCAGAAATAAAACCAAATACTTACAGCCAACTGATCTTTGACAAAGCAAACAAAACATGAAGTGAGGAAAGGACACCCTTTTCAACAAATGGTACTGGGATAATTGGCCAGCCACATGTAGGAGAATGAAACTGGATCCTCATCTCTCACCTTATGCAAAAATGAACTCAAGATGGATGAAGGACTTAAGTCTAAGACCTGTGAAACTATAAAAATTCTAGAAGATAACATTGGAATAACCCTTCTAGACACTGGCTTAGACAAGGATTTCATGACCAACAACCCAAAAGCAAATGCAATAAAAGCAAAGATAAATAGCTGGGACCTAATTAAACTAAAGAGCTTTTGCGCAGCAAAAGGAACAGTCAGCAGAGTAAACAGACAATCGACAGAGTGGGAGAAAATTTTCACAATCTATACGTCTGACAAAAGACTAATATCCAGAATCTACAATGAACTCAAACAAATCAGTAAGAAAAGAACAAACAATCCCACCAAAAAGTGGGCTGAGGACATGAACAGACAATTCTCAAAAGAAGATACACAAATGGCCAACAAACATATGAAAAAATGCTCAACATTACTAATGATCAGGGAAATGCAAGTCAAAACCGCAATGTGACATCACCCTACCGCTGCAAGAATGGCCATAATAAAAAAATGAGAAAACAGTAGATGTTGGTGTTAACTAGTACAGCCACTATGGAAAACAGTGTGGAGATTCCTTAAAGAACTAAAAGTAGAACTACCATTTGATCCAGCAATCCCACTACTGGGTATCTACCCAGAGGAAAAGGAGTCATTACACGAAAAAGATACTTCATTCATGTTTATAGCAGCACAATTTTTAATTGCAAAATCGTGGAAACAACCCAAATGCCCATCAATCAACGAGTGGATAAAGAAACTGTGATATATATATATACACACACACACACATATATGATGGAATACTACTTAGCCATAAAAAGGAATGGATTAACAGCATTTGCAGTGACCTGGATGAGACTGGAGACTATTATTCTAAGTGAAGCAACTCAGGAATGGAAAACCAAACACCATATGTTCTCACTTATATGTGGGAGCTAAGCTATGAGGATGCAAAGGCATAAGAATGATACAATGGACTTTGGGGCTTTGTGGGGAAGGGTGTGAGGGGGGCAAGGGATAAAAGACTATAAATATGGTGCAGTGTATACTGCTTGGGTGATGGGTGCACCAAAATCTCACAGATTACCACTAAAGAACTTACTCATGTAACCAAACACCACCTGTACCCCTATAACCTATGGAAAAAATTTTTTTTTAAAAAGCTTTTGGGCTGAAACAATGGGGTTTTCTAGATACAGGATCATGTCATCTGCAAACAGGGATAGTTTGACTTTCTCCCTGTTTGAATGCCCTTTATTTCTTTCTCTTGCCTGATTGCTGTGACCAGGACTTCTAATACTATGTTGAATAGGAGAAGTGAGAGAGGGCATCCTTGTCTTGTGCAGGTTTTCAAGGGGAATGCTTCCAGCTGTTGCTTATTTAGTATGATGTTGACTGTGGGTTTGTCATAGATGGCTTTTATTATTTTGAGGTATGTTCCTTCAATACATAGTTTATTGGGAGTTTTTAACACGAAGGACTGTTGAATTTTATCAAAAGTCTTTTCTGCGTTTATTGAGATAATCATGTGGTTTTTGTCTTTAGTTGTGTTTATGTGATGAATCACATTTATTGATTTGTATAAGTTGAACCAACCTTGCATCCCAGGGATAAAGCCTACTTGATTGTGGTGGATTAGGTTTTTAATGTGCTGCTGGATTCAGTTGGCAAGTATTTTGTTGAAGATTTTTACATCTACATTCATCAAGGATATGTACATCGACGTTCATCAAGGTCTGAAGTTTTCTTTTTTTGTTGTGTCTCTGCCAGCTTTTGGTATCAGGATAGTGCTGACCTCATAGAATGAGTTGGGGGAGGAGCCTCTCCTCAATTTTTTGGAATAGTTTCAGTAGGAATGCTGCCAGCTCATCTGTGTACATCTGGTAGAATTTGTCTGTGAATCCATTTGGTTCTGGGCTTTTTTAGTTGGTAGGCCATTTATTACTGATTCAATTTCAGAGCTCATTATTGGTCTGTTCAGTGAATCAATTCCTTCCTGGCTCAGTCTTGGGAAGGTCTCTGTGTCCAGAAATTTATCCATCTCTTCTAGGTTTTCTAGTTTGTGTACATAGAGGTGTTTCAAGCAGTCTGATGGTTGTTTGTATTTCTGTGGGGTCAGTGGTGACATCCCGTTTGTCATTTCTCAATGTGTTCATTTGGATCTTCTCTCTTTTCTTCTTTATTAATCTAGCTAATGGCCTATCTTATTATTTTTTTCAAAAAAACAGCTCGGGTTTGTTGATCTTTTGAAGGTTTCTTGTGTCTTGATCTCCTTTGGTTCAGCTTTGATTTTGGTTATTTCTTGTCTTCTGCTAGCGTTGGGGTTGGTTTGCTCTTGCTTCTCTAGTTCTTTTAGTTGTGATATTAGGTTGTTAATTTGAGATCTTTCTAACTTTTTGATGTGGGCATTTAATACTATAGATTTCCCCTTAACACTGCCTTAGCTGTGTCTCAGAGATTCTGGTATGTTCTATCTTTGTTCTCCTTAATTCCAAAGAACTTATTGATTTCTGCCTTAACTTCATTACTTACCCAAAAGTCATTCAGGAGCCAGTTGTTTAATTTTCATGAAATTGCTTGGAGACCTGTGTAAAAAAGTAGTCTGATCACATTTTTGTAGAACAGCTGTGCTGTGCTGGAGGCCTGCACCAGCCCCCTGTTGCCTCAGACTCTCCAAAGCCTGAAGGCAAGAACAGCTAAGGCTGCTAAACAGCTAAGATGGCTGCCACCCCTTTCCCTGGGAGCTCCATCCAGGGAGATGTAATGTTGCTACCCGTGGCTGGCTGGAGTTCCAAACAAGTGGGTCTTATCCTGCAAGGTGCAATGGAAGCAGGGTCTGCAGACCATTGCTGCTCAGCCCTCTGGATTCAGCCCGTTTCTTGTGGGTATGTACCAGGTTCTAACGTCCCATTTTGCTGGGGTTACAGTCACTTTTGCCAGGAAGCCCAGGTATCTAAAGCTCCTGGGGCTCCACATGTGCCTGGGCAGCTGCTCTCCCAAGACTCCACATAGCTCCACATGTGAGACTGCAGGCCCTGGTGGAGTGGGTTCACAAGGGGATTTTCTGACCTTAGGGTTGCAAAGATCCATGGGCAAAGGTGGGTCCCTGGGGTTTCTCATTCACTCACCACTTCCCTAGGCAGGGGAGGCTCCCCTGGCTCCATGTTGTTCCTGGCTGTGCAGTCATCTTGCCTTGCTTTTCTCAGTTTTCTATGGGTTGAGTTGTTTTCATAACAAATTCAAATGCATGTACCTGGGTGTTTCAGTTGAAGGTGCTGTATTTACTCCCTCCATCTATTTCTCCTCATGATAGTGGCACACACACACTAGTTGCTTCTTTCAGCTTTCTTGTGTTTTATCCCCAACTCCCCTTTTGTTTTTGAGATAGGGCCTCACTCTGTCACTCAGGTTGGAGTACAGTGGCACAATCATGGCTGACTGCTGTCTCAACCTCCTGGGCTCAAGGGATCATCCCAACTCAATCTCCCAAGTAGTTGGGACCATGGGCGTGTGCCACCACACCCTACTTTTTTTTTTTTTTGGTACAGACAGGTTCTTGCTATGCTGCCCAGCCTGGTCTCAAACTCCTGGGCTAAAGCAATCCTCCTGCCCTGGCCTCCCAAAGTGCTGGGATTACAGGTGTGAACCACTGCACCCAGCCTTGTCTCTGCTTTCTAAGAAGACATTGGTGAGCTTATTGACTAGATCAGAGCAGAGCCCAGGTGCAGGTCTCTAGAAAATTCTTGTAAGACCAACACTTACAGAACACAGTAACTGTACCCATCTAATGTCTATGATTCAGTCCACAATTCTCCACATGTTGACAACACCAAGGTTCAAGGCCTTGCTGAAATTGCAGCACAGATACATCAGCACTCCCTGGTCTACCAGGCCAGGCTGCTTCCTCATTCACTGTGCTGCTGAGTAACTTAGAGCCTCACTCTTCTTGTCTGTAAAATAAAGATGAAGATGATAGCAGGCTCAGAGGCTGCTGTGAGATGATGTATGTAAGGCACTTTGTGGCACATAATTTAAGAGTGTCACCCAAATGGCAGTGATTGGAAGTTGAAATCCTACCAAGGCAAGGCTGAGAGTCTGGAATGACTTGTTTCTTGTCATTTGGGTCTCTCCCAGTGATCACGACTTTCCATTCTCAGTGCTCACAAATCATCCACTTAATAATCTGTTTTAGAATTTTGCTAGAAATTTATTACAAACTCAATGGCCTATAGCTCATAAAACTAATCCTCTTCCCTCTTTGGGAAACTGAAGTAAAGCACCACACCTTGATCTATAACTGATGTGAGAATAGTACCCAGATTATATAGAGAACCCCTGTAAATCAAGAGGAAAAAGATAAACAACCCAACAGAAAAACTGGCAAAGGACATGAATAAGCAATTCACAGAAGACGAAAACTGAACGGCCCATAAAAATACAAAAACATGGTCAACTTCATTTGTAATCAGGGAAGCATGAATTAAAATCAGGGTGAGCAACCATTTCACACCCTTTATGTTAGGAACTCTATAAGTCTGGCAGTTCTGAGCACTGTGAGGATGTGGAGGAAGGGAACCCTTACACACTGCAGTGGAGTGAGAATCGGGACTTTCTGGCGAGCAACAGCAAGTGAAGCTGCAGACCCCACCCCTCAGTGAGACAACGCCTGGGTACGCACCTGAAATAAGCTCAAATGTTCCAACAGCGTTGTTTATTAAGAGAAACGGTGCAAACAACTTACATGTTTATCAATTAAAAACCGGATTAAGAAATAATATGTTTATACAATGGAATACTACTTAGCAATTTAAATGAATGAACATGAAAGGGGGTGCAAGGAAAGCTTCTAAGTCCTGGTAACCGGCTGCTTAATTTTTTTAAACAAATAATGGTTCCACAGGTGTAACCACTTTGAAAAATTCCTTAAGCTGCACCTTTAAGATTTGTGAATTTTATTAATGGATATTATGCTCCAATAAAAAAGTGCACAAAAATAAATGAATGTAAAATTCCTGTGTCACATAGATCAATCTCAAAACCACAGGGTTCAAAAAACATATGTTGCTGAAGGCATAAATGAGTTACATATGTTGCTGCAGGGATTAAATGAGCTGCATAAAATATAGTACAGTTGAGCATGGTGGTTCACACCTGTAATCCCAGCACTTTGAGAGGTCGAGGTGGGAGGATCACTTGAGCCCAGAAGTTTGAGAATAGCCTGGGCAACATAATGAGACTCTCGTTTCAACAACAACATTAAAAATTAGCTGGATGTGGTGGTGTGAGCCTGTGGTCCCAGCTACTCAAGAGGTTGAGGTGGGTGGGTGGATTGCTTGAGCCCAGGAGTTTGAGACTAGCCTGTGCAACAAGGTGAAACTAGGTACAAAAAATATTAAAATTAGCTAGGTGTGGTGGTGCATGCTCGTTGTCCCAGCGCTGGGGAGGCTGAGGTGGGAGGATCACTTGAGCCCTGGAGGATGAGGCTGGAGTGAGCTGTGAGCATACCACTGCACTCCAGTCTGCTGGGTGATAGACTGAGACCCTGTCTCAAAAAATGTGTGTGTGTGTGTGTGTGTGTAGTACCATTTATATAAAGTTTTAAAACTTGCCCAACTATTTGATATGCCATTTATGAATATACACGGATGTGGCAAATTTGTACAAACAGGCAGGGAGGTGAGGAGGGAGCAAGGGAAATGGATGTAGAAGGGCCACAGGCAACAAATAACTGAAATGTTTACGTCTTAAGCTGGGTGGTGGGTACGCGGGTATGTCATTGTATTATTGTCTGTATTTTTATATGATTATACTTTATTTAAAGCTTTTTAAAATAAAAAATCAGGACACATCATGTCTCTCTGCAGTCTTCTGGTTCCCTCTGTTTCCCCAGGATTCTCAAAGATGGCCCTGAAGCCGAGCATTGTCTGCCGTGTTTCTCACGCTGAGCGGAGGTAGTGGCTAAGAACATGAGCTCTGGAGCCAGACTGCCTAAGTGCAAATCCCAGCTCTGCCAATTGCTAGCTGTGTGACCTTGGGCAAGTGATTTAACCTCTCTGTGCCTCAATGTACTAATCTGTAAAGTTAGGATTGTAGCAAGACCTGTTGAATAGGGATGTTGATGGGATTAAATGAGTTGAAATGCCTAAAATGGTGTCTGCCATTTTGTCTACACTAATGTGTCAGCTCTTATGATGGCCTTGCTAGGCCAGAAGTCTGGACTGTTGCAGAAGCTGAGTGCTACTTCAGCGTGAACCTTCCTTTCACTCTTAGCCTGTTCCACCCTCTCCGGCCCTCCTCCTTTTTATTTTTATTTTTTAGAGATGGAGTCTTGCTCTGTCTCCCAGGCTGGAGTGCAATGATGTGATCACAGCTCACTGTAGCCTCAAACTCCTGGATTCAAGCCATCCTCCCACCTCAGCCTTCTGAGTAGCTAGGACTACAGGTGCGTGCCACCATGCGTATATATTTTGTATACGGGGTCTTGTTATGTTGCTCAGGCTTGTCTTGAACTCCTGGGCTCAAGCAATCATCCTGAGATGACAGGCATGTGCCACCAGGCCCAGCCTCCAGCCTTCCTCATAATAGAAGGCACAGAAACAAGAAAAAGCAGAGCATTCCCACAGTTCGTTTTCTTCCTGGTCCACCCCGAGCGAAAGGCCTAGAGCTTCTTCACTTGCCTTTCTTCTCTGCCTCACACTCTGGAACCCCACTGCTGTCACCGTAAGGGCTTTCCCTCAAGCCTGAGCACACTCGGGGCCTGGATTCCCTGACCTTCTGCTTCGGAAGCCACTCATTGTTTCATTGGACCCACGTGATGTTTAAAATTTAAAATATTTGAAACAATCACCTATGTTTATAAATCAGGAGAGTTCCTGTTACAGTCTGGACCTCAGTGTCTCTTGCAAAACGGAAAGATCTGACAACGTCAGGCCCATAGGGCATGTGGCTGGGTGACAGCCCTAGTGAAAGTGAACTCCACAGTCCTCCCTGCTGCCATACCCGGGCACTGCACACAGAGAGCAGGTGTGTCACATGCGAGGCTCCTTGCCTTGGTACCGGGGCCTGGAAGGTGCCCAGGCTCTGCCTGCCGTGCAGTGGCCCCGACACGGGGATGCCTGTCCCAGCAGAAGGGCCCCATTGCATCAATGACCCAGAGATGCCATATGGACCTGGGGCAGCTCTGTCTTGTTGCATGGCCTGCTCTGGGCATCTGAGTTGGCAAGTACCACTTAGGCTGAAGGCCCCATGGCCTCCTTATCGTGCTGTTCTGTTCTGCCTCCCTCCTCCCACCTTTAGAATGTAAGCTCCCTGATGAGCTCTCTGTAAAGTGTGTCTATCCTTTAAGGTCCTATGAGGAAGCACCTAAGGGTGACTTTCCTTTGGGGAGAAAATCTCTCATTGAAGTTAAACCTCTCATCTGAAGTTCCCTGAGATGTGAATCATCATCTGGGACACTCCAATGGCACCTGTGCTTTCACTCCTGTCTTCCACACCTGGACAGCCACTCCCACCCTGAGGAGAGCCATCCAGGTGTCTGGAGCAGGGGGAGGCTGTGGTGGAGCAAAGGGGACAAGGAAGGAGGGGGCAGGGACAGGGGCAGGTGACCTTGGTGTCCCCTGTGGGAATGGCTGCTTTGAGGCTCTGAGGTGTTGGCCGCCTCTGGGATTTCTTCATCATTGCATATGTCTGACCCTCTTCTGTCTTTCTCAGTGAATTGCCAATAAAATACCTTATGCTCAAGGGGTTGGATGCAGATTTGTAGGAGTGGCAGGAAAAAATTTGAGCCTCAGGACTGTCCACCTCAGCCAGGGATTTGGAGGAGAGAGAAACCAAAAGCATAGTGGGTGTAGGTCTGATGAGGACGGGAACAGGACCTCACTCCAGGCCTGCAGGACACCAGGAGGAAGCAGGCCTGATCCAAGAAAGAGAGATCACCGGGCAGAACCAGCAGGATTCACGTCGGCTTCCAAAGGTGCTGTTTCCTCAACAATAGACCCATTCATATTTCTCTGCTTGGAATTTTATTTCTGAGAAGCTCCCTCTTTTTTTTCTTGACTGTTCTCTCTTTTAGAATCACAGATCTGGAAACCTGACATTCTAAATTCAGCAATTTCTAGCCCAAACATCAAAACATCTTGTAGGGCTCCACATGAGGGTCGTGCTATCATTTATTCAGCTGAAGGTATGATTGGGGTTTATATGGAATCAGGTGTCCTGGGAAATAACTCCATACCCATCCCCACTGTAAGGGTCATAGACACTTTACTCCTTTGGCCCAAATTAGATGCAGAGCAGACCTCTCTCCACTGCCTCTGAGAGTCCTTTTATCAAGTCCTCAGTGCTCAGAGGAGCAATGCTTTAACTGGGACTCTGCAAATTGGAGGGAAAAGAGGATCTGGGGACATGATTTCAAACGGTTCGAGGTGGCGTACATACTTAAGTCTCTTTTACTTCTAAGTTTCAGGTTTAGTGCTTTTTGTACCTTCCATTCAAAAAATGAATTGCAAACCCAGTTATCAGATTTCAGCCAGGACTGAATACACACTAATGGGCAGCTGTGGGGAGGGAGGGGCAGGCTGAGGAGAGCAGGGGAGGGTGGGAGTGACACACTAGTGAACAAGTGCGGACGATCTCTACCCCCACCCCCGGAGGGTGGCAAAGGGGAAACTTTAGCTTTCACATATTGCTTGTCCTAATTAGGATAAAGTCTGCCTGTTGTTTCAGGAAAAATTAAGGAGAAAAGGTATCTTCTTGATTTTTAAAAATCTGTCGGAATATAGGTAGAAGTACTTACGGTAGAAACATAAAAGGCAATGCAAGTCTGATAATATCCTTTATACTTAATGAATGGACATAAATATGAATGGAAGCAGTTCATTCATATTTCTGCAGCTGTAAATCCCTATGGCTCAGACCCTTTTTCTCCTGTGAAGCTATTCTAGGACAGAAAAGGAATACATTTCAATTCTCTGTCACTGTACCAGAAATATTTCTGGCTCACCAAACAGCCACGTGCCCTCCCCGACTTCCTAGCCCCCTTGCAGTTAGGCGTGGGCAATGTGCTGTGAGCACAGTGACAATGTGCTATGTGCTTTTGGACAAAGCACATTGTCTCTCTGCCACAGTGACCAGCAGTGCTCCATCAGCCTGGACTCCTGAGTGACCATATGGAGTAGAGGACTTCTCTACCTACAACCCGCATTGGCAGGGGCATGAATAAGAAAAAACTACTGTAATGAGTCATTGAAATTTGGAGGTCAATTTGAAATTGTATGACCTTGGGTAAGTAACTTAATCTAGCCTATTTAATCTAGCCTATTCTGATAATACAGAAAATTATATTTATCAAAACACATATACTTATATACAACACACATATACACTCTCCTTCTAACACCCCCCTGCTTTTCCAAAGTTTAAGAAAACATATACGTCTTTCAGGTCCTGTAATTACTTTCTCACAATACTGTCTCTATTGGCTATGACTAGATCTAGTTTTCTTTGTGGGGAAGAAATAAATATCAATGCAGACTGAGGCGAAAACATGGAGAGGGAGAATGGAGATGGAATGAAAGCACAGCCAAAGGGCAGGCATTTTGAAAGGATGCCTGAGCATTTTGGGAGTGCTGATTTGCAGGAGTTGACAGTCATGTTGATTCCGAGGTCTTTTCAGTGGGAAGCTGGAGTGCAGAAGTAGGTTTTGTAGCAAGACTTGGAGAATTAGCAGAAAGGTCTCTGCACCAGCCATCTGCAGACCTGAGTTCCCTGGCTCTACCCTTTCTGTACCATTTACCTTTTAAAAGAGATAATAAGGCCAGGCATGGTGGCTCACACCTGTAATCCCAGCACTTTGGGAGGCCAAGGCGGGCAGATCACCTGAGGTCAGGAGTTTGAGACCAGCCTGGCCAACATGGTGTAAACCTTGTCTCTACTAAAAATACAAAAATTAGCCAGGCATGGTGGTGGGCACCTGTAATCCCAGCTACTCAGGAGGCTGAGGCAGGAGAATCACTTGAACCCAGGAGGCAGAGGTTGCTGTGAGCCAAGATCATACCACTGCACTCCAGCCTGGGCAACAGAGCATTACTCCGTCTCAAAAAAATAAAATAAAATAAAATAAATAAATAAATAAATGAATAAATAAATAAAAGGAGATAATAAAATCCAACACTTCCACAGTGATTTCAATGGGCCTGACTCCATTCAAAGCTTTTTATGTACCTTGGCTCATTTGAGCCTCCCCACAACCCTTTGAAGTTGGCACTATTATTAACGGTTGAAGTAGACTTAAGTAACTGTCTCCAAAAAGATCAGATCCAAATTCCTAAAACCTGTCAAATGTGACCTTATATGGAAAAAGGATCTTTGCAGGTGTGATTAAGTTAAAAATCTTGAGGTGGGGGTGTTACCCTGAGTTATCCAGGTGGGCCCTAAATGCCATCAAGAGGGTCCTTATAAGAGAAATGTGGGGCATTACGAATGCACAGAAGAGGAGAATGCAATGTGACTGTGGAGGCAGAGACTGGAGGGCTGCAGCCTAAGCCAAGGAATGCTGGCTCAGCTGGAAGCTGGGCCAGGCAAGGCAAGGATTCTCCCCTTAGTGACTCTGGAGGGAGCGCTGCCCCACCTGCACTTTTTTTTTGTTTTTTTTTGAGACAGAGTTTCGCTCTTGTTGTCCAGGCTGGAGTGCAATGGCATGATCTTGGCTCACCACAACCTCCGCCTCCTGGTTTCAAGAGATTCTCCTGCCTCAGCCTCCCGAGTAGCCGGGATTGCAGGCATGCGCCACCATGCCTGGCTAATTTTGTATTTTTAGTAGAGATGGGGTTTCACCATATTGGCCAGGCTGGTCTCAAACTCCTAACCTCATGATCCGCCCGCCTTGGCCTCCTGAAGTGCTGGGATTACAGGTGTGAGCCACTGTGTCCGGCCCCACCTGCACTTTTATTTCAGTCCAGTGATAGAGACTTCAGACTTTTGGTCTCCAGGTTTGTGAGAGAATAAATTTCTGTCGTTTGAAGCCACCAAATTTGTGGTAATTTGTTACAAAGGTTGTAAATTTGTTACAGCAATCACAGGAAACTAGAATAACTCTATTCTATAGATGAGAAAACTGAGGCACAAAAAGACAATGTAACCTGCCTAGGTCTCCCGGGTGATGAGTAGCACAGTCAGTTTAAACCAGATCAGCATGTCTTTGGGGTCTGGGCTCTGAATGCCTCTGCCTGCTGCTAAGAGGACCTGGGAACTCAGAGATGTTGACACTGCTGTTGTGCGTAGGGCAAGCAGCTTTGCTCAGAGGCAGAAGAGTCATCCAGGCTCCACCTCAGCACAATGTTCTCTGGCAGTTTAGCCACTATCCTCAGGCACTGGTGTTTCCCCAGTCTGTACAGGCCTGCTGGGCTTCAGAGTTTCCTCTGTCAGCTGCAGGTGATTCCCTGAATGGTCCACGTCCTCTACAGATGAGAACTACAGCAGTGCGAGCTGGCACCTGGAGGAGAAGGGTTCCAGCTCCTCCTCGCTGCAGCACCTGGAGGCTTCCCGTGGGTTCTGGTCTGGAATGACATCACTGAGAATTGGATTTATAAGTGATTCGTGGAAGAAAAAGTGAGACTAGACATCAGAATTTGGCTCTTCCTTAATAAAGACATAAATGCTAACCTATCGAGCCAGACAGGAGGCTGGTTGGCACCATGGGGGAGCTGGTTTCCTGTACTGGTTGGTGCCAGGTGAGGTTTGCAGGTCTTTGCCCTCTGCTAACACATGTTCAACTTCCTTTTCTAGACAAGCAGAGAAATTGTGCCACTTCAAAGAACAGTGCCCAGGCTCCTTCATGCATTCGTACCTTTGGCTAATTCCTTATGACAGAGACCCCCGAGTATCTGTTCTCCCCTTGTTGCTTCACAACAGAGCCCCTGGTGTGTAGCTGGGCGTGTGGCTGCCCAGAATAAAGGCCACATTTTCTAGCCTCCGTTGCAACTAGGTGGGGCCATACAACTAATTTCTGGCTGACGGGATGCAGGTGGAACTGTGTGAGACTTTTAAGAAGCAACCTTAAAGGGAGGGGCGTGCCCTTCTTCTCTCCATCCTCTTTCCTGCTCGCTAAAATCCACACATAATGGCTGGAGCCCATGCAACCATCTTAAAGCAATGAGGTGGAAACCTCATGGTGAGGGTTGGTGGAGCAGCAGGAGAGAAGCAGCTTTGGTCCTTGAAGCATGGGTGTAGACTGCCTGCCTTCAGTCTTCTTTTACAAGAGACCGCTGCTGTTTTGGGTTTAGCCAAAACTGATAACCTCTCTTTCCTCAATTGCAACCACCCTTATTTGTGACCTTGCTTGACCAGAGATTCGTTGTCTCCAAACCCCTCTAAGTTCAGCCAGCATCATTTTCCCCACTTAGAGAAAGCAAAGAGAAGACATATGTAGTGGGAAGTGTTCTGATTCTGCCTTTATGAAAGACGAAGCCAAAATACAGAAGCTGTTTTAAGATAACTTTAAAGCCAGGCCTATTATGCCTCTGTCACCCATTTGTTGTGCCTGAAATGCCTCATTGTGTGGTTTCAGTTCCAAAAGAGGAACGGGATGCATTCAGATCGCAGGCAAGGCTGCTCTGCGGCGTTAATTGTATGCTTGCACTTGTGTGTCCGCTTCTCGTGTGTCTTATATTGCCAACTACATGGTGAATTAGCTTGAAGCCAGGGACCAGGTCTGGAATGAGCCACGTCTCATACATGTTTTGCATCCTTCGTGGAGCTGGGTACATGGGCTGCCTGTTATAAATGTGCTTACTGGGATGATGCATGCAAGACCTTTGCCAGGATTGCTTCAGATATGTCAACCATCTGCACATTTACACGTGGTAGACAAAATTGCAAGTCTCACTTGGTTTTCCTGCTTTGTTTTCCTTCCTCCCGGTTTACTCTAAAAAAATTTCTAATAATCTTTAGAATTTCTCCTTAAAGTAAGCTTTTGTGACTTTTTTTGTGTGTTCTGAGAATTAGATGCAAATAAGTTTTGACTTGCAAATTCTAACTCAGCAGCTGAAGGCTTCAAGCAGAGGCCCTTACGTTCCTTTGCCTTTCTCTACATAGACTCATTCAGGAACATAATTACACTCTTAAAAAACATAACCCTTCTTATTTCAAAAGCATCAGTATTGTAATTGCCTTTATTATGCTTAACCTATACAACTGTCTTTGGAATTGCTTTAAAATAACAATTTACTGGCATAATTAAACACACTTTAACAATGCATACTGTATTTATATGGTATCTTAAAGCTTTTCTTCAATGATTTTACAAGTCTTATACTTCCTGCAAAGAAATTTACTAGTTCATTAAGCTATTTCATTGTCACTTAGGTTTTTAAAAACATGTACTGTCAGAATCCTCAGCTATAGCTTTAATCTTGCTATTTGTAACTGGAACAGAAATTAAGTCAGTACTTCCAAAACAAACCTTTCTGATTCAGAGGTCAGCCAATCTTAACTCAGATTCAAAATTTACAGATGTGGTAAGCCCTCCTGTGTACAGGCTGTAGGTAGCTCCAAAACTGTCCACCTGAGACATCTCATCATATTTGGGAAGAAGCTCGCAAAGAAAATGACCAGTAGCCTCAGCTCTCATCCCCAAACCATTCTTTTCTATAAATGGAGGCAGCATCCAATCTCCAGGGCATAAGCCAAGAGTTTGACACCCAGCCAGTCAGTGATAAACCAGGTGAGCTTGTGGAGTCGGTTTGTGCAACATGCGTTCATCTTAGCTTTCCACATCAACTCACAGGAAGAACCTAAAAAGAAAGTCATCTAGTTAAAGACGGGAGGCAGTAAAAACAAAATGGAGCAGGGGTCCCTTCTCCTACAGTTAAGGAGATGATCTACATTGGTGCCTACACTCAAAAGCATCTGGGCATATGTAGAGCATATCTAGGGTATATCTAGGTCATATGTAGGGCATATATAAGGTTTATCTAAGATATATTTAGGGTGTATATAGGGTATATCTAGGGCAGATGTAGGGTATACGTAGGGCATATGTAGGGTGTATGTAGAGAATATACAGGGTATATCTAGGGCATACATAGGGCATACTAGTTCATATGTAGGACATACCTAGGACATACCTAGGGCATACCTAGGGCATATATAGGGTTTATGTAGAGCATACGTGTGGTATATCTAGGGTATACCTAGGGCATATGTAGGGTATATCTAGGGCATACATAGGGCATACTAGGTCATATGTAAGGCATACCTAGGATATATCTAGGGCATACGTAGGGTATATGTAGGGCATACATAGGGCATACCTAGGACTTATCTAGGACATATGTGGGGTATATGTAGGGTTTATGTACAGCATATGTATGGTATACCTAGGGCCTATCTAGGGCATAGGTAGGGTATACATAGAGTTTAGGTACAGCCTATGTATGGTATACCTAGGGCATATCTAGGGCATATCTAGGGTATATCTAGGGCATATGTAGGGTATATCTAGGGCATATCTAGGGTATATGTAGGGTTTATGTAGAGCATATGTATGGTATACCTAGGGCATAGCTAGGGCATATGTAGGGAACATATCATACCCTAGATCTGAGCCTGCTGCACCGGCCCCTCTTGGTGCTGCTTCTACATTTCATTTCATTCCAGTGAGGTTTTATGGGACTTAGCATCTCCCAGAACAAGCTCTGAAAGGCTTCTTTGATATCCAGTAGAAATTTGTTTAGAAAGTAGACAATAGAGGCTCTCTGTTCTGAAAAGAATAGATATTCATCCACAAAGAGTTTTCTCCCCTCTGCACGTTGAATTTAACTGAAACAGATAGCAAAATTCACCAAGTAGTGCAGTCAGAAAAGCCCATTACGTGAGGCAGAACCTGAGGCTGATGTTTGAGGTTGCCACCTATCGTTGGCCTCTCTTTATAGACTGCGACACATCGCTTCGTCTCTTGCTGCTGCTAGCTCACATCGGGATTTTGTCATTGACTGCCCAGTTTACTGGAAGAACCTTCTTCCATTTCTCCGCTCCCTTCAGCCTCCATACTATTGCCACTACAATTGCTCTAGAACTGGTATTGGCCTAGTTAGTCTCTTATGGAAACTCTTGACACCATCCCATGGCCTTCGGAATAAAATTGAACTCCTTCTCTTAAGCCCTCATGTCCTCCCTGCTCTGAGGCCTACCTACTTCTCCAAACCTCCTCTGGCAGCTGCCTACACATTTCCTTGCCTCACTCATCCAGAATGAGCCCAAACACATCATGATTTTTATCCCTTTGCCAAGATCTCTTTCTGCCAAGTGCATCCTCCCTACCCTCCTCTCCTTTCACTTGTTAATTTCTTGGCCTCTAACTCTGTTGCTAAGAGTCAGTAACCTGGGAGGCCTTCCCTGTCTCTTCCGCCTCTCTGTGCCTGGGAGTGCCTCTGTGCTGACTTTATCTCACTGTGTGGTTGACGCGAACTGCAGTGCATCGTAAGCACCTAGAGAATATAGACTGGAAGATCCCTGTGGGCAGGGCTGTGCATTATTCATCAGTGCTTGACATGGTGTCTGGCACAAATTATATGCTTAATAAGTATTATTGATTAAATGGATCTACAGCCAGGAAGAAATGGAGTGAAGGCATCATACCCATGATGCCAAATGCAGGTCCAGACACCATGAAGCCATCTTCTCTCTCCATCACTCTCCCATTTTACCCTGTTTCTCCCTTTTTCTCCCCAACTCACCATAGGCACCAGCATCATCAGCAGGCCCGAGAACATGCTGGGGTTGGGCAATGGCATAGGAAAGGGAATGTTCTAGAAAGTTGTGTTTGTCTCTTCACTTCCATCTACATTTCTATTAACCCCATTCATATTGGATATTGTGTGAGAACCATTATAAAAAGGCAAAGAAGAGCAGAGACCGGGGTTGGGAGAGGAGAGGAGAGGGAAAAAACAACAACAAAAAACACCACACTTTTTTTGGTAATACCATTAGAAATACAGTATTACAAACAAGGAACCTCTTCAAATTGAGAGAAGCAGAGTTGAATATAAATCACCCAAATATTTTTGGATGCATATGCATAAGCCATTGGCTGTGCATGTTCCTTTATGTTCTGAGATCCAGTTCTGCCCTGCTGTGTGCCCTGGGAGGAAGGCATCCATCAGCTGCATCAGTTGGGCTCCTTACTCCCTAGCTCTGACTTAGATCATGACCATAGGACACACATCATTAGTAAATTAGAGAGAAGGGGTAGAAAGTCAAGGTATTTGTTTCTTTTTCTCTCTCCTTTTCTCCTTAGCTCCTGGCAAGGCTCACCTGTCCTATTTTCAACAGAACTGCCAGTCCAGTCTCAAACAGGATAAAGGTGTCCACACTTACATAAAGAATACAGCATCTACAGGAGTACCTGGTCTTTCTAATGTCATTGTTACAAAAACAGAGGCAGCCAGGGAGATTTCTACTGCAAGCGTTCCCAGCTGGTCTTCTGAGCTATTTTGGATAGTGTAAAATGAGACTTTCTCTGAGTTTCCCTTCCAGCTCTTCTCTCCTGAGACAGGGAACACTTCTGACCTCTGCTCACGCCCCTTCCCCTTCCTTCCTCTAACAAACATTTTAAGAATACCCAACACATTCAATCTATGACAATGAATTTGAGCCATGTTGGCATCAAAATGTCATTTGCACTCTTTCTTCACTCAGTAACCAAAGTCTAATGTTCCATTCAAAAGCAAAATATCTTTCACTGCTTTCTTCAGTAGTCTTTGGAGTCCTCACTCCTACTTTTGGATCTAAATGGGGAATGTAAGCAGTGTCACCCATTGTAGGGGGCATTACAAATACAGTTAAATAGCTCGAGGGTGAAGACAGAGTCCTCTAGAGATGTGTCCCTTACCAGGGTCAGGCACAGGACTAAGCACTTCCACATCACCACCTAATTTAATCTGCTTAAAAACCCTTGAGGTAAGGAGCATGATTTCCCTCATTCCATAGATAAGAAAAGTGATTACTGAGAAGTTACGAAACTCCTCCAAGGTTACACTAGCTCCTGACTGCCAAGCCAGGATTCAGACACTAAGACGCCAGAATGCTTGCTCTTAACCACCGTATTCTACCACTGTGAGAGCTCAGACAAGCCTGCCATCATCTCTAAGCCTGAATTTCCTCCAGTGAAAATGACAGCACAAGATTGAATCACTTAGAAAGTCCCTCTTGCTCCAAACCCGGGCAGTTCGCCTCAGGAGGCTGCTTTACCTCCGTCTACCACCAGGTGGCGGGCAGCCAACCGTGCAAACCGGTTGCTTGGGCTGCAGGGCGAAGACCTATTATCCCCCTCAACCCTGTCTGACTGTGGCGTGGGAATGGAGTGGAAACTTGTTCCCAGTAGTAATTGGTGTCGAGCCACAAAACTTCTAAGGTGGCAGAGTCAAGAGTTTAACCAGTTGGTGGAATGCCTATGGGCATGTATTTCTATCAGCTGCAGCTGCTACTGCTTAGTTGACAACACAGGAGACCCTGGGATCTCACACCACCAGTTCCTGGAGGCTCTGTTCCTGCAAATGGTGTGTTGGAACCAACATTCAAAGTAACTACAGGTAAAGAAGTAGGTGCATGGCATCCCAAGGTGGATGTTCTTGATCAGCGAAGGACTGAACTGCTGCCAACAGCAACATGAACCCACTCCCTGAAGCCCCAGTGAGGCCTCTAACTGGTAGCACCCAGTTGGATGTGTGAAAATAAGAATGAACTGAACTTGGCCTGGCAAGATGAAGACACGGTTTGTGACAGACGCACAGTCCGGGGCTGGCTTCCCATAGATCCAGCTTTTGAGCCCACAGATGGCATCTTCAGGGAGACGTCACGGAACCATGGATGGTCTTGCCACATGCGTGCTCTGACAACCTCAGCCAAATGAGAAGGAGCAGGGGCTGTCCTCAGTGTGTTGACTCTTCCCTGCTGGTGGGGTCAGGGACATCCTGGCCACCCCAGCAGAGGCCTGCCTTGTTCCCACACTCTGAGATTAAACCCTGAGGGTGGAAATGAGACAGTGATGCCTCAGGACTTGGGAAATGAAGGGTAAAAGTGGCGATGGATTCTTCTATCCTAGTCCTCTGCCTAAGGGTGAGTGTGTGAGTGTGTGTGTGCATGCAGACTAAATACTAAAACTGGGTGACTGCCCCACATCAAACGTTGCCATGGAGAGAAAGTGAAATGCAGGGAGGTGAGCAGGACTATTTCACCGGGGTACAAGGATTCCAAATTCCAAAGGCATTGTTCTTACTTTTCCCCAAACTGCACTGCAAACTCACAGCCACTCTCCAGATTTTGGAAACGTCTGTGGGGAGATCGAGTCATTTCATTAAACTCATGAGGTGAGAAGTTTTACCTGTCATAATTCTGGCTAACTTCAGTCTTTTGGAAAAGCAGTAAAAGATGTTCGCTAAGGAAAAGAAAATTATAAAAGTCACTATGTTCATTTACGACGGAGTTTTCCAAATTAAATTCCTGTGCTCTTCGTGGAAGAGAAAAAAACCCGATATTGGTCTCTGAAAGATAATTTAAAAAAAATTAAACTGAAATGATTTATTTAGAAAGCCAGTGTAAAGAATGAAGTGTTTATCTCCCCCTATAGCAAGGTTACCCAAACCCTCTGAGAGCTAGAAGTCAGCTATGAATCCAGCATCAGCATGCTTGTTGGGAGCAATTAGCACTGAGTCAGGTCCGCATGCATGTTGGGAGCTGATATGACCTTAATTGTTGCATCCCACTGTGTGAAGAAATAAGCACTTATATTAGCTCCAGGTCAATGACTGTGGCTCCCCCACATTTATGAGCTTGGAGTCTTGTCAGGCTGAACAAATAAAATAATACTTGTGGCTCCTTTGGTCCCAGCATCTTCCCAGGGATTGACTGTTCTTCCCGTGAAATGTCAGCTTTCATCAGCAAAGAGAACAAAGCAAGCCAGAATATTAGCTTGAGGAGGACTAAGGCACCATCTAGTGGCCGTTTACTATAAATCTTTGCCTATGCAAATTCCTCGCACAAAGGAGCCCTGCCTTCTGATCTGTAGGCTGCAGGGAAGCAGTTGGCCTGACCTGGGAAAGCTGGAGAATACCCAAACTTGCACAGCACAGCAGGCTTCTTTTAAAGGTTTGTCCCAGTGTAAAGTCCTCAGCCCCAAGTTTTATAACAACATCCTCACCACGAAGCCCAGAGAGGGAGCACCCCCTGAGGTCTTCACAGCTTGAGAAAAAGAAAGAGCCATTTGGGCTGTAACATTCTAGAAGGTTCTTGAAAGGAAAAGATGCCCAAGAAATCCTACTTTTTTTTCTCATGAATATTCTGCAGTACATAGAAAAAATATAAAGATCCTGCCTGTCCGGTTTCTCTTCTCATTTAAAACCTTCTTCATTGACTAAAGAGCATTTTTACAAGACAAGTGCATTACAGACTTACTCTTCCCGAAGTGCAACCTCTCCCCTTGGGCTCCCTGACCACAGACTGTCCTTTGTCCTCCCTGACAGATGGCAATGACTAAAGTGACCCCAACTTGACATTTTTCAATCAGCAGCCACAGAGCAAGGCCATCACTGAGCAAAATTCCCAAGTGAGTGAAGTTCTTCTTCCCTGAAGTCCCTTCTCCCCACTCCAGCCACCCGTATCCATCCCCTTCACCCCCTTCTCTCCCCAGCCCCACTATGACCCATCCTGACCAAGGTGTGGGGGTGTGTCTCAATTCTGGAAAGTCTTGCTTGTTAGGATGAAATGCTCTCTCAGAGGATTTCCACATTACCAGGGAGGGGCTCTGTAAAACCTGTATGAGCCAAAGGGTAGAGTTTCCAATCATGTCATCTGGGGAGGGGGTGACAAGTTGTGACACATGGCTCTGGGCAGTAGACCCTGCTTGAAGCCCCTCAACTGTGGAGAGCCACAGCTTTGCCTGCTGGTAAGGCTGGCCCTTCAGAGAGGAGCCCTAAGACCCTGAGCTTCGCACCCGATGAATGAATGCACTTCTTCCTGGTGCCAGCCCCATGCCCATGGCTCTCGTCTGCATGAGCGAAGAAACTTTACCACTTCTGTCTCCTGCTGTGGTTGGTAGAGCTGTGTTTAGACTTGCCTGGTCTGAAATAAATAGTCGGGCACTTCTCAGAAACGGGCAGTTCACACTGATTAACAGGAAGAAGATGAAACAGGAACCCAGCTCAGAAGAGCTGTTCACCTCACAGATCAGGAGTAACCTGGTGCGGGAGGGGGCCGGGGTGTGGAGGAAGGAATGGGTGCCACTGAGAGGAAAAGTTCTCTCAGCACGAATTGGCTTGGGTTTCCTTGTTTGGGGCTAGAAAGGGGAGAAAGGAGGACAACTGCTTATCACTCACTTGCCTGGACACTATATTTAATGCTAGAGGGGTCACCAACGAACCCTCATTTGCAAAGGTCAAAGGATGGCACCACTCATCAGTTTGCTGTTTCAAGAGGCCGAATGCAGCTGGACTCCAGTTAATAAGGAGAAAGAGCAGAGTTACACACAGGGTACTGCAGGACCATTTTGTTTGTTTGTTTGTTTGTTTTTAGCTGGAATAATCTCTAAGTGCCCAAGGAGAGGCATCCTGGAGGCCACTTGCTGTGCTGCAGCCTTCTGGAATGCAGAGGCCACTGCCACAGCCCAGCTCTGTGAGAGAGGACAAGGGGACAAGGGGAAGACCTTGCAGTGTGGAGCACTCCATTACCTGGGGCCGGTTCAGGACTCCCTCCCCACTCTGACCTCATGACTTCTCAGATGTCAGGTACTTCCTATAAGCCATGGAAGCGAGAGTTTGTCAAATGTACTCAGCCACTGGAAAGGTTTGACAGAAAACTTATGAGGTGTTAGCACCGAGGCACCCCCTTGGGAACAGAAACACAACTGGAGGAGAGGTCAGGAGAACCAGAGTGTGGTTCTTGTGTCCCCCCAAATATATATTGGCTTTCCTGTAGCTCAGCCCTCAAAATGGGACTATTTGGACATTGAGTCTTTACAGAGGTAATCAAGTTAAAAAGAGGTCGTGAGGGGTGCCCTAGTCCAACTTGACTGATGCCCTTGTAAAAGGGGAAATTTACAGGAAGAATGCCGTGTGGGCATGAAGTTGTCCATCCATAAGCCAAGGAGAGAGGCCTGGAACAGAGCCTTCCCTCATAACTCTCAGGAGGAAGAACCCTTGGACTGGTATCCTCCAGAACTGAGAGGCAAGACATCGCTGCTGTTTAAGCCAGCAGGGTGTGGTATTTCATGATGGCAGCCCTCACAATAGCACACGCAGGGTCTGTGTCTTTGCATAGGTCCCTCCGCTGCTCTGGATGATTAGAAGTTCAACCAGACACATTCAGAATCCCTTGCAGCCCAACACTCTCTGACTTTCTGGCCGCCAGGCCTGGAATAACAAGCGGGAACATCGGGCTGCCTCAGAACCTAAAGAGTTGACAGACTGAGCCCTGCTTTTGTGCAACACATCCCAAATCACCACATTCCAAAGGCAGCCGAGCCCAGAGACGGGCTGGGAATTACTGCCTGGTTCTGAAGCATTGTTTAAAATAGTACAGAGCTAGAATTTGAAACTCATTTAAAATAAGTCAGTAAATCGGTTAAAGAGTTATCTTTCCTTACAAGCCTTGGTCCTCCTCCAGCCATGCTGGCCTTCAGGTTCAGGGTGCATTGTTCGTATGTGCTATTACTGGATGGTAGTAATAAAGAAGCCCACGTATTTGAATGCACCTTGCTAATCACATTCTCTATTACTGCCTCTTTCCACAGCTGCTACCATCAATTGTGTTTGGTTTTGCCTGGGATAGGCATGTGTTTGGTGAACTCTGAGTGTGTTTGGGTTGCAGGTGTAGGCTTGTTGGATGAGGAAGTGCAGGAGGGGAGTGGTGAGGGTGGACACCAAGGTTGGCACATGACAGCAAGCTGGGGACATTTTGGAGGGTCTATGGATTCCTGCAGGTGCCTTCTCCTATGAAGGCTCTGATACTATGAAGACTTTCCATAGTATCTTGCAAAGGAAAGAATCTTTTCCTTTGCAAGATGTCTATGAAACTGGCAGCAGCTATGGAAGCCAGACCTGAAATTTAACAGGTCAATTAAATATGTTGTTTTGACATTTTGGTACCGAGGTTGGCAAGACCACTCCAGGAATGGGTCTAATTGGGAAGCATCCCGAGCTCTCCTTATCCAGACGCTTCCTGGTGTGTAACTGCTCACACCGGTGCCAGAACTCAGAAAAGGGATCCTGGGCACAGAAAAAGCCATACCTGAGGCTGACCTAAGGTAGCTTCACACTCCTGGCTGCTGCTGCTGCTACTGGTGCTGGGGTAAGCTGCTAACGTGGAAGGAAAAGGGAGGGAGGGGGAGAGGGAAAGGGGGAGACGGGAGGCAGGCTCCTTTGAGGTGGTTCCATCTGTGCTGAGTGACTAAAATGAGGGTGATGTAATAAATAATCTGCAGACTTCCAACTGCTCTAATTCTGTGTGAATAATTCTGATAATGACCCTTTACTCAGCAAGGGTGGCATCCAGATAAGCAGATTGCTAGAGCCTTCCTGTCAGCTTATGTTAACAGTGCATTCGATTGCCATCTGACATGATGTAACACACCACCGTGACGGACATGTCCCTGTTGGGCCTGCTGGGCCACCAGAGAAATGATGAAACAAGAACCTCTCTACATGGAGGGAGAGCCACCCCACAAAGTGCTCAGGGCTTGTTCACTTCCTCTGTGCTCCCAGGGCAATTCCTTCCTCTCCTTCCTTTGGGTGAGCACCTGGTGCCCACCCACACTTGCCAGGCCAAGGGAAGGTCAGATGGACAGAGGCTTCAGTCTTAAGCAGGGGGAGTTCGAGGTTTTTTTCCTGTAAGCGGTCTGTGTGTAGGGGAGAGAAGTTGTCATGACAAAATGGCTGGGCTGTGGTTTATTTGTGCATCTCAAAGTCAAAATTCTGACACCATCAAGTGCTCTTATGATCCACATGCAATGAAGTTTTGTGTTACCTTTTCCAACATCTCTTTCCCCATTTTGGTAAGAGCACTTCTGCATCCTCTTGGGGAACCACCTGTTCCTCCATTCCCAGCCCAGACCAGATAAGCCCTAACAGGGAGCTTGTAGCCCAGCCTGGCCAGTGAGAATACTGCCCTTCCCAGGCATGGCCGATCGGGGACACTCTTGGGATTTTGGTCACAGTCGTTGGGAAAGGGATGCTTTATTTCTGCTAGAGTTGCTAAACTAGTAGGATTAATCTAGAAGGGCCGGGGCACCTCTGCCAAATTGGGAAAAGAGGCTGACCAAGAATAAAGCCACACAGAATAAAGCCAAACAGAGCTGAGAGGTGGGTAGTGGGGGCGGGAGGTTGGGGTGAGATTTCTGGCATCCATTCAAATGTCTAGACCCAACTTTGTTTAAAATCGATACTATATTTTTCAGTCATACAAGTCAGTAAACTATATATCTCTCTCTTTTCCATTTTGGGTTAGGTTTCCATCATTTGCAACAGACAGAGTCAGGACCAATACACAAAGCCCATCGGCTCCAAAGGCTTAGCATACAGAATCCACCAAGGCCTCTCACATAACCTGCTCTGCCCTATGGGGCAGCAGGAGTTGGGCTGCCTCTCCCAGAGGGGCCAATGGATCTGAATCTGTGCTGGCAATATCCCCTCAATGCCCCTCCTTATTTAACTTTTGTCCTTTTCCTCCACTCCCCGATCCAGTTTTCTATTTTTTTTTTTAACCTTCTTTCCTTTCCTTCTTTCTCTCTCCTAATTTTACTGGGATTTTAAAAGATGCTAAACATCTTATAGAAAGTAAGAAAATGTTCAAAAAAATGATGTCACACAATGACACAGGAGCAGCTGAAAGGGGCTCCTCCTAGGCAATTCTGGAGCCATTTGAGCATGAAATAATGAGGTAGGGGCAGTAATCAATTATATTAATAGATTATTAAAAATGGGAATCTATGGGTCTACACCAGTAATAAATACATAAAAAATAAATGAACAAACCAACCAACAAATACAGATGCTGTTTGGGCTACAATGGGATTATATTATAATAAACCCATTGTAAGTTTAAAATATCATGTTGAAAATCCATTTAATGCACCTAACCTACTGAACATCATAGCTTAGCCTAACTTACTTTAAACATGCTCAGAGCACTTACATTAGCCTACAGCTGGGCAAAATCATTTAATACAGATCCCATTTTATAAGAAAGTGTTGAATATCTCATGTAATTTGAAAATGAAAAACAAAATGTTTGTAGGGGTGCTCGAAATATGGTTTCTACTGAATGTGTATCACTTTCATACCATCGTAAAGTTGATAAATCAGTTGATACATATGTTGGGGATCATCTGTAAATAAGTAGAGGAAAAGAAAGGGCTTTACTTGCAGCAGGATATCAAGTGCCAGCCAGTAAATGTGGAGGAAATCATTGTCGAAAACGTTTGAAATTTTTTCATGTTGAAAAATCATCATTGTAAAGTCATCATGGTAAAGACTTTGATAGCAATTACATTTAATCTGTAGATCACTTTGGGTAGTATGGACATTTTAACAATATTAATTCTTTTAATCCATGAACATGGGATGTCTTTTCATTTATTTGTGTTTTCTTTAATCTCCTTTAGCAATATTATACAGTTTTCAGTGTGGAAGTCTATCCTACATGTATTATTCATACATGTATTATTCTTTTTGATGCTATTGTAAGTGGGATTGCTTTCTTAATTTCCCTTTTGAATTGTTGGTAGAATATAGAAATGAAACTGATTTTTGTGTGTTGATTTTGTCTCCAACAACTTTATGGAATTCATTTATTAGTTATAACTGTGTGTGTGTGTGATCTTTAGAGTTTTCCACATATGAATATTTTATTTTTTAAAAAAGAACCCTATTCTTTGCAAATGTTGAAATTATTAAAAAATAAGAAAAATTATGGAACTGTTTCAGAATAAAGAAAACTAAAGGAGCACAAGATCTAAATGGAATACCTGATCCTAGATTGCATCACATATTGGAGCAGGTAAAAATGGTAAAGGACATTATTAGAACAATTAACAAAGTTGCAGAACAAATTGATAGATTAGGTAAAAGAATAGTATCACTATTTAGTTTCCTGAAGTTGATAACTCCATTGTAGTTCTGCAAGGGAATAGCATTATTCTTAGTTAATATGCACAGAAATATTTAGGGGCAGAGAGCTTTGGAATATGTCACCCTCAAACGGTTCAAAAAATAGCTAGATAGAACAAGAGAATGGTAGAGGGAGAGAGACAGGGAGGAGGAGAGAGATAATGAGCATAAATAATAAAATGGGACAAAAAGGTGAATCTGATAAAAGTATACATGCTGTTTATACACCATGTAAATAAATAAACATATAAAGTATGTATGCTACTTACTATTCCCATTCTTATAACTCCTCCATACACTTCAAACTATTGTTGTTGGTTTTATGATGCTGGTGCTAGCACAGGGCTGTTTTCCCTTCCTTGCCTGGGGATAGCAGCTCCCACCAGCTGTGCACTTTGCTGGACAACTCCTCCTGCCCCACCAGGCCCTGCTGTAACTACAAGAGCAGCACGTGAGACTTCTTTCCACATGGATTGGTAGTTCTGTCAAGTGGAATTTAATCCTTCCAAATCAGAAGGATTATTTTGGATAAGCCATTAAAATTGTTAATTAAAATGTTAGTGTCTGATCGCCATTATTCTCTGTTTATAAGAATTCTCTCAGATCCTGGTGTGTGGCACCTCTCTTTCCGCACTCCCATCTAACCCAAGTGAAACCCAGAGCCTTGCTATCACCTTCATTTCTGCCTGTGTCTGAGGAACCCTCCAAAGGTGGGCATGAGGCCTAAAATGAAAAGGGCATTTAAAGACACACTCGAAGGTGAAAGAAGACAGAATATTTGGACTGAATATTTCTGGAGCCTCTAGCATATGCAAGGTAACTTTGGTGAAGAAGAATAAGACATGGTCATTGTCCTCAAGCAGCTTACCATCTAAAGTGAGAAAGCACAAAAGTTTATAGACAGTCCTAGAAGGTGTATTTGCATAGTTCTCCAGGTGAGAAACATCATCAGGTAATAGAAATTGATTGCCTGTTAGTGAAACAGACTATAAGGACTCCAAATGTCCAGAAAAGGAAAGGATCCCTGTAGGCTGAGTGGGCTGAGGAGACTTTACTGAACCAAGAGGTAAGGCTGGATGGAATTTGAGCAGGATTTGTGATAGAAGACGGGAGTTTCCAAGAGGGAAGAACTCATGAATCAGAATATGGAGATGAGAATGCTCAGGCCTCTTTGAATACTATAGTGAAAGGACTGGCTCATCAAGAGTTTGAGGGTTTGGAAAAGAGAATTAGGGGTAAATTTCTTTGAGTAAGTTGGTCACAGTGGCCTAGAGCCCTGAATTCCAGCAGCTTGGCATGTGTGGGTGATGGAGGATCTGAGAAAGTTTTAGAGCTGAGGTAGGAAGAGCCCTTCAGGCTATTGACTATTAGAGCTCGTTATTGAACACCCATTGTGTTCACTCTAATCCTTACAGAACCCTGCAAGGCAGATACAATCACTTTCACCATGGCTTGAAGAACTGCAGTTTCCAGGGAAGGCAAGGGGGTGGGGGGCGTCAAATGGAGGCTTATCAGATACGAGATGAGACGCTCTCCAACACACCATTTTCCCTCCCTGTCGCTATAGTGGGGCATGAAGCCAGGACGCCTGCATGAGATGTGGAAAGATTAAGAAAGATGTGAGGAAAACATGAAGGAAAAACTGACAAGACCGGGTGAGCAATTACATTTGGGAGGTGACTAAAAAAGAAGAGTTAAATAAAGCTTCATTTTATTCTTTAAGCAAGAACTTACTGTTACTACCACGCCAGCTCTTTGAAGAGAGAACAAATGAGTGTAATATTGTCCCTCTACTCATAACATTACAGTCGAGTATGAGATGTTATAAATATACATTAATATGTATAATATAGGAAAGAATTAGATAAATGCTATAAAAGCAACATATACAGTCCTGTAGAAGATTAGAAGGAGAAAAATCTAAGTGGTAAAATCAAGCATTCACTGAAAAGAAAATATTTGATCTGGACTTTAAGAAATGGATACAGCTTTGAACGGCAGGGAGAGGAAGTGAGAAAAGGATTGTCTAGCTCAGAGTTTCCCCACCTTGGCACTATTGATATTTTGAGTGGATAATTCTTTGCTGGGGGGTGGCGCTGTCCTGTGCATTGTAGAATGTTTAGCAGCATCTCTGGCCCATACTTGCTAGATACAGCTCCCAGCTGTGACAACCAAAAATGTCTCCAGACATTGCTGAATTTCCCTTGGAGGGCAACTTTGGTTAAGAACCACTGTTCTAATCTAAGAGGATGATGTGAGAAAGAGAGTATGTTTGGGGAATAAAGAGGCATCTGTATCAGCCTGTTTGAAAATGTATTTCTTGGAACATTAGTGTCTTGTGAGATAAGTGATAGTCCCTTAAACAGGATTCATGGTCAAATAGCATTGAGAAATACCACATACTTTTCCCCTCAATTGGAGGCTCACAATGTATATTAGAATAGTAAAGGCTTTGAGAGATTGCGCAAGAAAGCTGTCTGTTGGTTAAATTTAATTACCACAGAACATTTTTATTCAAGAAATAGTATTAGCCTCCTGAAGGGCTCTATTGTATGGCAGAACACAACTTGGAAAATGATTTGTATTCAACCAAAATATAGGGTGTATGAAAGGTTTAAAGCTGAAGAAGTACAGACAGAGTCTAGAACCAGATTCAAAGGGCTTGGAACTAAGCTAAGAAGTCTGAATTTTACGTAGTCAACAAGAGGGAGGTAACCAGCAGGTAACATGATTAAAACTATGCTTTAATTATTCATTCAACAGATATTAAGCAACATTAGTCTGGTGGCAGCAAGCCAAATAGATTAGAAGATATAGAAACAGGTACCAAAGCACCTTGTTACTGTAAAAGAAATAACTTAAGAGTGATAATGATGAAAAGAAGGGGAACATGTAACAAATATCTAGAGATTAACAGAATATAATGTCTGATTTGTTGGAGGGTGGAACAAGAAAAGGAGTCAATGATGACTATGACTTTTTAGGCCCAAGTTACTGGGAGCTTCTTGATATCTTTAACAGAGAAAGAAAAGTAAGGAAAAGTAGCAGATTTGGGGAGAAAGTAACTCACTCTTGGACATTTTGAGTTTGAGATGTTGGCAGGACATCCAGGAATAGGTATCCAGGAGGTAGCTGGAATTATGAGTGAAGAGTGAAAATTCAACTGCAAATAAATTTTGTGGTGTTACCTTCCTTAAGGTAATAATATAAGTTGTGAATTGAATGTGGTAGCTAATGGGAGAAGAGTAGGGAAAGAAGAAAAGGAGAAGGCTCAGAACAGGGACTTGGAGAATATCTACATTGAAAGAGTGAATGAAGGAAGATGATGTAGCAAGGGAGAGAGAAGAACTTGTTAAAGAAGTAGAAAGTCCAAGGAAAAATAATGTCAGAGAAGCCAAAGAGGGAGAGAATGACAAAAAGCAACTTGTCATAAGTTACAGAGAGGTCAAAGAAGATTAACACTGGGAAGAGGCCACTGGACTTAGGATTTAGGTCAAAGGAGGCTTTTGAATAGTTTCTATAGAGTAATGGGGATAGAAAGTAAATTGCAAGAAGTGAATGGGTGGTGAGGAAGTTGAGACATAAATAAAGATTACTTTTTTTGTTAAGTTGGTTGTCATTGCTTAGAAGATAGTAGCAAGAGAAGGTGTTTACTGACAAAATATAAAGGAACAGAATATTAAGAGATTTAAGAAAGAGGAGTAATAACTGATAGGGAAAGACAGGAGGAATTAAGTGAGATGAGATCAAGGATAGAGATTCTTTGATAAAAGAGGAGAGATGTGTCTTCCTCCAAGTCAGGAGTGAAGAAGATAGATGAGAAAACAGAGAACTCTTGAAGTGGAAATGTCAATAAATTCAGCCCCTAATAAACTCAGAGATCTAGATCATCAGCTAACAATGTGTAAGGCAGGAATGGGATTGAACATTTGAGAGTGTGAGAAATAGTCAACTGTTGTGAAGAATATAAAATAGTTAGAGAGATTGATTAGATGGCTAGAATAAGGCCTAAAATTTGCTACATGGATTTGTAGCAGACCCAATTAGTATAATTTGGTGACCTTCTTCAGGAGTACTCAGAAGCAAAGAAAGTGAATATGAGGAGAGAGAGAAGTTGGAATTACTCAGGTTAGGAATTGGCAACCAGATATTGTGTAATTAATGGCATCATTGAAATAGGGGTCTACTGAAGTGGAAGGTTAAATGGGGCCATAAGAGAACAAAACAAAGTTTAAAAGTTAAAGATGAATTTCCACTCTTGGGTATGACAAAGCAGCCAGTGACCAATCTGTTCTCCCACTGAGTACAATTACACACATATGCACACACACACAACACACACACAAACACACACACACAACCCACCCCCACACATGCACAATTTATTTGAAGGCATCCAAGAGCTATAAAGAAAGCCAGAACATGAGGACCAAGAACATGAGGACACGAGTATCAAGAGATGTGATGAGTTTAAATTTCTCCTAATTTCCCTCCTCATGACATTTGCCCTTCATAAGTAGCACAAATAAAAAGACAAGAAAGCTGAATAGAGCTTTCAGCAGTCACATTGGACTGAGGAGACGGAAATTAGAGTTTAAGTCTTTCAAGGCTCCGAAGGTGGTTAGAATTTGAGGACATGTCAGAATATAAAAGAAGCAAGAGAATTTAGCCCAACAGTTTGAGCAGCTTTTCTCCTAAAGGCATTTGTCAATTCTTAAAGAGCACAGACCTTAAAGGTGAAGAAACCAAGGAGAAATTGGCTGCTAAGAGACTAAAAGTAGGACTATTGACAGTCTCAGTAAGTCTGAGAAGGTCAAAATTGGAGGTCAGGACCTGCTAAGGAGGAGTGGTCAAGGTAAACACCCTATGTTTTTAAATGGAGCTCCTAAAGGAGTATATTTTGGAGTTAGAACAATTAGAAATGGGCCAGACCTTTTACAAAGAATGAATAAAATCCAGCTTCAAATAAAAACCAGTCCCTGACTGGACTAAGATGATCTGCTCTAACTACCTAAAGCAATTGTCTCTGGAGGAAGATAACATCATCCAGAGTAACTAGCACTTTTATATACAACATCTGACATTCAACCAAACATAAACAGTCAAACAAAAAGAACTAGGAGAAAAAAATAAGCAATAAAAACAGATTCATAGGTTATCCAAACATAGGCATTATCACACAGGGACTTTAACTGCAATCAATATGATCAAGAAAATAGGAGACAAAATGGAGAATTTTACTAGAGAATTGGAATCTATTAAAAAAAAAGTAACCAAATGGAAATGATAGAATTGGAAAATACAATACCTGAAATTAGTTGATGAATTTATTAGCAAATTAGATACACCTGAGGAGGGGATTAGTAATCTAGAAGAGAGTTCAGAAGAAAATATCAAAACTGAAGGAAGGAGATCAAAGAGATTAGAAAAAGCAGGGAAGAATGTGAAAGACACATTGAACACAGTGTAAAAAGATCTCAAAAGTATGTAACTGGAGTCCCAGAAGGGGAGTAGAGAGAGCATGGAGCAGAAGCAATATCTGAAGACATCAGCTGAGAACTTTCCAAAAATGGCAAAGGACACTAAGCTATAGCTTCAAACTCAGCAACCTGAAGCAGAATAAATTCAAAGAAGACTATATATAGGCATAATATAGTGAGACAAAACACAAGAAAACAAAATAAAACACAAAGAAAAAATCTTAAAAGTATATAGATGGCAAATAAGCATGGGGAAAGATGCTATATGTCATATGTCACTGGAGAAATTTAAATTAAAACAATAAGGAACATCACTATACACCTATTAGAATATCCAAAATCTGAAACACTGATAACACCAAGTGCTAGCAAGGATGTGGAGTAACAGGAACTCTCATTCATTGCAGGTGGAAATGCAAAATGGTACAGCCACTTTGGAAGTCAGTTTGGCAGTTTCTTACAAAACTCAACATGTTCTTACTATATGATCCAGCAATCATGATTCTTGCAGTTTATTCAAAGGAGTTGAATACTTGGTGTTTATTCAAAGGAGTTGAATCCACACAGAAACCTGCATGTGGATGTTTATAGCAGTTTTATTCACAATTGCAAAAACTTGGAAGCAACCAAGATATTCTTCAGTAGCCCAGTAAATAAACTGGTATGTCTATATAATGGAACATTATTCAGCAGATATAACAGTTTCCAGGCAAATATAACAGTTCTCATTTTTATGTTCCAATAACAAAGGTCCAAAAATATATAATACAAAAGTTGGCATATCCAAGAGAAGAAATAGACAAGTCCATGATCTGGGTGGGAAATTTTAACACACTTCTCTGAAAAATAAATGGAAAAAGTAGACAAAAGCAAACAGAAAGAAAAAATACTCCTTAAGAATATGGAAGATTTGAAACAAAGTTTACAAACTTGTCCTAACTGAAATTTTCAAAATACTGCAAAGAACTGCACAATGGACATTTTTTAATGTTCATGTGGATTGTTTATCAAAACTGACCTTATATGGGGCCATAAAACAAAATTTAAAATTTCAAAATATTGAAATTGTACAGATTATGTCTATGACCACAATGGAAGCAAGCAAGAAATCAATCAGAAAAAATAATTAGATACTTCCTTAATATTAGGATATTAAGCAACGCACTGCTAAATAACCCATGGATCAAAAATGCATTCTTAATGCAACTATAAAATGTTTTAACTAAATTATAATTAAATATTACATTAGAAAACA
Source organism: Pongo pygmaeus (assembly GCF_028885625.2). Classification (NCBI taxonomy): domain Eukaryota; kingdom Metazoa; phylum Chordata; class Mammalia; order Primates; family Hominidae; genus Pongo; species Pongo pygmaeus. The sequence continues at coordinate 166,015,651 of NC_072376.2, read as the reverse complement.
TATGGTGTGCAGCTAAAGCCACACTCAGAGGAAAATGTATAGCTTAAAATGGATAGTTTAGAAAAGAAGAAAAATTGAAAATCAATGACCCATCTAGCTCAAGAATTAAATTGTCTAACTTAATTGTTAAACCCCAAGAAAGCACAGAGAAATAATAAAGAAAAACGCAGAAATTAAGGAATTAGAAAATAACAAAACAATAGAAAAAATCAACAAAGCCAAGGCTGATGAGAAAAAAAAAGATGCGTAGTACCATATGAAGAATCAAAAAGGGGACATCACTGTAGATTTTTAAAGTATTAAAAGTATAATATGGGAAAATTATGAACATCTTCATGTCACTACTTTTTAAAATGTGGGTAAAATAAATTCCTAGAAAAACACAACTTAACAAAATCTGTTAAAAAATTAAAAATCTGAATAGTTAATTTTCCGTTTATAAAAACTGAATCTGTTAAAAATCTTCCTACAATAAAAATTTATGTCCTACTTGTTTTTATGACTAAATTCTTCCAAACATTTTCGGGAAAATTACCCCTATCATAACACATAAACTTTTCTAGAGAATAGAAAAAGAGGGAATACTTCCCAACCTATTTCATGAGGCTAGTATAACCTTGATAACAAAATCTGACAAGATAGTTAAAGTAAAATTATAAGCTGATTTCTCTTATGAACACAGATGCAAAAATTCTAAGCAAGATATCAGCAAATTAAATTCAGTGATGTGTAAAGAAGGAAATATAGCTAAATCAGTTTTATCCTAAGAATTCAAAGTTTGATTAATATTCAAAAATCAATGTTTAAATCTCCATATTAATAGAATAAAAGAGAACTATCATATAATAATCTTAATATGCTATGGTTTGGCTGTATCCCCACCCAAATCTCATCTGGAACTGTAGCTCCCATAATTCCCATGTGTTGTAGGAGGGACCCAGTGGGAGATAACTGAATCATAAGGATGGTTTCCCTAATACTGTTCTCATGGTAGTGAATAAGTCTCACAAGATCTGATAATTTTATCTTGGCTCTCATTCCCTCTTGCCTGCCACCATGTAAGAAGTCCCTTTGCTCTTCCTTCATCTTCCACCATGATTGTGAGGCCTTCCCAGCCATGTGGAACTGTGAGTCAATTAAACCTCTTTCCTTTATAAATTACCCAGTCTCAGTATGTCTTTATTAGCAGTGTGAGAACAGACTAATACATAATAGATAAAGAAAAAGCATTTGATTAAATTCAGTATACATTGATGACAAAATAGAAGAGAACTTGCTTAATCTGATAAAAGATATCTACAAGAAAATCTATAGCAAACATCATATTTAATCATCCAGTATTAAAATCCTTTCCCTGAGATTGGTAATGACACAGAGATGCCCCCATTACCACTTTTATTCAGCATCATTTCAGAGGCCTTAACCAGTGCAAGAAGGCAAGAAAAAAATATGTAAAAGGATTGGGAAAGAAGAAATAAAACCACCATTTTTATTTTCAAAAGTCCAATAAAATCTACAGATGAGCTATTAGAATTAATAAATTCAACAAATTTGCTGGCTATAAAGTCAATACATAAAATCAATTATATTTCAAAATATCAATAACAAATAATTAGAAAGCTAATTTTAAAACTTGATGCCATTTACAATAGCATTAATAGAATCAAACGTTTAGGAATAAATTCAACAAACAAGTAAAAGATCTCTATACATAAACTATAAACATTTTGCGACATTAAAGAAAATCTAAATAAATCTAAGAAAATCTAAATAAATCTAAATAATACTTGTGGATTGGAACACATAGTGTAAAAATGTCAATTTCCCTTCAAATTCATCCATAGATTCAATATAAACATCAAAGATATCTTGGCAGGCTTATTTTGTTTTGTTTGCATGTGGAATACAAAGGACCAAGAGTGTTTAGGACAATCTTGAAGAACAACACTGAAACACTTACACTAGATAACACAAGTAATAAGAATGCTGGATAATTCAGTCACTGTGGTATTGGCAGAAAGAGAGACAAGTAGATCAATGGAACAGAATAGAGTACAAAAACTAGACCAACACTTGATTTACAACAAAGATGGTATTGTACAGAAGGGAAAGGACAGTCTGCTTGATGAGTGTTCTGGGCCAACAGATATGCAAATGGAAAAAACCTCATCTTAATCTATCTCACATCATTAAAAAAAATCCAGCTGGATAGTAGATCTAAAATGTGAAAAGTGAAACAATTACAATTTAAAAGATAACACAGGAGATATCTTTATGATAGTAAGGTATGCAAAGATTTCTTAAGCAGGACATGAAAATCACCAACCAGAAGAGAAAACATTTATAAATTAGACTATTTAAAATAAAGAATTTCTGTTCATCAATAGATACCATTTTAAGAGAGTGAAAAGGGAAGCAAGCCACAGACTGAAAGAAGAGATATGCAATATATATTTCTAACAAAGGACTCATTCAGAGTGAATAAAGAAGTCCTTTAAGTTACTGAGAGAAAAAAAAAAAAACAGGAAAGAAAAGTATTTAAAAAATGGACAAGAGACTTAGCACGTACATCACAAGAGATTATCCAGATGGCCAATATGCATCTGAAAAGGTAGTCAGTCTAATTATTCATCAAGAAAATGCAAATGTCAACCACAATTAAATATCATTTTTTAACTTACCAGAATGGCCAATAGTAAACAATTAAGTATTGGTGAGGATGTGGAACAATTAGAAGTCTCATACTCTGTTGGTGGGTTTGCAAACTGGTACAACTTTGGAAAACTGTTTGGCAGCATCTGCTAAAGCTGAACATATGCACACCTGTGACTCAGAAATTCTACTCCTAGGTATATAGTCAACAGAAATGCATGCATGTATACATAAAAAGATGTGAAAAACTTTATAGGAGTATTATTCATAATAAAAACAAGAAACAACACAAATGTCCTCCAATATTTATAATTTGCTATATAAGTAAATGATAATAAATTTACTTAATGAAATATTATAAAGCATTGAAAATTAATTAAATATTGCTCTATGCAATAACATGGATGATTCTCACAAAATAATATTAAGCAAAATAGGCTAGAAACAAAATAATACATATTGAGTGATTCAATTTATACAAAGTTCAAAAACAAAGTGAACCACCTCACATGCATTAGGTGGCTGGCTGCTATTAACAAAAGCAAAAATAAAACAACAACAACAATTCAGAAAATAACCAGTGTTGGCAAGGATGTGGAGAGTTTGAAACTCTTGTGCACCATTAGTGGGAATAAAAGATGGTGCAGCTGCTTTGGAAAACAGTATGGGTGATATGGTTTGACTCTGTCCCCATCCAAATCTCATCTTGAATTCCCACATGTTGTGGGAGGGACCCGGTGGGATGTAATTGAATCATGGGGGGGGCAGTCTTTCCCAGCCTGTTCTTGTGATAGTGAACAAGTCTCATGAGATCTGATGGTTTTAAAAATGGAAATTTCCCTGCACAAGCTCTCTTCTCTTGTTTGCTGCCATGTGAGATGTGCCTTTCCCCTTCCACCATGATTGTGAGGCCTTCCCAGCCACTTGGAACTGTAAGTCCATTAAACCTCTTTCTTTTGTAAATTGAGCAGTCTTGGGTATGTCTTTATTAGCAATGTGAAAATGGACTAATACAATGGCGGTTCCTGAAAAAGTTAAAAATAGAATTACTATTGATCCAGCAATTCCACCTCTGGATATATATCCAACAGAATTGAAAGCAGGGTCTTGAAGAGATGTCTGTATACCCAAGTTTGTAGCAGCATTATTCACAATAGTGAAAAGGTTGAAGCAACTCAAGTGCCCACGGACAGATAAAATGTAGAATATACATACAGTAGAATATTATTCAGCCTTAAGAAGAAATAAAGTTCTTACACATGCTACAACATGGATGAACCTTGAAGAAGTTATGCTAAGTGAAATGAACCAGTCACAAAAAAATGAAACTTCTGTATGATTTCACTTATATGAGGTACCTAAAATAGCCAAATTCATAGAGACAGAAAGCAGCATGGTGGTTGCTAGGGGCTATGGGAAGGGGCAATGGGGAGTAGTGTTTATTAGATATGGAGTTTTAGTTTTGCAAGATGAGAAGAGTTCTGGAGATTGGTTGCACAGCAATGTGAATGTTCTCAACATTACTGGGTTGTAAGTTAAAAAGGGTCAAGATGCTAAATTTTATCTTGTGCATTTTTTACCACAATTAAAAAAAATTCTAAATATATATAGACAAAGGCAAAATGGATGTGATGATTGACATCAGTATAGTGGTTACCTATACTGATGGGTATATAGGTAACCTATAGTGGTTACCTATATACCTATAGTGGTTACCTATACCTATAGGGGAGGTCCTAGTGACTGGTAGGGACACTTGAGGGGTTTTGGAGGTTCTGGAAAGGTTCTATTTCCTGACCTGGGTAGTGGGAACATGAGTGTTTTCTCTTTTGAATATTGATCAAGCCACGAACTTTGACTTGTGTGCTTTTCTATCTGCTTCTACTAAATCAACAACAAAAATTACTTAAAAAATAAGTCAAAGTAGAACACATAAAAATAGCCAAGGTTTTTTATGGGGCAGGGAAATGAATTTTATCTGATATCAAAATATATTATACAACTATTAAAAAAGTGTGGTTGCTGGCACAGACATAGACAATTAAATCAATAGACAAAAACAGAGTCTAAAAATCAAACAGCCAGGGCAACAAAGTGAGACCCCGTCTCTATAAAAAATAAAAAACTTAGCCAGTCGTGGTGACACACGCTAAGGAGCTACTCTGAAGGCTGGGGCGGGACGCTCCCATGAGCCCAGGAGTTTGAGGCTGCGGCAAGCTATGATGGCACCACTGCACTCCAGCCTGGGAGGCAGAGCCAGACCCTGACTCTAAAAATAAAACAAAACAAAAAACAGAACCATGTAATAAATGAGAATTTAATATGTGGTCAACGAGGCATTCTAAATCAAAGGGGAAAAGATAAATTATCTGTAAATAATACTGAAGCAATTGGTCAATTATTTGGGTGTCAGAGAGCCTAAAATATGCCTTATACACAAAAGGAAATGCTGTTAGAGCTAAGATTTGCAATTTAAAATGAACTGTAACTATTTCATTGTTAAAAGAAAAATGTAAGACAAATGTATTAGGTCATTCTCATATTGCTATAAAGAAATATCTGAGACTGGGCTGGGTGCACAGTGGCTCATGCCTGTAATCCCAGCACTTTGAGAGGCCAAGGGTAGTGGATCACCTGAGGTCAGGAGTTTGAGACCAGCCTGACCAACATGATGAAACCTCATCTCTACTAAAAATACAAAATTAGCTGGGTGTGGTGGTGGGTGCCTGTAATCCCAGCTACTTGGGAGGCTGAGGCAGGACAATCGCTTGATCCTGGCAGGCGGAGGCTGCAGTGAGCCGAGATTGCGGCACTGCACTCCAGCCTGGGTGACAGAGTGAGACTCTGTCTCAAAAAAAAAAAAAAAAAAAGAAGGAAAGAAAGAAAGAAAAAAATACCTGAGACCGATTAATTTATAAGAAAAGAGGCTTAATTGGCTCATGGTTCTGCAGGCTGTACAGGAAGCTTAGAGACATCTGCTTCCAGAGAGGTCTCAGGAAGCTTCCAATCATGGCAGCAGGCAAAGGAGGAGCAGGCACATCACATGGCGAAGCAAGGGCAAGGCGGGGAGGTGCCACACACTTTTAAATGACCAGATCTCGTGAGAACTCACTCACTGTCATGAGAACAGTACTAAGGGGATGGCACTAAACCGTTCATGAGAAATCCTCCCCCATGATCCAATCACCTCCCATCAGGCCCCACCTCCAACACTGGGGATTATAGTTCGGTATGAGATTTGGGCAGGGACACACATCCAAACTATATTAACAAATGACATTTAATTGAGTTTAATTGAGCAAAGAACCATTCATGAGTTAGGCAGTGCTGGGAACCAGAACAGGTTCAGAGAGACTCCAACGCTGCCACGTGGCTGGAGGGAACTTATGGACAAAACAAGGAAAGTGAGATGCAGAAAATGGAAGTGAAATACAGAATCAGCCGGATTGGTTACAGCTCTGCGTTTGCCTTATTGGAACACAATTTGAATAGTTGGCTGCCTGTGAGTGGTTGAAGTACGGCTGCTGTGATTGGATGAAACTCGGCTACTTGTTATAAGAGCAGATCATAGTCTGTTTACACATCCAGTTAGGTTAGATTTCACCATGCAAGGAGAAACCTTTAGATCAAGCTTAAAATACGTAAGGAGGCAGCTTTAGGCGAAACGTAACACTGTACTAATAATTATGTCATAGTTCTAACATTTTTATGCATAGGCCCTCAAAATACTAATAAATTTGACCTCCTTAAAAATCAAAGGCTTCTATACTATTGTATTTTAACCAAAATTTAAAATAAACTTCTCTTTGATCCAGCAATGTAACTTATAAACATTTACCTTTAAGTAAATAACCAGCCAAATATCCAAAGGATGTCCATTGCAACATTGTTGATAATAGTGAACTTCAGGAAAAAATTTGTATCAAACCAGAGGTGGTTAATAAATTATGATACACACAACAGAATACTAAGTAGTCATGAGAAATGGTTCTATTTATCACTTTAGAAAGATATGTTGATGAGTTAAAAAAATCAGTTACAAAAAAACAAGGGTAACATCTCCTTGTTGTAAATCTACTTATAGGTACATGTATACGCACTGTTACAGGCTGATATGTGTCCCCTTAAAATTCCTATGTTAAAGTTTTAACACCTCGGAATGTGTTTATATTTGGAAATAGGGTCTTTAAAGAACTAATTAAGTGAAAATGAGTTCTTTAGAGGGACCCTAGTCCAATACGACTGGTGTTCCTTGTAAGAAGAAGACATGTGGAAAGAGACATGATCGAGAGAGAAAAGACCACGTGAAGTGTCAGGGAGAAAGCCCTCTACAAGCCAAGGAGAGAGGCGTCAGAAGAAACCAGACCTGCTGACACCTTGACCTCAGACCTCTACCCTCTAGAACTGTGAGAGAGCAAGTTTCTGCTGTCTAAGCCACCCAGTTTGTGGTACTTTGTCATAGTAGTCCTAGCAAACTAATACACACACCTACACAGATATCTGGAAAAATATTCACCAAATTGGAACAGTGGTTATCTCAGAGTGGTAGAGTTCGGCTTTCTTTTTAATACTTTCCTCAGTATTGGAATTTTTTTCCAATATGTAATACATCATTTTTATGATAAAAAAAGAGCAATGTTAGTCTCTTGTGAAAAATAAAAGGTCAGGCGACAATAACCTGGTCTCTATTAGTCACAGGCCACCCTGTCACACTCCTATGCTGCTTGCTGTCTTTCCAGCTTATCCTCTGAACCTCCCACTGAAATAGCAAACCAAACTGAGAAGGAAAGAATTGGGGGATGAGGGGACCTTTGGAACTCAAAGTGACTCATGCCTTTGCTGAGTTTACAGAGTGGCACTCGAGGTGCAGCACAGTGACTGGAAGGCCTTCTCTGCACCATACATGGTGCAAAGGGCTGAGATCCTTTGCTTGGACTCAATGTTTGCCTTCCCTTAGCTGCTGGGGGATATGTCTCCCTTTTAGGCCCCCTCCAGAGGGCCGCAGAGCAGGAAATCATGTCTGGGGGTCCTCAAGATTCCAGCTTGTTGTTTCTGTGTGGGGAGGAGTTCTGGCTGGGTTGGGGCTTTGCATTTTTATAGGTCTTTTACTAGGGATCTAAGACTTGGGAGCCACTAACCAATTTCTTTTTCTTTTCTTTCTTTTGTTTTGAGACAGAGTCTCACTCTGTCACCCAGGCTGCAGTGCAGTGGCACAATCATGGTTCACTGCAGCCTCTGCCTCCCAGGTTCAAGTGATCCTCGCCTCAGCCTCCCTGGTAGCTGGGACTACAGGTGTGTGCCACCACACTCAGCTAATTTTTGTATTTTTTGCAGAGATAGGGTTTCGCCATGTTACCCAGACTGGTCTTGAACTCCGGGCTCAAGTGCTCTGCCCACCTTGGCCTCCCAAAGTGCTGGGATTACAGGCGTGCGCCACTGCGCTCACCTGAGCCACTAATCCTCATCTTAAACTCTGGAGGCCTATGAGAGGCAGAAAGGGACAAGTTGGTCTGGGTTTTAGGGGAGACATGAGGTTCTACCAACAATCCATATACTGTTTGTATTAGTCAGGCTTCTCCAGAGAAACAGCACCAACAGGATGTACATATATTTACACTGGGTCCTCTGCATCTGGAATCTCCACATCTGTCGATTTGACCAACTGGGGCTAAAAAATATTTTTTAAGAAAAGCATCTAACTGAACACATACAGACTTTTTTCTTGTTATGTCATTATTCCCTAAACAGTATAGTGTAACAACTATGTACATAGCATTTATATTGTATGAGGTATTATAAGTAATCTAGAGATGACTCAAAGTACATGGAAGGATGTGTGTAAAATATATGCCGATAATACATCATTTTACATCAGGGACTTCAGCATTCATGGTTGGTATCTGCGGGGGTCCTAAAACTAATCATTCATGGATATTGAAGGGTAACTCTGTGTGTGTGTGTGTGTGTGTGTGTGTGTGTACATAGAGAAAGAGAGAGAGATTTTAAGGAGTTGGCTCACATGGTTGTGGAGGTGCAAGTCCAAAGTCTGCAGGGTAGGCTGGCAGGCTGGAAACCCAGGGAAGAGTTGCAGTTGGAGTCCAAAGGCAGCCTGCTGGCAGATTACTTCTCACACTGGGAGGTCAATCTTTGTTCCTGTAAGGCCTTCAGCTGATGGGATGAGGCCCACCTGTGATATGGACAGTAATCTGCTTCACTCAAAGTCTACTGATTTAAATGTTAGTATTATCCAAAGTCACCCTTACAGAAACACCCAGAAGGTTTCACGTCACAGTGGCCCAGCCAAGTTGATGTATAAAATTAATCATCACACAGATGATTGGGTGATGGGTGTTCTACCAAAAGAAGTTTGAAACGTTCAGCCCCACTCATAATCTGTTTCTCACCACATTGACAAATCCTACAAAGAGAGACATAATTTTCACTGTTATCAACATCTAGGAGATAGTAACTCAGTTAAAAGGAGGAAGCAAGCAAGAGAAGAAAAGAAACATTTGGAATCTGAGCCTCATAAGACAGTCCTTCCAAGAATCACATTGTTTCAACCCAGTGAGTACCACTTTGATAAGAACTTGAATAACTGGAAATGTTGACTTCCTTTCAAGTGGTTCCTGCCAGTATAGACATCTCAATGCACTGGACATTCTTTACAAGGAACAAAGCTTGATAGGATTTCTAACTTTATATAGCTACAGCTTTGAGAACAGGAGATGCTCAGGGCATTGTCCCCAAAGCCTGAAGAATGGGTACCAGGATCTCCAGACAACACTCTTCCGGGACCTGCAAGCAAACACCTCTGCTTAGAGAGCAGCCCCGACCAGGAAGCCAGACTCGGTCACGTGGCTCACCCCCACACCAACTCCTAACTTGTGCAGGGCACCTGCAGCTAATTTGGAAGTTTGATTATAAGCCAAGGGGAACGGTTATGTAACTCTGAAAGTTTAAACTTGGATAAACACACACGTACACAAACGGGCCCAGGTAGAACGAGAAAACCACAGACTGGATCCCGTTTCCTTAGTTTATTGCCTTGTAAAGCAGTAAGATGTATTAATGATTACATCGACCTGCCTTCCCGGCTGTCCAAATGGCAATGTCATCAATTAAAAAGTGTCTGCTGCCTCCCAGGTCCCTTTGAATGTCATCCCTTTGTGCAAATAAAGGTGAAAATTCTTATACATGTCAGTTGTACTCATCTTTGCGTCTCTTTCTTATGACCAGTACTGGGGGGCGCATCTCCCAACCCAAGGGAGCTCCTGCCTGGAGCCTGCGTGTCCCCAAGGCCCTGAAATCCCACTGTCAGCAGGCAGCACCCCCTTCCCACGGCTCCACGGGAGGCTGAAGGCAGCTGAAGCCACAAGAACAAGCTGAGAGGAGAGGACCAAGATCCGAGAGACATGGCCCAGCTCCTAGAAGCCAGCTTCGGGCCCTGTGCCGCTGTTTTCTTCAGCCTCTTTGCTCCAGAAAGCTCCACGGAGAGCCACAGGACCAGGCGGGCCAGGAGACTGGCAGGTAGCAGCAAGGGGGGCCGCCTTCCCAGGTAGGTGCAGAGAGCCAGGAAAGGAAATGTACGCTTTGCCGTGAGAGACGGGGCGACTGGGCCTCAGGCTAATCCCTGTGAGAACTGTTCTCTGGGGAGAGCAAGGACAGGAGTCCAGAAGCCAGGGCCCTGGGCTGCCCCATGAGACAGCTAATGCCACCACCCCGCTCAGAGGGAGAGGGTCGTGGGTAGGCTGGGAGACAGCCAGGAACCAGGCAGGGCACTGTCCCTGAAAGCATGCCGTCCCCCAACAAGCTGGGCAGCAACTCTCCTCAGTCCCATTTGCACAGCTGAGTCCGGATCCTGCTGTCCTGGGGCTCTGTTTATCACAGTTCTGGAGGGGATGCGTGGAGGGGGGACAGTTAGCCTGATTAGTGCGTTTTGCTTTGACAGAATGAGAAAAATAAGGACGGTGTAGTGAGATTTTCACAAAGCTAAATGAATTTAATTTAAAGATTGTTCTTATTCTAATTCCAGGTTAAGCCTGATGTTTTGATTCACTTTATTGATAGGTGATATTTGATAGGTGATCATTGTTGCCATTGTTTTTAATGTCCTTACTGGCTAACTTGTTCAATTTTTTTTTTCCAATTTTACTGGCCCATGAAAACTCAAACTTCAGGGGAGAAAAGCCTTCCAAGGGATGTTTTTTGGCCTATTTCTTCTGTGATTAGTTTATCTATGTTTCACTTCATACTATAAACTCCTAACATTCATTTCATTTAGTCATTGGACAGACACTAAGTAAGCATCTACTACATTCAGGATAAATATTTTGTTGATGTAATGATTACTTATTTGGGATAAAAGATTTGAATATTTCAAAAGTGAACAACATAAAACAAAAGTTTTAAATGGGTATCATATTTATCCCTGACACGGAATCTGTGACAAACTTAACCGTAGTTTAGCTGCTAGCATAGGTTTTTTTTTTTCTCTTAGCAACATTGTAACTAAACAGTCACAAATCTAAATCTCCCCAAAATAATTTGCTCTCATTGACCTTCTTTTCAGTTGCTACCTGCATTTGATACTCCACGTACTTTACCTAGTGAATGAATGAGGTGGAGACTTCCAGAGACTGGATTTCAAGGTTCATTTGCTGCCGCAGCAGAGCCTAGGCTATCCTGACTCATACCAGGACTTTACCCATTTAAACTTTCTTCCCTCTGAGTGCTGAGTAGGGCCGACCTAACACCTGGATGAAGTAGGTTATTGTCCCAAAATATTTCTTTCTTTGTTGTCTAAGTTTCTACCTAAAGTGTTTTGTGTTTTTTTTTTTCTTTGTTGTTGTTGCTTTCTGGCAGAGTCTCATTCTGTCACCCAGGCTGGAGCGCAGTGGTGGAATCCTTGCTCACTGTAGCCTGGAACTCCTGGGCTCAAGCAATCTTCCTGCCTCAGTCTCTCAAGCAGCTGGGACTACAGGTGTGCACCACCACATCTAGCTAAGTTTTAAAAATTTTTTGTAGAGATGGGGGTCTTACTATGTTGCCCACGGTAGTCTTGAACTCCTGGCCTCCAGCAATCCTCCCACGTTGACCTCCCAAAGTGCTGGGATTACAGGCGTGAGCCATCATACTTGCCCCCCTCCAACTTTTTTTAAAATTATAGATCGCCTTCTCCCTTTAGTCCTCTTTTAAGAGTTAAAACCTCCTAGGTTTTAGTGCCTTCTGCATGGCACTTGTTGAGACCTTGGCCTGGCATTGCTGTCCCTGTCGCTTGCACAGGCTTGATCTTAGACATCACTGGAGTTGAGCCCTCAGGCCTTGCCAAGCTTCCCTTTCCTCAACTCAACCTCAGGCAACCTCAGGCCTCTCCAAGCTTCCCTTTCCTGGACTGTGATGTGGGGATAATAATAGTTCCTTTTTCATAGGGCTGTGCTGAGGAATAAGTGATAGAATGTGTGTAAACCACATAGTACTAGCTCAGTGGGTGGCGATGGTTATTCTGATGTGTATTAGTTGACTACAGCTGCCGTAACAAAGCACCACAAACGAGGTGGCTTAGACTACAGAAATGTGTTGTCTCACGGTTGAAACTTGAAGTTCAAAGTCAAGGTGTCGTCAGGGTTGGTTCCTTCTGAGGCCCGGGAGGGAGGGTCTGTTCTGGGCCTCTCTCCTAGTTTCTGGTGGTGGCCTCCAGTCCTTGGTGTTCCCGGGCTGTGGCTGCAGCACCTTCATCTCGGCCTCTGTCATCACACAGTGTTCCCCCCGTGTCTCTGTCTTCATGTGTCTTCTTATGAGGATGCCAGTCATATCAGATTAGGGCTCCCCTTTTCCACTCCAACATGACTTCATCTGAACTAATTCCATCTGCAACAACCTTATTTTCTTATTTTCTTATTTTTTTTTTTTTGCTTATCTCTATTTTTTTCTGAATAAACATGGATTTCTCTCAATAAACATGTTTTCTTCAACAAATATTTTGAAGAAATATTTTATAATATAAAAAATCATTTAAGTGAATGGCACTAGGAAAAAATAACATATAAGCCAATTACTAGACTATACCATATTCACTTTAAAAGAAAAAAAGCAAATGGTTATGCATATTTTTATGTGCTCATATTTTTCAAGCTGAAGTGCTACAGATGTCATCTTTTGCCCTTAGGGCTTCATTGCAGGCAAGAGCTGTCTCTCCTGTGCCATATGGGCAGGTGACATGGGAAGTGCATCCCAGGCCACAGCCTCAAGATTACTCAGGGACAACTGCATCAGCAGCTTTAATCTAGGACTTCTTGAGGTATAGCTGAATATTCACACAAATTCTAGGTCACTAATTCACCCATCATCTGAAACGATAAGTCACTTAATGGTTGCTTGAATATACTCTAAATTCATTTGGGAAATATCTTCAGATTTTCTTCTTTTTTAAAGAATATATACATGTATATATTCTTTAAAATTTACATATATATATGTATTCTATTGGTTCTGTTTTTCTGTAAAGCCTTGACTAACAGAGCTGCTTAGTAAGCCAGATGTTCTCTGTCCTATTTTTGGTCTATATTAGCACAGCATAGTGGGCAATATGAGACTATATAAATGTTTGGGGCGTAATTCAATCTGTATGTTTTCTTTTTTGCATGTATTGGATATGACCCTTACATATGACTTGTACAAAATTGTCTGGTTTGAAACTAAATATTCTCTAAAAAACATATAGGACATATTTTTCTTTTTTTTCTTCAACTTTTATTTAAAGTTCTGGGGTACATGTGCAGGATGTGCAGGTTTGTTACATAGGTAAACGTGTGCTATGGTGGTTTGCCGCACAGATCAGCTCATCACCCATGTATTAAGCCCAACATCCATGAGCTATCTTCCTGATGTCCTCCCTCCCCCAACCTCCCAGAAAGGCCCCAGTGTGTGTTGTTCCCCTCTATGTGTTCATGTGTTCTCATCCTTCAGCTCCCACTTAATAAGTGACAACATTCAGTGTTTGGTTTTCTGTTCCTGTGTTAGTTTGCTGAGGATAATAGCTTCCAGCTTTATCCATGTCCCTGCAAAGGACATGATCTTCTTCCTTTTTATGGCTTCATAGTATTCCATGGTGTATATTACCACGTTTTCTTTATTCGGTCTGTCAATTATGGGCATTTGGGTTGATTCTATGTCTTTGCTATTGTGAATAGTGCTGCAATGAACATATGTGTGCATGTATCTTTATAATAGAATGATTTATATCCCTTTGGGTATTTACTCAGTAATGGAATTGCTGGGTTAAATGGTATTTCTGCTTCTAGATCTTTGAGGGATCACCACACTGTCTTCCACAATGGTTGAACTAATTTACACTCCTACCAATAGTGTAAAAGTGTTCCTTTTTCTCTGCAACCTCCTTAGCATCTGTTTCTTTACTTTTTAATAATTGCCATTCTGATTGGTGTGAGATGGTATCTCATTGTGGTTTTGATTTGCATTTCTCTAATGAGCAGTGATGTTGAGGTTTTTTTCATATGTTCGTTGACTGCATGAATGTCTTCTTTTGAGAAATCTCTTTTCATGTTCACTTTTTAATAACAACCCTATTTTTAAATAAGGTCACATTTTGAGGTACTGAAGCTTAGGACTTCAACAAATCTTATTTTTGGGGACACAATTCAACTCATTACCTGGAAGATAAGAAGATAAGATTTTGTCTGTTGTTACGACTATTGTTACTCTTTTCACTATTTTTCTTTCTTTCTTTTTAAAATAGAAATGTTTTCACCATGGTGCCCAGACTGGTCTTGAACTCCTGGGCTCAGGCGATGCTTCTGCTGCAGCCTCCAAAGTGCTGGGATTACAGGCATGAACCATCATGCCCGGCCTCATAATTTTTCTACTACTAACCAACTTAGCACCCTGCACTAGCAGACCATCACCAAATGCCAGCTGAATGGCAGTTTCATGAGCAGTCTCCGCACAGGCTTCCACTGGCTGCTCCAATCCATCTGTCCAAGGCACTCCTTGCCCAGAGCAAATTACTCCTCTCTCCACCACAGGCGCTCCCTCTCCTTCACCGCTCTCCATGTCATCGTCACCATCTCTCTGACCTCTTCCCACCACAGCCAGGGGAGGGGGGACATTGCAAATGGAAGCAGACAGCAGCCTGGCCTCACTGGCTTGCAGTGTGCCTAGAACGTAATGAGACTGGCTCTGCAAACCTCCTGGGGAAGTGACTTGCTGCTGTGCAGCCACTCTTCGCACACCCACCAAACCTGCCACATGCACACCTGTTGTCCCTGCTCCCTGAAGATATCTGCCAGTGGCCCATCCCTCATACAGGAATAACTTGCTTTTGCAAGCCCCTGGCCAATCCTTTTTTTCTCTTCCCAAATGGAATCCTATTTTAAATGCATGAGGGGAGCTTAATAATTGAAGAAAGCCTATGATCATCTTGTTGCCAACAGGATAAAATAATCACTCACTATGGTATTTTTGGTAAATATAGATTTTTATAGGTGGAATTGACTTTGCTTAAAGTGGAGTGCACCGAGGCACGTCTTTGCAGCTGAAAGACTTGGGTGTGACCATCAGTGCGAGATGAAGTGATGACAGGCATATTCGGCCCATTGATTTCTGACTTCTGTCAGGGCCTGTCTTGCAGGATTTTTGGTACCTGGGACTCAATCTCTTCCCTCCCTGGAGGGCAGTCAATGGGCCTCTGAAACCTGGGGTTCCTATGTGGCATCCCAATCAGTCCTCTCCCAGAAAGGAGTGAGGCTCTGCACGTGGAACCCTATCCTTCATCCCAGACTGTCCGCACCTCAAGTCACATCAGGAGAAGCCTCAGGAGTTGAATTTCTGCGCCCAGAAGAATTCTTTTGGTCACATGAACCACCCTGACTTGGAGTGAAGGGAGAAGGGAAGGAAAGTTCTTAGCTCTCATTTTAGAGTTGCCAGATTTAGCAAATAAAAATACAGGACACTTGGTTAAATTAGACTCCCAGATAACAAAAAACAAGACAAAACTTTTTTTTTTTTTAACTATCTAGCCACTTTTAAGTGTATTATAGTTTAGTAGCACTGAGTGTATTCATATAACAACAAATAATTTTTTTTTAGATGAGGTCTTACTCTGTCACTCAGGCTGGAGTACAGTGGCTAAGATCATGGCTCACCGCAGCTTCAGTCTCCTGGGCTCAGGTGATTCTCCCACCTCAGCCTCCTAAGTAGCTGGGACTACAGGCATGTGCTACCACACCCAGCTAACTTTTGTATTTTTCGTAGGGACGAGGTCTCTCCATGTTTCCCAGGCTGGTCTTAAACTTCTGGGCTCAAGTGATCTGCCCTCCTCGGCTTCCCAAAGTGTGGGGATTACCCGCGTGAGCTACTGCACCTGGCCACAACACAAACATTTTTAATGTAGTATGTCCTAGTCAATATTTGAGATATGCTTACACTAAAAAGTAATGATTCATTGTTTATCTAAAATTCAGATTTAAGTAGGTGTCCTGTGTTTTATCTGGCAACTCTAGCCCATCTGTCCTGGCTTATTTCATTTATTTATTTGTTTGTTTGTAGTCCCAGTTCCTTGTCTCTGCAAAGAGAAAGAATCCTCAGAGAATTGAGGCAGCCCTGCTCTCTAACCTTCAAGGGAAGAAGTTGACAGCCTGGGGCACACATACCAAAACATTATGAAGTGATTTTGAGCAGTTATAAAATCACATAATCATTAAAGCAGAGGTGGTGTATCTTTGGCACTACCCATCTCTCTGCAGTTTCCACTTATCACCCTGCCCATCTCTGGGCAGCCTCCTTCCAGATCGTTAACTCATCCTAGCTGAGCACTAACTGATAAGTATAAGGTGTTAGCTGCTGATAAGCTTCACATGTGACCTCTTCTCACCCAGACTCACTTTTTTTCCCCCAGTGGATTAAAATAATCAAGAAAGAAGGGTGTAACCAGACACAGTGGCTCACACCTGTAATCCCAGTGACTCGGGAGGCTAAGGCAGGAGGACTGCTTAAACCCATGAGTTCGAGACCAGGCTGGGTGACAGAGTGAGACCCTTTCAGAAAGATGAAGAAAAAAGAAAAGAAAAGGAAAGAAAGAAGGAAGGAAGGAAGGAAGAAAGAAAGAAAGAAAGAAAGAAAGAAAGAAAGAAAGAAAGAAAGAAAGAAAGAAAGAAAGAAAGAAAGAAAGAAAGAAAGAAAGAAAGGAAGAAAACAGAAAGAAAGAAAGAGAAAGAAGATGGACAGTTGATGGCCAGAGAGAATGGCAAGCGTTGCTTGTGTGGGGTGTGCCTACCCAGCACCGGGGGCTGTGTGAGACTGTGGAGCCCGTGATCCCCATGACTGCTCACCTCTGCTAAGAATCCTCACCTTGCAGATCTTCTGAGGGAAAGAACATTTTGGCAAGGGAAAAAACAAAAAACTCCCCAAGAACTCTTTGTGTAATGGTAAATTCAAATCCCCCCGGTGTTCTATTTTTGTAATACCTAGATTCCCAGAGTGGAGCTATTTGGGGAAAACCCCAAATGAGAAACCCTTACTGAAGAGCTCCAGTCTAACTGAGTTCAAGCTACTTGCAGCCCAGGTGCAAGGAGGCAGAGACGAGGAGAACTTGTACCTCATTGCTGTGCCAGGGGTTTTGGTTAGCTTTGGAAATATTAACACCTGCTTAGCTTGTGGGTTCTAGTGAGCCCAGATGCTTATTAAGGCAGTAATAGACAATGTGTTAAGCACCATTAAAATACACACAGTGATCCACACATGCACAACCAGTTCCCACCTTTAGGGGCTTTTGTGGCAACTAATTACAACAATACCAAAATAAACCATGTAAACGTCTCATAGCTCACTGCAGTCTCAAGCTCCTGGGTTCAAGCAATCCTCCCACCTCAGCCTCAAGAGTAGCTGAGACTACAGTTGTGCACCACCATGCTCAACTAGTTTTTTTATTCTTTGTAGAGACAGGGTCTTGCTATGTTGCCCAGGCTGATCTCAAACTCCTGACCTCAAGTGATCCTCCCATCTCAGCCTCCCAAAGCACCATCTCAGTATGTTTCTAATGTCAATTCAGTTCCAAACACATTGGGCACTATTACATGCTCAACCACAGGATAGATGCTAGAGTATATGGACAGCTAAGATATACCTCCTCACAAAGGAGCTTATGGTTAATTGGCAAAGATTGACAGCAGAACAACCAATCACAGCACAAAGTGATTTGTGCCGTAACAGAGGTATGCACAGGATGCATGGGATCATAGGGGATAGCTATAACCCAACTCACGTATGGTGGGATTGGGGAAGGGGTGCATGCAGGGGACAAAGAAGGCTTCCTGAAGGAAGCAACTCCTAGCAAGGTCTGAAGCAGCAAGTGGTGATTTCAACAAGGACATCTCTTCTTTGGCAGGGCTTTACAGTAGAAGCCCAACCCAAACGAAGGCTAACGTTGGGCAGTAGGGACACCAGCTCAGTTCTATCTACCCTACTATTTCTGGCCCTCAGTTTCTTTTGAGTCTGCCTTTTAAAGTCTACCAGCATGAGTTGACAGAGAGGTGGAGTCCCCTCTCTCAAGCTTTCTATTTGTTGGTTTCAGCTAAGCAGTTAATTAATTTTGGGAGATTTTCAGAGTGATTCTAGTGCTTCCATCCAACTTCAATTACTGCAAAGCTTTACTGAGGTTGTTTTCCACAGTGTTCAGCTTTATTCTTTCTTGTTTTAACATTGAATAGGCTGTCTGTGAGACCAGCAGCTTAGGAGGGCAGCTCAGTTGTTTTGCTGGTCTCCATTTTCTGCAACTCAGCTGTAACTAAGGATTTTGACCACCAACTGGGCTTCTACCACTATTTCTGCTCAAGGACCTGGTCGTAAAGGCTGTTCTCAGCTCAGAGACCTTGTCCCACCCCCACTCCTATAGCCACTTCCCTCAATAACACATCAACATTCATTCTGCTCACTCAACTCAATTTGCATTTGGAGGGCATTACAACTCTACTAAAATGTTTGAAATTGAGTCAATTGTAAGAGTCTTGGGGGAGGATTACCCAATAAAACCTCAACGGTGAAACCACCAAGGAGCAATATCAGGGAGGAAATATAAACCCAGGAGCTCTCAGTCCAAGAAAGAGAAAATTAAGGGCAATTCCTACATTTGGAAGTGAGGATTTCTTCTGGCTGAGGGAACCCTGCAAGCATTATACTCCCCCAAACACCAGCTACATTTAGTTTGAGAAGATTCACTTGAAGGGTACAGCAACTAGATACATCAAAGGTGAAGGTGAATGACTGACAATAAGTTGGAGTGGGAAGAGGATATCTTTAAACTGAGCATATCTGTTGAGATGTGGGGCATTATAGTATCAGTAGCCTCCCAGAAGTTCAAGTGTAATGAGTTCTGCAATAGCCTTCCTCAATTAATCAACCATAGCCACGCCCTCTCCTCTCTCACTTCTGTCTCTCCTCTTGCTGCCCTTTACCTCTTCCTCATCCTCTTTCTTCACTACAACTCCCCGTCTCCCCTCACCCCTACTCCTCCTATTGTTTATGGTCTCATTTTACTGTGGCACTTGCTTAGCTTTGATATGACTGAATTTGCCTTTACCCCAATCGATCACATCCTTATCTACCTCACCAAGAAGATAAGATCCAGATTCAAAATCAGAACCTCGGGTTAAAGAGGCCAAATTCAAACCATGAGGCTCAAGGAGATTCTAGAAAAGAAGGTTTTTGTGAAAGCCATCCTGGGCTGGAAGAACTTATCAAATAAAAAAGAAACGTTACTTTTCTATAGAGGAAGCAAAAACAAACAAACAAAAAATGGATGATTAGAAGAATAGGAGTGATAAGGCTAGAAGGATAGGATAGCCAGATGGAGAAGTGGATTATTGGCTCTAGTTTGAGGTCTCCCTTACTCCGAAAGACAAATCCACACAATCCAATGTTCCCTGAAGTGATCATTGTAATTCTTTCCTTCATGTCACTATCAAACTTTCAACTAGGAGGTATAGACTCCACTGCTTCAATTTCCCCACCACCATTCCCTCTTCCTCCTGCAGCCAGATGAACCGGCACTCTCTGGGTCACTCACCCTGTGTTCACATCTAGTCCTCATTTATTTTTCTGTTTTGTTCCCCTTAATGGCAACCAATGATCATAGTCTCCACGAAGTTGTTTCCTCTCTTGGCTTCTGTATCAAAACCATTCTCTGGTTCTATGGCTACCTTCTGGTGTTTTAACTCTACACACACACTCACTCACACACTTTCAGTCAATATGGCTGGCAAACTGGACTAACGGAGAAATACCTACTCTACCATTTCAAACACCAATAAATTCTGAACTATTATCAGCTTAAGTAGATATCTAATACATTGACGCTTCCAGAAATAAAGTGAGATCTCAAAGCCAGAACAGGAGTTGAAACATAATGGCTCATAGGGGTGTAAAAACTTAAAAATAGCTTTAACCACTGGAAGCTGAGGTTTTAACTCATACATAGAGAGGGAAGTCCAAGCCATATGCCCAATATGGAAGGGGAACTAGAATGGGCTACCTGAGTAAGATCAAGATTCAAATATATATCCATGAAAAGAGACTAGAAAATCTCTGCCTACTAAGACAGTGTCAAGGAAACTTGCTTTCCACCTGGTCCTGTGTGTAGAAAAGTAATCAACCATAAAATTTAGAACCCTAATCGATGCCATGCAGGCTCTGACGTAGGAAGCCCAAACTGATAAATTAAAGTTAAAAATTGCTCCAGAATCCATGAATCATGTAGGATCCTAGCAGAGGCAAAGGAAAGACTAGCTTCTAAAGATGTTTTCACAACCCAGAGCACACGGAATTTCTACAAAAACAATATCCCTGAAAATTAATTTATATTCAGTAGTTAGAAATTACACAGGGAAACAAACTATTATAAGGAGAGTCAATAATTACAAATAATAGAAAAAAATCTGAAAAATATTTAAGATAAATGTATATTAAAATAATATTGAGAGTCATAAGGCAAGCATATAAAAGGTAGTCTCATATTTCTAAAAATAATGAACTTTAAAAAACTATAATTATTGATATACAAACATCAATGGACAGAGTGGAACAATTGATGGGATACACTCAAAAAGAAAATTAGTCACTTTGAAGATAAATCTGAGAAAATCACCCAGAATGTAGCATAGAGATGGAGAGAGGAGACCAAGAGTCTATACTGAAAAGCTCTTACATGTTTCAAAGGAGAGGATGGAAAAGAAATAATGTTCAAATAGCTGAGTATACTCCAGAGTTAAAGAACGACAAGTATTCTCATATTGAAAAGAATATCTGTGTTGTGTGCTGAATAAATAACAAATTTCTCATGTAAACACATAATGTTGAAACTTCAAAACATACACACAAAAATTATAAAAATTACTAAAGAGTTAAGGCAGTATTTTTTTAAGAAAGACAATTAGAATGACAGTTGACTTTTCATCAGTGATAATGTATTCTAGGAAACAAAAAATTTTATTTTTGAAAAAGAGAGGAATATTATTTTTCGAATTAGAATTATATACCAGCCGAAGTATCATTCAAACCTGAAAGAAAATGAAGGCATTTTCAGACATACAAAGATTTAGAGGGTTTACTAGTTATAGATTATCAGTCAAAGAACTACTAAATGATGGACATCAGCAAAAAAAAAATAAATAAATGAAATAAATTAAAGCCAAAAGAAAGTATGGGATGCAAAAACTAATCAGGAGTAAATAAATGGTTAACACATTTGTTGGAAAGTCAACATAAAACTTAAAAATTTAAAAGGGAAACTCCTTTTTGTAAAAAGGAAGAAGGAATAAAGAAAACACAATCAATCTAAAAGAAGAAAGGAAAGAAAAAACATGATAAATAAAAACTACTAAATAAGATGGCAAGTGTAAGTCTAAATATAGCACTATTAATGATATCAATAATTGGTTAAATGGTTAAATGGTTAAAGCTGTTTTTAAGTTTTTACACCTCTATGAGCCATTATGTTTCAACTCCTGTTCTGGCTTTGATATTAATGATATCAATAATGTTGTCCTTGCCAGTTAGGCCATAGAGGCACTCAATGAAAGAAAGAAAAATAAAGGAGTAAATAAATAAATAATAAATAAATAAATAATTAATCCAGGCTCACAATAGTCACACAAAATAAACTGACAGAAAAAATTTACAAATAATGACAGGGGAAAATATATATATATAAAATATATTATATATAAATATATTATATATAAATATATTATATATAATATATATTATATATAATATATATATATAAAATATATTATATATTTATAATATATATAATATATTTATTATATATTTATTATATATATTATATATAATATATCTATTTATATATAATATATATAATATATTATATATTATA
This sequence comes from Pongo pygmaeus, assembly GCF_028885625.2. Taxonomy (NCBI): domain Eukaryota; kingdom Metazoa; phylum Chordata; class Mammalia; order Primates; family Hominidae; genus Pongo; species Pongo pygmaeus. The sequence goes on along the minus strand of NC_072376.2, from coordinate 165,993,591 downwards.
TATTATATATATTATATATATAATATATAATATATTATATATTATATATAAAATATAATATATATAATATATTATATATAAAATATAATATATATAATATATTATATATAACATATAAAATATAATATATATAATATATTATATATAACATATAATATATATATTATATTATATATAACATATAATATATATATAATATATTATATATAATATATAATATATATAATATATATAATATATATAAATATATATTATATATAAAAAATATATATCTCTCAAGCAAATATTAATAAAAAGATGACATAGTAACTTTAATGTTGGATATTATAGAATTTAGGGAAACAAATAACAATGGAATTAATGAAGAGCACTACATGTTGGTTAAAAAATAAAAAGAAAAAGTAAGAAACAATTCACCAGCAAGATAGAATAATCATAAGTCTATCTAGACCTAACAACATAGCTTGGAAATTCACAAAACAAAAATTCTACCAAATTAGAAGGAGAAAATTCTCTCAGAATTACTAGACTGGGGTAAAGGGGCATCATGTCTGCAACTTTGCCCATATTATTCAGAGAATAAATTAGATCTTGATCTAAACATAAATATAGATACAATAAATCATAAAGTAAGAGTGATAAAATGTTAACATTTTGGAAAATTGGGAGAGGGGATATGGAGATTTTTTGGACTATTTTGCAACTCTTTTGTATGTTTGAAATAAAAAGTTTTAATATTTTAAAAAATATCAATGCTTGTGCTACACTGATTCCATTCATCAGAAATCCAGATTTAATTATCAGAGATGGGATCTCAGCAAGAGCATTTATTTAAATTTCTCAGGTAATTCTGATACTTTTAAACCCTGATAAATCAAACATACAGGACATATGTAATAACAGAGAGGAATTTAATGGCACAATTATCAAGCATAATCTAATAGATATATTGAGCAGACAGCTCAGTCGGAAAAAAGGGTAAGATACTTAAATGGGCACTTCACCAAAGAGGGCAATGGTAAATAAACTGATGAAAAAATACTCAACTTTATGAGTCATCAGATAAATTCTAATTCAAACCATAGCAAGTGACCACTACACACCACCAGAATGGCTACTATGGAAAGATAATATGAAGTGTTGCGAGAAGATGTGGAGTGACTAGAACTCTCATGTATCACTGGAGGAGTGTAAATTTGTTCATCTGCTTTGGAACACTGCTTAACAGCATCTACTAAAGCTATTTATAATGCATTCCCTGTGAAACAGCAATTCTACTCCTAGGTATACACCCAACAGAAAAGCTAGCATCTGTCCATTAAAACAAAACATAATAATGCTGATAGTAGCACTAATCATAGTAGCCAAAAACTGGGGCAAAAATGAAATATTCAACAATAGAGTTGATGTGGTTTGGCTGTGTCCCCACCCAAATCTCATCTTGAATTGTAGTTCCCATAATCCCCACATGTCGTAGGACGGACCTGGTGAGAAGTAATTTAATCATGGAGGCGGTTACCCTCATGCTATTCTTGTGATAGTGAGTGAGTTCTCACAAGATCTGATGGTTTTATAAGGGGCTTTCCCCCCTTTTGCTGGGCACTTCTTGCTGCCACATGTGAAGAAGGATGTGCCTGCTTCTCCTTCCACCATGATTGTAAGTTTCTTGAGGCCTCCCCAGCCATGCTGAACTGTGAGTCAATCGAACCTCTTTCCTTTATAAATTACCCAGTCTCGGATATGTCTTTATTAGCAGTGTGAGAATTGACTAATACAAGAATGGATAAAAATTATCATAAATTCATGCAATGGAATACTATGTATCAATGATAATAAAGAAGCTACAATTACATATAATGGTATGGATAAAGCTTACAGATACAATGTTGAATAAAAGATGTCTAACAGAAGAATAAGTGTTACATAATCATATTTATATAGAGTTCCAAACCCAACACCCCCGGCAGGGTGGCTCACACCTGTAATCCCAACACTTTGGGAGGCCAAGCTGGGCGGATCACCTGAGGTCAGGAGTTAGAGAACTGCCTAGCCAAGATGGTGAAACCCCATCCATACTAAAAATACAAAATTCAACCGGGCATGGTGGCACATGCCTGTAATCCCAGCTACTTGGGAGGCTGAGGCAGGAGAATTGCTTGAACATGGGAGGTGGAGGTTGCAGTAAGCTGAGATGGCACCACTGCACTCCAGCCTGGGTGACAGAGCAAGACTTCGTCTTGGGTTGGGGGTGGTGGGCAGAAATCATTCAGTAGTGTCAGAAGTCAGGGCAGTGGTGAGTGGGGGCAGGAGGGGGCTAATAATGATCTGGGTGCTAGACACATGAGTGCATTCATTTTGTGAAAATTCATCAAGCTGTACATTTATGATGTGTGTACTTCTCTCCAGATGGTATACTTCAATAAAATGTCCACTGAAAATATAAAGTTCACACCTGTAATCCTAGCACTTTGGGAGGCCAAGATGGGTGGATTGCTTGAGGCCAGGTGTTCAAAACCAGGGTAGTCAACAGGGCGTAACCCCATCTCTACTAAAAATACAAAAACCAGCCAGGCATAATGGCATATGCCTATAATCCCAGCTACCCGGGAGGCTGAGGCAGGAGAATCACTTGAACCCAGGAGGTGGAGGTTATAGTGAGCCGAGATCACACCATTACACTCTAGCCTGGACAGCAGAGTGAGACTCTGTCTGAAAAAAAAAAAAAAAGAAAAAGGTAAAGTACATATTAGTTTAGCTTTTTATTATTATTTTAAAAAGTGGTTTAAGAGTATCCAACCTAAAAATTTAGGGAAAACTTATCAGGTGGGTGAGGACTTTAATTACTAAAAAATTATACTTTTTTTCTGGGAAAAAAATAATAGCTATGAAGAGGACTTGCATTCAAGAAATAGAGGCTGTAATCAAGGCAACATGGTATTGGCACAAGAATATTTAAATAGATCCATAGAACAGAATCGGGAGCCCAGAAACAAACCTACACATATACAATATGTGACAAATCACATAGTTGATTCGTGACAAATCACATAGTTGTTTCATGACAAAGGCACCCTGTCAATAAATGGTACTGGGTCAAGTGTATATCTATATGGGAAAAATGAACTTTCATACCTGCTTAATACCACACATAAAAGTTAATTCAAAATGGGTTATAGGTCTTAATGTGAAAGGTAAAAAATACAGCTTCTAGAAGAAAACACAGATGAATATTTTCTTTCTTTTTTTTTTCTGAGACAAAGTCTCCTTTTGTTGCCCAGGCTGGAGTGCAATGGTGACCGTGGCAAAAAAACAGATAACCCCATTAAAAAGTGGGCAAAGGACATGCATGTCTTCTCAGAAGACATATATGTGGCCAACAAACATGAAAAAATGCTCAACATCACTAATCACCAGAAAGATGCAAATTAAAACCACAGTGAGATACCACCTCAAACCACTCAGAATGCCCTTTGTTAAAAAGTAAAAAACATAACAGATGTTAGCAGGGCTATGGAAAAAAGGGAACAATTATACACTGTTGGTGGGAATGTAAGTTAGTTCAGCCACTGTGGATAGCAGTTTGGAGATTTTTCAAAGAACTAAGAGTTAACTATCATTTGATCCACCATCTCATTATTGGGTATATACTCAAAGGAAAATAAATTGTTCTGCCAAAAAGAGGCATGCTCCCATATGTTCATCGCAGCACTATTCACAATACCAAAGACATGGAATCAACCCACGTGCTCATCAACAGTGGATTAGATAAAGAAAATGTGGTACATATACACCATGGAATACTATGCAGCCATACAAAGAATGAAATCATGTTCTTTGCAGCAACATGGGTGCAGCTGGAGGCCATTATCCTAAGTGAATTAATGCAGGAATAGAAAACCAAATACCACATGTTCTCACTTATAAGTGGGAGCTAAACACTGGGTAAACACAGACAGCAAGATGTGAACAAAAAACACTGGGGATTCCAAAAGGGAGGAGGCGGGGACAAGGGTTGAAAAACTACCTATTGGGTACTGTGCTCTCACTTCCTTGGTGGCGAGTTCAATCGTACTCCAAATCTCAGTATCACACAACATACCCATGTAGCAAATCTCTACATGTACCCCTTGGATCTAAAATAAAAGTTGGAATTAAAAAAAAAAGTACAGCACCCAGCCATTCATGAGCAATCTGCCGCCATGACCCAAACATCTCCCATTAGGCTTTATCTTCCAACACTGCCACACCGGGTATCAAATTTCAACATGAACTTCAGTGAGGACAAACAAACCATATCCAAACCATGGCAGGTACTTTGCAAACGAGGATACCCAAATGGCCAATAAGTATATAAAAGTTACTTAACGTCAGTATGCATCAATAGATGTGCAGACAAATCGCAATGAAATACTGTCATACACCCGCCTGAATGACTAAAATTAAAAAAGCAATGAGGCAAAGTGTTGACAAGGTACTGAGTATCTGGTGCACTCATACTTCACTGGTGGGGGTGTAAATTAGTATAATTTGGAAACCGTTTGGCAGTATCTGCTACAGCTAAACTCTGTCTACCCTGGGACCAAAAACTCCCACTAGGTATACAGTCTAGAGAAATAAGTTTGCCCTCTAAAAGACATGTACAAGAATGTCTATAACAGCTTAATTCAAAATAGCCAAAAATTGGAAAAAACTCAAATGTCCATCAATAGTGGAATGAATAAAAAATGAGGTATTCATACAATAGAAAACCACAGCAATAAAAAATAACTACTGCTACACATGACATGAAGAGATCTCACAGACATATGAGATAAGCAAAAGAAGTCCAAAACTAAAGAGTACATACTGAGGCCAGGCGTGGTGGTTCACGCCTGTAATCCCAGCACTTTTGGGAGGCCGAGGTAGGCAGATTGCCTGAGGTCAGCAGTTAGAGACTAGCCTGGCCAACATGGTGAAACCCCGTCTCTACTAAAAAAATACAAAAATTAGCTGGGCATGGTGGCGGGCACCTGTAATCCCAGCTACTCGGGAGGCTGAGGCGGAGAATCACTTGGACCCGGGAGGCGGAGGTTGCAGTGAGCCAAGATCACGCCACTGCACTCCAGCCTGGCTGACAAGAGTGAAACTCTATCTCAAAAAAAAAAAAAAAAAAAAAAGAGTGTATACTGTATGATTCCATTCATACACATTTCAAGAACAGACAAAATTAATCCACACTGACAGAAACCATTAAAGTCATTTTGTCTGGGAAAACAGTTGGTATTAACAGGGAAGGCGCATTCAGAAGCATTAGGAAGCTTCTGGGTTGTTGGAAATATTTTCCATTTTGATCTGGGAGGTCAAGTATATACCTTTCTGTGTGTGCATGTGTTGTACAAAAATTCACTGAGTTATACACTTGAAATCCGTGCTCCTCATTGTATATATGCTATGCCTCAAAAAAAACTTTCTGAGATAGGAATCTGTTTCACCCTAGCTGATACACAGAAGAAAAGTGTGATTCTATTCTACATTTGGATAAATGGTAAGGAAAAATAGAAACATTTTCTGGGAAAAATGTTGTGGACCCAGGAACTGCACAAAGTTTATTTTTAACTTCATTCATGTAACTTGTCTACCGCAGACTTCCACATAAGCACAGCTCTAGATTTGCAGACACCTCTTGTAATCTACCCACTGGTGGGTTCAAATCATGAAGTCTCAATAATGAGCTCCAGCTCAGTGAGAGTAAACTTAGTTCCAAAGGAAAATGAGCCTCGGCAGGGAGAAATGTGTAGGGAAATAAAGGAAATTGTCAGACTCCAGCAGAATTTTTCATTGTGGTGATAGGGTGTTACATGGTGGGTGAAGAGGAAGTCTTCCAGGCATCCTCCCTCTTTTCCAATATCTGAGCTCCCGTCCCCGGCTGCTAAGCCAAGATGGCGGCAAGAAGCACGGACAGGCATTCCAAGGAAGTCAGGTGGAAGAACCCATCATCTTGCAATAATAGACACATTTGAACTATAGAAATAAGGAAAACAAATGGCAAGAAAATAAAAGTAAAGGGGTAGAATTCTGTGAATCAATTGAAGAGCCTGAGTGCTCTCTGCAATAAGCATGTCAGCAAGGATGCCAGGGTATGATCGTGGAGTATGCACCAGTGTGGACGAAGATCCCAAGAGAGGAAAGAAGACTCAGTCTCAAGTCAAGACAGAACTCTCCCCTGGCCACTATTAGCTGAGGCCCTCAAAATATCCTGGTGTGGGGTGACATTGGGAGTTACCATCACCATCAATCAGCATTAATAGCTAACTGTGCTAAATGTTTAGCATACATTTCTAATTTAATCTTCAATAGTCCTACACATATGAAGTAGTACTATTATTATTCCTATTTTACATATGAGAAAACTGAAGAGTAGTAAAGTAACTTGCGCAAGGCCAATACAGAGAGTTAACACCAGAACAATGTCCTAGTTATATGTATCTCATCTGTTGTTGCAACCCATGTGCAGGAGTTGGTCCAGCCCAGGGGAGGTGTGGACATTGGGGCTGTAGCCAGGTGAGGATCCTGGGACCGAGGCAGGAAGGTAACAGGGGCTGAGAGTGAGAGCAAGCTCATGTCTTGTATTTTAGGTGTCTACAATCCTGACCACTTAAGGTCACCCAGCTGGTTAGTAGCAGGGCTGGATTAAAACTGTTTCATTGCTGTATCTTGAGCTTTCATTGAAGAATAAAAACAAGTGGAAGTTTGGCTTTGTAAGGATGGATTTCAAATAGATTGCCCCTGCAGTGTGTACAAAAGGGGAGTCCTGGGCAAAGGCAACTTGGGGGCAGGGGATGAGGAAAGAAAGTATCAAGAATGGGGAAGTGATGACTCGGAGGGGAAACTTTCCTACAGATGCTACCTCAAGTTAGCTGATCACACCTAAAACATCAAACAAGCCCGGTGGGTTGTTTTTGCACTTATGTTGAAAGGAAGAGATGGCTCCAAACCAAATACTATAGTTTCAGAAGAAAATGCATTGTTACATGAGAGGAAGGCTGGGGGCACAAGACAGCTTCCCCAAAGTAAATGGATCAATTGTACATTCTCAGCCTCCCAGATCACTGCTTTTAGCCTGGGAAACCATAGAACCCCCACACTGTGGCTTTCTGGAGCATTCCTCAAACCTCTCTCCAAACCCAGTATGTGCCAGTGTGGAACTCAGCCTAGTGAAGTGATGAGAAGAAAACCAAAACATGGATATAAATGGTTACCAAGTCAACCAAAACTTTTCCTGAATATTTGCCAGTTCTGTGCCATCAATCACTCAGCTCCTGGATGAATCCAAAACACAACTACCTTTGTCTTCCACGTAGGGAACGGAAAGCAGATTCCAGTATAAAAATTGTTTAACTTTTTAAAAATAAACTTTATTTTTTAGATTGGTTTTGGGTTCAAAGCAAAGTTGAGAGGAAGGTATAGAGATTTCCCATATACTCTCTACCCTACACACACACACACACACACACACACACACACACACACACACAGCCTCCCCCATTATCAACATACCCCACCAGCATGGTACATTCATTGCAATGGATGAAACTACATTGACATATCATAATATCCAGAGTCCACAGTTTATATTAGCATTCAATCTTGATGTTAAGCGTCCTATGGGTTTGGACAAATTTATAGTGACATGTATCCACCATTATAGTGTCATAAAGAGTGGTTTCATTGCCCTCTCAATCCTCGGTGACCTACTAATCTCTCCCACCCCCCATCCCCCTAACCCCTGGAAACTGCTGAACTTTTTACTGTCTCCATTGATTTTCCTTTTCCAGAATGTCATATAGTTGGAATCATATGGTATGTAGCCTTTTCAGATTGGCTTCCTTCACTTAGTAATATACATTTGAGGTTTCTCCATATCTTTTCACGGCTTGACATCTCATTCCTTTGTATTGCTGAATAATGTTCTGTCATATACACATACCACAGTTTGTTTATTTACTGGGTTATTGAAGAACATCTTGGTTGCTTCCAAATTTTTGCAATTATGAATAAAACTGCTATAAACAACCATATGCAGTCTTCTGTGTGGACATAAGTATTCAAGTTCTTTGAATAAACACCAAGAATCATGATTGTTGGATCATATGGTAAGAACATGTTGAGTTTTGTAAGAAACTGCCAAACTGTCTTCCAAAGTTGCTGTACCATTTTATGTTTCCACCTGCAATAAGTGGGAGCTCCTATTGCTCCACATCCTTGTCAGCACTTGGTGTTATCAGTGTTTCAGGTTTTAGATATTCTAATAGGTGTATAGTGATATCCCTTATTGTTTTCATTTGAATTTCCCCAGTGACATATGATATATAGCATATTTTCCAATGCTTATTTGTCATCTATATACTGTATCTTCTTCAGTGGGGTGTTTGTTCAGGTCTTTGGTGTATTTTTTAGGTGTGTTATTTATTTACTTGTTGAGTTTTAAGAAGTCTTTGTATATTTTGGATATCAATCCTTTATCAGATATGTCTTTTGCAAATATTTTCTCTGTCTGTGGCTTGTCTTTTCATTCTCTTAAAGTTCATTTTTTTCATGTATTTATCTTATAGCAAAATGTATTACTAATCTTGTGCTAAGGTGAAGGTACGTAGAAGGCATGTTACTGATATAACTTCTTTTTTATTACATACAACTCATTAACTGTGGTACTTTATAAACTATCAAACTATCAAATACTCCCATCCAAAGGCTCTACCCCTGGGATGAGAGACAGCCTAGACTGGAAGTGAGTAGACTCTGAAAGGCATCACATTCTTGCCTTTACCTTACTCCCTTCTCCCCCACCATCTAAGTCTCACCCCTTACTCAAGGTCCAGTTCCGTCCCACCTCTTCAGCAGGGCCTTCCCCAAGGATGGAAATTCAGCATGATTGCCTGTGGTGAGGCCACAGACCCAGAAATGAAAGATGGGAGAGAAAGTTGAACAGAAGACACCTGGTAGATTTGGGAAAAGGTACACTTTGCTGCATGAATGTTACTTCAATTTAAAAGAAAAATGAATCACAATCACTCTGACTAATCACTTGGTGACCCTGTGATTGTAAACACAAAAGCAAATATAAACCCTATGACCCCACAGCATTGCTGTTCTAAGTGGCCGTCAGATGATCTAGGACTTTCAAAATCCTTCTAGAAGTTATAGACCCTTAAAAATATTTTTTCAGACTTCCAGGAGTTTATGGACTACAACTTGAAAAGCACTGCCCTGAATCACATTTTAAAAAGTCCATTAGCATTAGGGATTACAGTAGAACTACTTCTCAGAATGGGGATACATTTTAAGAAATGCATTGTCAGGCAATTTCATTGTGCGAACATCAGAGTGCATTTACACAAACCTACTGCACAATTAGGCTATATGGTACAGCCTATTGCTCCAAGGCTATAAAGGTGTATGGTGTGTTACTGTACTGAATACTGTAGGCAGTTGTGACACAGTTGTAAGTATTTGTGTATCTAAACATAGAAAAGGTGGAGTAAAAATACAGTATTATAATCTTATGGAACTACCATCTTATAGGCAGTCCATTGTTGATGGAAACATTCTTACAAAGTGCGTAATTGTCAATAGTGTTTTAGGTCATCATTATGTTTAGATAGATGATAATGTGACTGGTGCCCCAAGAGCTGTGCAGTGTTGTAGCTCTAGGTTCCCCCACATTCCTACTCCATTTAGTTTTTTGGTGGGATCAAAGTCTTCTTGTGGTGACACATACATCTCATAGGCAGTTTCTTTATGCTTTCCCTTTTCACAATTTCCACAGCACTCAACTAGAACAAAAGCTCTCTCATCTAATTCCATGCAAGGAAGTAAAAACAAGCCAAGGCCACATTGTTATGTGGGCCTGATGAGAGACAACTTTGTCTTACCTTCCAGCTTGGGAGTCTTAATTGTGGTAATAAAAGCAATTTTAGGCCAGGCGCGGTGGCTCACACCTGTAATCCCAGCACTTTGGGAGGCCGAGGTGGGCGGATCACAAGGTCAGGAGATTGAGACCATCCTGGCTAACACAGTGAAACCCCATCTCTACTAAAAATACAAAAAATTAGCTGGGCATGGTGGCGGGAGCCTGTAGTCCCAGCTACTCGGGAGGCTGAGGCAGGAGAATGGCATGAACCCAGGAAGTAGAGCTTGCAATAAGCTGAGATTGTGCCACTGCACTCCAGCCTAGGCGACAGAGCAAGACTCTGTCTCAAAAAAAAAAAAAGAAAAAGCAATTTTATCTTCTCCAAAGTATTGCATTCCTCAACAATTTTATGCCTCTCTAAGAAAAAGCCAAGCAAAGGAAAAAGCATTTCTCCCAATATTTATGCAGGGTCTCTATGCCCAGGTACCATATTTAGCATTTAGCTTTAAGTGTCCTCCCAGCCGAGGGATCATAGGACCAAAGATCCAGTAAGAGGCCAGAGAGAACTAGACCTTCACCCCATGCAGCCAAGAGTGAGCACTTCTGGGAATTCACCAGTCAGTGTATTCCACTGTTGGAGAGGGAAGAAAAGTGCTGTCTGAGAAATGTCTTTGCTTGTCAGCAAAATGATGATGCCACAATAGCCATGGTCAGATCCTAAAACCATGGCTACTTATTACAGCTGTGTCACAACCATTGTCACTCTTCTGTGTAACCATGTATGCACACATACGCACATGCTCATGCTCGGACTTTCTAAGTCTGGCTTTATAAGATGAGACATAAGATGAGATAAGACACAAACATTCTCAAAATATTTTTCAATGACCTAGATGATTGAAATACTTGAGAGAATCATTACAGTAGAACTAAATAGTGTTTTGGCTGCTATTAGCTAAGAGTCTTTGATCCTTTGTGTTGTAGTTAGAAAGACTTGTGCAGGCTCTCCATAAAAGCTGTTGTATGCACTCAATATACTTAGTGAGAAACAGCAAGCCAGCTCCTTGGGATTTCCTGGCTCTTCAACATAAATGTACAAACACACCAAAACGGTGAGTGTAGAGAGCTGTGTCTGACCCTGATATCTGGGGTAATGACCTTCTAGCCAGGGAGATGAGAATACAAGAAACCCAGCTCCTTAGCAGGGATGGAGCAGTTTTATGCAGGTGCTTTCATGTAATGTTCCAGGCCCAACTTAGAAAATAAACAAACCAGATAAATCTCTGCCTTGAGAGGTCAGGATGTGGGCATCTCTGGTTCAATCTAGAATGATGGCAGGACAGAAGCCACTATGGTTTGACTGTCCTCGCTAAAACTCATGTTGAAAGTTAATTACCAATGTAGCATTATTGGGTGGTGGGGGCTTTAAAGGGTGATTAGGTCATGAAGGCTCTGCCATCACGAATGGATTACTGTTGCTATCAGGGGAATAAGATAGTTATGGTGGGAATGAGTTCCTGATAAAAGAGTAAGTTCAGCTCCTATTTTCTCTCTGTCTTGAACACTGGTTTGCCTGTTCACGCTTCTGCCATGGGATGATGCAGCACAAAGTCCCACACCAGATGCTGGTGCCTTGTTCTTGGACTTTCCAGCCTCTAGAACCATGAGCCAAATAAACTTCTTTTCTTTATAAATTACCCAGTCTGTGGTATTCTGTTATAACAACAGAAAATGGGCTAAGACAGAAGCCATGGCAAGGAAATGGTAGTGTGGGAAAACAGCTTGGCTGCAGTGCAATTGTTATGGGGAACGCTGGCTGAGCATAATGTTTCCATCATTATTCTAAATTCTGGTGATAGCAAATAGAGATAAACATGCTACAATTTTAGAAGTGGTTAAAAGAGCAGAGGATCTGGGCTCAAAAAGAACAAAATTAGTATTCCTACTGTAAATATGCCCCCAAATACATTCAAACATAAAAATGCCCCCAAATAAATTAGGTGATCAAATGACATACATGTTAATAAATAGCTTTAGGTCTATAGTTGTGATTTTTAAAATAGATTCTCAGTCTATAATAAGTGCCCTTGTACAGATGATAAATTCAAGAGCAACAGATTGTAGAATACGCGCTCACACAATAATCAATATTTGCATATTTGTTTTTCTCATCAAAAACTAATACACAAGAAAATAGATAATAAGAAAAACTAAAGCCACATCACCAGATTTCCAGCTCTCTCGTCTCCACTTCCTCCTGGCCAACCTGGCTATGCCCTACAGAATTGCATCAGTATCCCCAGCACTATGCAGAGTGGGCTGTGCTGATCCCAGGGCCCCAGACTGAAGGGTCTGGTGGACATTGTGGGCGCAACTTGAGTGCTTCTCATCTCTGTCATCAAGGCTGTGTCAGAGTTCTGCACAGGCCTGCCTCTCACCACAGCAAGATGGGCCTCAGATTGTAGCAGATGACTGTGGCTTCTCTGATCTCCATAAAGAAAGGCTTCTTTGTAAAGGGGATTTTGATCCCAAATTCAAATTGGCCAACTCCCTCCTCTTTCCTCACTCCCTTGCATTCTTCTGTCTCTCCCTCATTCATGTTTTAAATCACGCTAACCTGCTGCATCAAGTGAAAGGGCGCTCTCATTCTCCAAACCCTCTTTGATATTCCTCCAAACAAGAGGCTACCTCAGACAGTGTGGTGAAGGGGCTGGAGGACAGGTAGGGGGGTCAGAAATATCAGAATTTAAACCTGACCTTTTGCTGTGTCAACTTGAGTGAGTCCCTTAACCTCTCTGAGCCTTTGTTTCCTTACCTTTAATGCAGGGCTAATCATTGTGAGCTAATATGTGTTCAGAGCTTAGCACCTTGTCTGACACTGGCTTCAGGGAATGGTAGTTATTAAAGCAAAGTGAAAAACAACGCATGGTCCCTTGGTATCCCTGAACTGTTCAGCTTTGAGCTTAGGCAGCATTTCTTGGCTTTGGCTGCACATCGGAATTATCTGGAGAACTTTGAAAAATCCAGATGCCCAGACCTTACCCCTGTCCCATTACATCAGAATCTCTGAGGGTGGGACTCAGGCATCAGTCTTTTTTAAAGCTCCCCTGGTGATTCCAGGGTATGGGCATCCTGGGTAAGGAAGCACTGGAAATGAAGCCAAGTGATAAACCTGCTCAGGGCACCTTCTCTGTTTGCCACAGTACTAATTACAAAGGCTCGCAGGAGACACCATATACAGCCCAGTCAAGACGCCCAAACACCAGGCGGCTGGGAGCAGAGTAGAGAGCACTGCCAGCTGCAAAGGGGACCCAGCCCCGCCTGGGCGCTGTGCGGCCTGTGCATCCCTCCCTGACACTCTCTGTGGACAAATGGAAGTGCTCGGCTTTCCTCTGGCCTGGCAGGGAACTTGGAAGCCCTGGTCTGCTCCTTCTGTTAGGGCCACAGCTGTTTGTTTCTAGCAATGAGCAGTCCGTGTTCCCCATTACCTTAGGACACCTCACTGTGCAAATACTTCTATTTGCAGGCCATTGAGCTGCATTCATAAATAACCTCTGGGAAATACTGTAGTCCCCAGTGCTATTTACCTTTCCGCTCAGGAAACAGACAGGGAGTTCAACAGACCCGATATCCAGTGGGCCCCACAGGCTAATTCTACAGATGACACATGATAAAAAGAAACAGGAAAAAGAACCAGGCTGCACTCAGTTCAACAGGGAGCCCAAGGGTGGGATTTTCCAGAGGCCACCAGCACCCTGCCCTCTTCTGCTTTTCTGATGCTGGGAGTTGGCTCTAACCCTATGAATCCACGGGGAGTTCCTGGAGATGGAACTTGGGTGGTGCTTCCTTAAGGGACTGTGGCAGAGAATAGGGTTGGGGGTTGGGCGGGAGGAGTTGAGTAAGAAGAGCAATAAAAGAGAACAAGGCTTTAAAAGTATAAAGAGTATTTTGGCTTTTAGAATGGGATGTGTGAAAGAAAGTATGGAAAACAAATTAATTGAAAGGGAGAAAGAATGTGGAATGGAAAAGTTAAAATACAAGTGAAAAGACGCTGAAAATGGTCATTTTTTGGTAACTGAGTAACAGGACATGGGTAACTTTTTTTCTACTTAAAAATTAATCAATGCAGTTTTTTTTTTGTTGTTTTTTTTTTGTTTGTTTTTTTGACGGAGTCTTGCTCTGTTGCCAGGTTGGAGTGCAGTGGCACGATCTTGGTTCACTGCAACCTCCACTTCCCAGGTTCAAGTGATTCTCCTGCCTTAGCCTCCCGAGTACATGGGATTACAGGTGGCTGCCGCCACACCTGGCTAATTTTTGTATTTTTAAAAGAGATGGGTTTTCACCATATTGGCCAGGCTGGTCTCAAACTCCTGACCTTGTGAACTGCCCCCCTCAGCCTCCCAAAGTGCTGGGATTACAGGCGTGATCCACTGCACCCGGCCAATACAGATTAAAAAACAAAAAAAAACAAAAAAAAAAACCAGACATTTTTAACTTAAAAAAGATGGTGATTCCAGGTAAGATCATAAATTGGTATCACCAGCCAGGCACAATGGCTCACGTCTGTAATCCCAGCACTTTGGGAGGCCAAGGTAGGAGGATTGCTTGAGCTCAGGAGTTCAAGACCAGCCTGGGCAACATGGAGAGAACCTGTCTCTTTAAAAAATAAAATAAAATATAAATAAATTGGTGTAACCCCTTTGGAAACCAGTACGACTACCCATTCAGCATTCTAATTTTAGGTATATCCATAGTTGCAGATGTTCCCCACAGACATGGGGAAGAATGCTCATGAAGCACCTTCTATTTACCCACAAAAATTTAAAATAAAAAACAGTTTTTAAAAGAATATTCATGAAGATATTGTTCATTAGAGTCAAAACTCAGGAACATCCCAAATGTCCATTGACAAGAGAATGGATAAATTGTGGTATGCAAAGGACTAAACAGTACTGAAAGAATGAATGACAGCTGTGTGTATTAGAAAAAATGAATCTCAAAAGCAGAATATTGAAAAACAGCATCAGTCACAAAAGGCTGTGAAAAAGAATATACACAGTTTTATACCATTTATACCAAGACCCTCTGCAAGAAGGCAAAATATCATTTTGTGATATCATATGTGATTTTAAAAAAGTGCTAAACCCACAAAATTCAGAATAGTGGTTATTACCTCTGGGAGGAGGGAGACAGGGAGATGCAAATCAAGGTGGGAAGATTATAATCTGAATATTCTATTTCTCAAGCTGGGTACAGCATATTTATTTTGTTATTCTTCTTTAAACCATACACATACATTCTATGCCCTTTTTCTAAGTGTTGCATTTTATAATAAAATCCTCCCCCTCGGGGGGAGGATTATGAAATAACAAGGAAAACAAGGAAGGAATAGGAGGAAGATTGCATGTGAAAAAGAAAATGATGACTAACAGAAAGTCATCCTGTTGAAAAGGCAAGAATCAGGCTTTGGTCTGAGCTGCCACAATGTTTCCGGGAGTTGTTAGGGTCTGTGTGCCTCTGCATGGGAAGCTGGTCGTGTAGGGGCCCACAGGTCTTACCTGTGGCTCGCTGCTCTGCTGTACCTTTATACTGTCCTCGAGTGATTAAGCATCCTCACAGGGGGCTGTGGCTGACACCTGTAGTTCCAGCACTTTGGGAGGCTGAGGTGGGAGGATCGCATGAGCCTAGGAGTTTGAAGCCAGCCTGGGCAATGTGGTGGAGCCCTGTCTTTAAAAAAAAGAAAAAAAGAAAGAAAGAAAGAAAGAAAATCCTCATGGTTTTGACAACCATTAATATGCTGATTACAACCAAAGTTTTACCTTAAAATAAGTCAATAAGTCCTTTTGACCGAGTCCCAGGCTCCTCTTTCTAACTGCTTAGTGGACATCTTTACTTGTCCATCCACACAGGCATTCAGGCTCAACATGCCTGGAAATGAGCCCTGTCTTCCCTTCTACGTTGCCTTCCTCCGTGATCTGTTCCCATGACAAATGGCACTGCCACTCCCCGAGTGATTAGAATCATGAGTTGTCCTTGTCTCCTTTCCGCGCCCCTTGCTCCATATTACTATTTATCAGCCCCTGAATTTTTTAACGCTCCTCTCCATCTCTCAAGTCCTTTGTGTATTTATTCCCATTGCCACGGTCACTCCCAGAGTTCAAGCCTCTCTCTCTCTTTCTTAGATAACTATAATAACTTCTTAACTAGACTCCCAGCCTTTAGGCTTGGTGGCCTCAACTCTCCCTCCACCTACCACCCAAAGAATAGAAATCTAACACGAGGCTCACCTGCTTAAATCTTGAATGGCCGCTTACCACCTACAGGATCAAGTTCAATCTCCTTACCGTTGTGTGCAAAGCCTGCCAAAATCTGCCCCATTCTGACCTCTCCAACCTCACCTTTATTCTTGTTGACTCAAATTTTATACCACTACCACACAGAATCACTTGGAGTTCACCACACGCATACAAATCCTCCTCTTTTCTTATATTATACAATCTGTCTCTAATGCCCTCCCACCTCGCCCCCAGCTTCTCTTCCTTCCAAGACGAACTCGTTGTGTACTAAGGAAGCTACTTCTTAGGGCTAGCCAGTTGTTGCTCAAGTTAAAATGTGGGCCCAAGCTTACCAGATATTCCATTTTGTTCCTAAGGGACATAAAACCATCTCAATTTTAATAAGAAATCTGCCTACGACTTTTTATGTGAAATTTCTGAATATTTCAACATTATTTCAAATTTTTGCAAACATAGATAGTCAACAAAACATATCTAGAATCTGGATTTAGACTGTGAATCATCATGTTGCAAATTTTGGTGAAAGTATTACACCCTAACATATCTAGATTTGCTTTCTAATAATTTCAGCTAATTATCACATACTTTTATTTCTCTGAGAATAAAGCTCATAGCTCTCCATACAGATTTAATCAATAGATTGCTCAAAACAGCAGAAGCCAGATTTAGTCCACATTTTTAGGAGAAAGTATATTTTACAACCTATTATAATACTTAACTATTTAGAAATATGCAAATATAGTGGCATGTATTGGATTCTCCGTTATAAAATATTAAAAAATTTTCTCAAATCATGAGAGTAATTATATATGAAAGAAGAAATTTGTCATAGCTCAAGCATCTTTCACCTTCCCCTCAACCTTGGTGTTGTGGGAAAGTTGAGTCACACGTTTCCTCCCATGTCCCCATAATTCCATGGAATGGCCCCATCACTGCACCTGCTATATTGTTCCACATTCATCTGTATAAGTGCCTGTCTCCTTCAAAAGACTATAAACTCCTGGCAGGGACTAATAAAGTTCCTACAGGATTGTGAGGAGATTAAGTGATATCATATAGTAAAGTATCTAGAACAGTGCCTGGCCTATAATAAGGAATGCATAAATGCTTTCCTAAAAATTATTTTTTGTAGTATAGCGTAGTGTCTATTTTATAGTAGTTGTAATGACTGAGTGAAAAAAATAAATGAATGAAGTCAACTTGAGCAAAAAAATCTAGCAGCAATGATATATATACCTCCTAGTATCAGCCACAAACCAAAGTAAAATCTTCTGTTCATACATTCCTCAGGGATTCCCAAACGCAAATCAAATCTCATTAGAACAAACCCGGGGACTGTGTAATTGCTGTTGTACGTAGGCCACCAGCTGGGGCTTGGAAATGTTTTATTGTGTAGAGATTTATTGTTGTTGTTGCTAAAAGTGTCGTAATTGGATTTAACTAAGAGCTCTTCTAAAGCATGTATACACTCACAAAACCCACGAGAATGAAAAGAAAATGTATAAGACAATAATCTCATGTTCATATTTTTCCACTGAGAGAGCTACAATCTATGCAGCATTTCCAACATGCCTCAAGGGACTGGAACCCTTGGCTTCTGATATGGCATAATACCAAGAAGACAATTTCTGGTTTTAAAAACTGTCCTTTCAAATTATTTCTAATTGCATATAACATACTAGCCTTGTGCCTGAAGTAAGGGCCTAAAGGAAGAGAGGAGAGAGGCATTTTGAGACATGATTTTGATCCATCCCGAATCCCTTTGCTTACCAAATTAAACTTAACAGAAAATAATTGAGGAAATTCAGATAAAGCAACATCACGCACAACTGAATTCCCCCTCTGTGGAATCCCAGGACTTTTCCATAGAGTTCTAGAACAACCTGGAATGGCAAGCTCCTATCTACCTACTTAACAATGTCTCAGTGTCTAACTGGCTAAATGTGATCTGTTAAAATTCAACAAGTAATGAAGCACCAATTCTGTGCGACTTACTGTGCTAGCAGTAGGGATGTCGAGTCCGAAAGCCACAGCCCCTTCCTACAAGGAGTTCTCAGAGGGAGAAACCAGCAGGTAAACAGGTCGTTATGGTACACTGTACCCATGCTCCCTTAGAGATAAGCTAGAGAGTGCGAAGTTGCACTTCTTGTCTATAGTTATAAGTGAAAACTCAGCAGGGCCTTCATAAGAATTTACACAAATCCCTGCTTAGATTTGCCCAGAGTGTTTCAGAATAATGCAAACCTTTTCCTTAACAAAAAGAATAAAACTAAAAACCACACCTAATCATCTCTTACTGAGATGTCATCCCAGATTTGAGTTAGAGACCATTTAGTGTTTCAGAGCAAATGGGTTTGAAAGCTTTCTATGGTTTTCCCTGTTCGGACAGTGTCTGATCTTGTTCTTATCCCTGCTTAGTTATTTGCTATAATAATATCTTGTGGCAGTGAGTTCTCCTGGGTTACTATTCACTGTGAAAGGGAAAGAACTATTTGTTTCATGGGTTTAGACTCACAGGGGAAACTTTATTCTCTTGTTGAGAGAAGTGAAGTTTAAGCTGCTAACAGCAGCTGCAAGGGACCATTCATGGCTCTGATGGGGATATGAATGGGGAAGAGAGGGTCAGGGATTCTGGCACCTGGTCTCCATTCGGGCTTCCCTGTACAAGCCATTTTAATCATTCGACATCTTCATCTATGAGAAGAGAATAAAATGTCTTTTAAATATGCTTAAATGTCACACAGTGCCTGTGTACTGACAGAACAGTCCTTTCCTCTTTGAGGAAACACTACAGCATCATGGCACACAGATCACCATGGGGCGAGCTTGAGGAAACACCAAAGAGGCAAAGGCCATGCATTCCACCTTATGTATTTTCACTTTTACTTCTTCTAAGGAAGCCTTTTTCCCCTACCTGTAATCAGTCCATTTGCTCAATCTTTGGATAGTCTTTTGAACAAAGGGTTTTGACATTCCATCAGCAAATCAATGCATTTTTGGGTACCTATATCAGGTCTCAGACTGAGAACTCTAGGGCAAGGCTTCTCAAAGAGGGGTCCAGGAACACAAGGCCAAAAGTAAATATATAAGTGGATTTTAATGTAACAGAGTATGAAAAGTTTATCGATATAGTTTCAGATTGCAATTTGCAAGTAATCTTTAAAAGAAACTATCACTTCCATATCATAGTTAATCTTTTTTTTTTTTTTTTTTTTTTTTGGAGTCTTGCTCTGTTGCCAGGCTGGAATGCAGTGGCACGATCTCAGCTTATTGCAACCTCCGCCTCCTGGGTTCAAGCAATACACCTGCTTCAGCCTCCCAAGTAGCTGGGACTACAGGTGCACACCACCATGCCCAGCTAATTTTTTGTGTTTTAGTAGAGATGGGGTTTCACCATGTTGGTGAAACCAACCTGTGATCTGCACGCCTTGGCCTCCCAAAGTGCAGGGATTATGGGCATGCATAAATAGTCTTAAAAAGAAGTATCACTTGTCAATTTTTTTTGTGTAGTATTAAAAAAGAATATCTACAACTATTTGAAAGGCTAATACAATGCTCTTCTCTTTTCCAACTACACTTCCAAGTGGGGTTGAGTTGTCTTAATATACTTCAATTAAAACAACATATTGTAAGAGACAGAATGCAGAAGCAAATATGATAATCCAGCAGTCTTCTATTAAGCCAGACATCACAGAGATCTGAAAGATGAAAAACAATGCCACTTTTCTCACTAATTTTTCTTTGTTTTGGAAAATAGTCATTTTCCTAAATATATGCTATTGGTGTTAATATATATTAGGTATGATATTATTGTTATTTTCAAATGAATTAAGTACATATGTTTAAATGTCTCTGTTTTGGTTTTTTGTTGCTGTTTTATGAGACGAGGTCTCAGCTCTGTTACCCAGGCCAGTGTGCAGTGGTGCAATCACAGCTCACTGCAACCTTCACCTTGAGCAATCCTCCTACCTCAGCCTGCCACGTGGCTGTGACCACAGGCAGGTACCACCAGGCCCGGCTCATTTTTTTTTTTTTTTTTTTTTGAGACGGAGTCTCGCTCTGTCGCCCAGGCTGGAGTGCAGTGGCTCGATCTCGGCTCACTGCAAGCTCCGCCTCCCGGGTTCACGCCATTCTCCTGCCTCAGCCTCCCGAGTAGCTGGGACTAGAGGCGCCCGCCACCACGCCCGGCTATTTTGTATTTTTAGTAGAGACAGGGTTTCTCCATGTTAGCCAGGACGGTCTTGATCTCCTGACCTCGTGATCTGCCCACCTCGGCCTCTCAAAGTGGTAGGATTACAGGTGTGAGCCACCGCGCCAGGCCATTTTTTATTTTTTGTAGAGATTGGGTCTCATTATGTTGCCCAGGCTTGTCTCAAACTCTTAGACTCAGGTGATCCTCTCCCCTCAGCCTCCAAAAGTGCTGGGATTATAGGCATGAACCAGGGTGCCTGACTTCTGGTTTAGTTGATCTTTTTTATTTTTTGAGACGGAGTTTCACTCCTGTTGCCCAGGCTGGAGTGCAGTGGTGCAATCTTGGCTCACTGCAACCTCTGCCTCCCGGGTTCAAGGGATCCTCCTGCCTCAGCTTCCCGAGTAGCTGGGATTACAGGCATGCACCACCACACCTGGCTAATATTTGTATTTTTAGTAGAGATGGGGTTTCACCCTGTTGTCCAGGCTGGTCTCGAACTCCTGACCTCAGGTGATCTGCCTGCCTCAGCCTCCCAGAATGTTGGGATTACAGGCGTGAGTCACCACGCCTAGCCTGGTTTAGTTTTTAATACACTAAATATCAATAGATATAATCAATGTAAGAAAGCTCTTTGCTGTTTCCAATAATTTTTAAATTAAACTTTTTATTTTGAGATAATTATAGATTCATGTGCAGTTATACGAAGTATTACAGAGAAATATTGGACACCTTTCACTCGATTTCCTGAGTAACAATGGTAACATCTTCCAAAACTATAGTATCTTATCACAAGCAGAAGATTGACACTGATACAGTGAAGATAAAGAATATTCCCATCCCCACAAGGATTCCTCATGTTACCCTTTTATAGCCACCCCCACTTTCCTCCCATCCTGATCCCTTCCCTAATCCATGGCAAACACTAGTCTGTTCTCCTTTTCTATAATGTTGTTATTTCAAGAATGTTAAACAAATGCAATTATACAATATTGCATTTTGGAATTGCAGTTTTAGAATTGACTGTTTTTTTTAAATTCAGCGTAATTCTCTGTAGATTCATCCAGGTGCATATATCAACAGTTCATTCTTTTTTATTGCTGACTAGTATTCCATGGTATGGATACATTATGATTTGCTTAGCCATTGGCTTATTGAAGGACGTTATAGGCAAGGTGTCATTTTTCTGTGGCTGCTTTCAAGATTTTTTTTTTTTTTTTAGTTTTCAGAAGTTTGTGATGCGTCTTGGCATGGATTTATTTGGGATTATTTTATTTCGGGTTTGCTTGGATTCTTGAATCTGCAGGTTTATGTATCTTGCCAAATTGAGACGTTTTCAGCTATTATTTCTTCAAGTTTGTTTTCAGTTTTCTTCCCCTCCCCCTCCCACTTCCATAACTTCAATTACATAACTCTTAGAGGTTTTGTGATAGTCCCATAGGCTCTTGAGGCTCTGTTCACTTCGTTTTCAGTCCATTTTCTCTCTGTTTTTCAGATTAAGTAATTCCCATCCCTCTATCTTCTGGTTCATTGATTCTTTCCTCTGTTCTCTCCATTCTGCTGTTGAGCCCATCCACTGAGCTTTTTATGTCTTTTATTATATCTTCCAGTTCTAAGATGTCTATTTGGTTCTTCTCTGTATCTTTTCTTTCTGCTAAGGCTTTCTTTTTTTCATCTGTTTAAAGCATGTTCAAAATTACTTGTTGAAGCATTTTATCACGTCTGCCTTAAAATCTTTGTCTCATAATTCTACTTTCTCTGTCATCTTGGCATTGGCATCTATTGATGGCCTTTTTTTTTCTTTTTTCATTCAGCTTGAGGTCTTCC
Source organism: Pongo pygmaeus (assembly GCF_028885625.2). Classification (NCBI taxonomy): domain Eukaryota; kingdom Metazoa; phylum Chordata; class Mammalia; order Primates; family Hominidae; genus Pongo; species Pongo pygmaeus. The sequence goes on along the minus strand of NC_072376.2, from coordinate 165,971,390 downwards.
AGGCTCTTGGTATGATAAGTGATTTTTTTTTTTATTGAACCTGGACTCCTTTGCATTATGAGACTCTGGATCTTACTTAAATCATATGTTTTGACTGGCTGTCTCTGACGCCACTCTGACATGAAATAAGGGAGAGTAGCACCTCATTACTACAAGTGGAGGAAGCCCAGGGTTCCCACTCAGCTCAGTGACAGCCGAGGTGGGGATGTCATACAGCCAGTAGGGGTGGGAGTTCTAGCTCCCGGTGGGTCTCCACTGACACCGTGGTGAAAGTGAACTCATTACCTCTAGGCAATGAATGCTGTGATGCTCTAGTAAACTTTCTCTGACATCACCCTATCAGGGAGGAGGAGGGGTTCCTGCCTCATTGCTTCCAGGTCAGGGTGGATGTCCAAGTGCCAATATGGTCTCTATGTGTGTGTTTGTGTTTGTGTGTGTGTGTATGGTGTGTGATATGGCTTGAATGTTTTGTCCCCTCCAAATATGTTGAAATGTGACCTCCAATGTTGGAGGTGGGCATAGTGGCAGTTGTTTGGGTTGTAGGGGCAGATCCCTCTTGAAGGGATTGGTGCCCTCCTCGAGGTAGTGATTAAGTTCTCACTCTATGACTTCATGTGAGGTCTGGTTGTAAAAGAGTGTGACACCTCCCCGCTCTCACTCCTGCTCCCTCTCTCACCATATGACATGCCTGCTTCCCCTTTGCCTTCTGCCATGGTTGTAAGATTCCTGAGGCCCTCACCAGAGGCAGATGCTGGCACTATGTTTCATGTACAGCCTGTGAAACCATGAGCCAAATAAACCTCTTTTCTTTATAAGTTACCCAGCTTCAGGGATTCCTCTATAGGAACAGACTAACACAGAAAATTGGTACCAAGGAGTGGGGTGTTGCTATAAAGAGACCTGAAAATGTGAGAGCAGCTTTGGAGCTGGGTAATGGGCTGAGGTTGGAAGAGTTTGGAGGGCTCAGAAGACAGGAAGATGAGGGAAAGTTTGGCACTTCTCAGAGACTTGTTAAGTGGCTGGGACCAAAATGCTGATAGAAATATGGGCAGCGAAAGCCAGGCTGATGAGGTTTTGGATGGAAATGAGGTAGTTATTGGGAACTAGAGCTAAGGTCACCTATGTTATACCTTAGCAAAGAACTTGGCTGTGTGTGTCCATGTCCTAGGGATCTGTGGAAGGCTAAACTTAAGAGTGAAGACCTAGGGCATCTGGTGGAGGGCATTTCTAAGCAGAAAAGCATTCAAGAAGTGGTGTGGCTGCTTCTAACAACCTATGATCAGATACAGGAGCAAAGGAATGATTAAAGTTTGGAATTTATATTTAAAAGGAAAGCAAAGCATAAAAGTTTGGAAAATTCAAAACAGACCATGTGATAGAGAAGGAAAGAGCATTTCGGGGTGAGAAACACAAGCGGGCTATGGAGTAATCACTTCCTAGAGAGATTTGCATGACTAAAAGGGAGCTAAGTGCCAATAGCCAAGACAATGGGGAAAAGGCTTCAAAGGCATTTCAGAAGTCTTTGGTACAGCCCCTCCCATCACAAGCCCAGAAGGAAGAATGGTTTCTGCGGCCAGGCCCAGGGTCCCACTTCCTTGTGCAGCCTCAGGACACAGCTCCCTGCATCCTCACTGCTACAGCTCCAGTCAAGGCTCAAAGGGCCCCTGGTACAACTCAAGGCCACTGCTTCAGAGGTCACAAGCCATAAGTCTTGGCAGCTACCACACAGTGTTAAGCCTGCACAGAATGCAAGAGTGAAGGAGGCCTGGCAGCTTCCACCTAGATTTAAGAGGACACATGAGAAAGCCTGGGTGCCCAGGCAGAAGACTGCTGCACGTCCACGCCCCTGCAGAGAGCCTCTACTAGGGCAGTGCCAAGGGAAAATGTGGGGTTGGAGACCCCACACAGCTGGGGGCTCTTGCACTCTGAGCCTGGAAGAGCCACAGGCACTCAACTCCAACCCATGAGAGCACCCACGGGGGCTTCACCCTGCAAAGCAACAGGGACAGAGCTGCCCAGGCCTCGTGAGCCCACCCCTTACATCAGTGTGCCCTCGATGTGGAACATGGAGTCAAGGATTTTGTTGAAGCTTTAAAGTTTAATGTCTGCCCTGCTGGATTTTGGTCTTGTGTGGAGCCTGTTTCCCCTTTCTTTTGGCTGACTTCTCTCTTTTGGAACAGAAATGCTTACCCAATGCCTGTGCCACCATTGTATCTTTGAAGTAAATAACTTGTTTTGATCCTACAAGCTCTTACAGGCTTAAAGGAACATGCCTTGAATCTCAGATGAGAGTCAGGACTTTCGACATGGGACTTTTGATCTGGTGCTGAAACAAGTTAAGGCTTTCAGGAACTCTTGAGGAAGGATGATGGTTTTGCAATGTGAGAAGGACATGAGATTTGGGGGCCAGGGGTGGAACGACATTGTTTGGATGTTTGTCCTCTCCAAATGTCATGTTGAAATGTAATCCCCAATGTTGGAGGCGGGGCCTGGTGGGAGGTGCATGGGTGATTGGGACAGATCCCTCATGAATGGCTTGGTGCAGTCCTTGAGGTAATGAGTGAGTTCTCCCTCTGTGAGTTCACACAAAATCTGCTTGCTTAAAAGAGTCTGGAACTTCTTCCTCTCTCTCTTGCTCCTGCTCTTGCCGTGTGGTATGCCCGTCCTCCTTCACGTTCTGCCATGACTGGAAGCTTTGTGGGGCCCTCACCAGAAGCAGATGCCAGCACCATGCTTCCCGTACAGTCTGCAGAACCATGAGCCAAAATAGACCTCTTTTCTTTAGAAATTACTCAGCCTCAGGTGTTTCTTTACAGCAGCACAAATGGACCAACACTGTGTGTGTGTGTGTGTGTGTGTGTGTGGTGTGAGTGTATTTGTGTGTGTCTGTGTGTATATATGTGTGTCTGGTGCACGTGTGTGTATGTGCATATGTGTGTGTGGTATGTGTATGTGTGTATGGTGTATGTATGTGTGTGCATATGTGTATCTGTCTGTGTATGTGTGTATATGTGTTTTGTGTGTGTATATGTATGTATGTGTATGTATATGTGTATGTAGCTGTGTCTGGTGTGTGTACGTGTGTATGTATGTGGTGTACACATGTGTGTATATGTGTGTGTATGTATGTGCATGTGTGTTGTATGTGTGTGGTGTGTGTGATGTGTGTATGTGTGTGGTGTGTGTGTATGTGTGTATATGTGTAGTGTAGGTGTATGTGTGTGTGCATGTGTGTGTAAGTGTGGTGTGTATACGTGTGTATATGTGTGTATGTGTGTGTATATGTGTGGTGTGTGTGTGTGTGTGAAAGAGAGACTCAGAGGCTGGCAGAGATGATATCCTGGCTCTCTTTGTGGACTTCTCCGACAGTAGCCCGCTGACGGTGCTGAAGAGCCTCGTTACAGCCTCATGAGAGTACAGGCCTAGGCTCCCCACCTGCCTCTGCTAGCCTGGGTTTGGGTGTGGTCATGGGTTTTGGCTGGCCTAGGGTGATTATTGTCTACAAGTTTTCCGTCTTGTTTTGCTATCCCTTTCCTGGGCTTCTGGCTGGAGAGAGGAGGTTTTTGTTGGGGCTTTTCTGGTCTGTGCCCATTGATATTTCCAGGTTACCAGCTTCTTCAGCTCCAAGTCTGGAATATACGGGACAAAAAGTGAACCCAGGAACTTACCACTGTGTGACTCCTTGGGTCCTGCGGTTCCTAGCCAATCTGGCACCTTCTACTCACCTTTCAGAGTTTTCTTATGTTTGTTTCATACAGAATGTCCAGAGTTTTTAGCTGTACATAGTAGGAGGAATATGGAATTTTGTCTAATCTATCTTCCCAAAGGAGAAGACTCATTAATAATTTGTTAAGAGTGTGAAGACTTTAGCTGGGCATGGTGGCATGCACCTGTATTCCCAGCTACTCAGGGGGCTCAGGTGGGAAGATTGTTGAGCCCAGGAGTTCCCAGCTGCAGTCAGCTGTGATCACATTGCTGCACTCCAGCCTGTCTCTTAAAAAATAAAAGTGTGAAGAGTCTTGAGTTTGAGAACCTCTGCTCTAAAGGATACAAAGTGCAGTAAGTCACAAATTCTTGCTCTTGGGTTCATAATCTTGCTGTGAATGTGACATATTAGAAGTTTTTAATATTTAGCACTTTATGTTAAATGATTTTTTTTTAATAAAATAAGCTATATCCAATTATAAATGGTCCCAACAATCTCTCTTTCTGGTTACATTATTATTTTATAGGCTTGCATTTCTGTTTTCTACCCAGCATACCACACTGTATCACACCACCCTGTAATGACAAGATTAGCAACAATTCGTATTTGCATAGCCTGTGACACTTTACAAAGTGCTCCCATGTTCATTATGATATTTGATCTTTACCACAGCCATATAAGGTCAGCAGAACAAGTATCATGATTACCAGGGCTGACATTCTCCTGGCACACACCAGTACATTTGTACTGGCTGCTAAAATAACAAGATGATTCCGTAAAAGCTGCCACCCTGAGCCCCAGGCACCCCCTGCCACTCTGTGCTGCCATCTCCTCATGACACTGCAGCTAAAAGGTTAATACAAGGCCCAAACAGGGACCTCAGCCAGTATCAGATCTTACTGGGTGGTGCCCGTGCTGCTACTGTTGGTCACATGTTTGGACTCTCACCTCTTAGCCTTCTGCTCATGAGACACTGAGGCTTCAAGAATAAGTGACCTGCTCATGGTCTCCAATCAGAGTTTTCGGGAATCAAAGGCCCTAATCTTTTAAATTGCATTTTATTTTTTTGAGACAGACTCTTACTCTGTCACCCAGGCTGGAATGTAGTGGCACAATTACAGCTCACTGCAGCCTTGACCTCCCAAACTCAAGTGATCCTCCCACCTCAGCCTCCCCAAGTGTGTGCCACCACACCCGGCTAATTTTTGTAATTTTGTAGAGATGAGATTTTGCCTTGTTACCCAGGCTGGTCTCGAACTCCTGGGTTCAGGCGATCCTCCTGCCTTGGCCTCCCAAAGTGCTAGGATTACAGGCATAAGCCATCTTGCCTGGTCCCCTGATCTTTTCCTGAACCAAGGAGTAGAATGACAGTAGGGTTGCAGCCCCTCCAAGCCTCCACCCATGTTCATTTTTCCTGCCCCTGTGCCTTGGCACCTGCTGTTTCCCCAAATGACCTGGAGAACCCACCCAGGGAGCCTTCTCCTGGAACCTGAGCCCACGCCACTCTTCCCCCTCTAAACTTCCCTTCAGAACACCTCACTGAGCACTACATACATCAACTTTACTTAGGGGGTGCGCTGGGGAGGGGCTCCATAGTGAATCACACATGTAAGTTTTCTATTTTCCCCCAAAGATCATGTGCTTCTTGAGGAGAAGGACCATGTCTTAAAATCCCAAATTATGCCAACGTGATGCACATAATGGGTTCTCCAAAACCCGTAAAAAATACTCACTGGTGGCAGGTTATCAGATGCAGAGCACAGGATGTCTCGGGCAGGAAGACGCAATCACACAACAGTTTCTGCTCTCTTTTCTCTCTTGTTGGTTTTCCACCCACATAAAGTTTCACACACACGTACACACTCGTGAAACAAGATCTGCATGACTCCAAATTTATTCCTCCGGTGCCCTTGAACATTTAAGGAAAGGCTTTCCTTTGACAGTTACATGATTGGTGTGTGTTCACTCCCCGTACAATTTCTTTGAGTATAAATATTTTAAAAAGAATAAAGATGAATGGCATAACTCTGACGAGTTAATGGGAAAGGGAGTTTCTAAGTGGAGCCCTTCACTCTGACTGAGAGTATCTGGTTGGAAAGTCACTGGAAGAATAAGCCACCTGGCTGCACAGCGTCAAAGGCTCTGACTGGCACTACCACGTCTGCCAAGGGCTCTCCCGGGACAACAGAATCATCTTCAGAAAACATCACATGAAATCCTCTCCATCTATGGTGGCAGACGGTGAGGGATGACCCTGATGAGATGAGATGATTTCTAATTTCTGGGACCTGACAGCCTGAGATAACGCGGACCACAGCCGCGGCTGGGAAGATCTGCGGGGACATGCTCCAGATGGAAGAATTTGTCTGGGCCTGAGGCAGCTGCATACAGAAACTGGGGATCTTCAGGGGGGGTCCTCAAGCTCACTGTTCCTCTGGAGCCTCTTTCTATTCTGCAGCAGGGGCTGCTCTTTTAAGAGTCTTTGGAGGAATAAACCATTTCCATCCTACTTGATTCGGAAGCTACCTGTTCATGGCTGGTGGTGCACCTTGACCCGCAGTTTGCTTCTCTTTTGAGAAAGACACTGTGAGAAGGTGGAGAGGAAAGTGAGAGGATTAAAAATGACAAAGACGGGAGGAAGGGGGAAGAGGAGGCTGTGAGAAACGGAAGTGAACAAGAGTTGCTCAGCCAGCACAGAGGAGTCCTGGGCCTGCGGGGACATGCAGGCACCTGGAGGTGCAGACAGGATGGCTCAGAGGTGCTCTGTGGGTCCAGCACCTACAGGTTTGCTTTTCTAGGACTGGAGGCAAGAAAACAACCTGAAGCATAAAACTTGCTGTCCCTTTGCTGATGTCAGAGTGGAGAAGTTGTAGGTGTGAGCATATGTGCTCTGTGGCAGGGCGGAGACAACAAGAGCTGCGGGAGTGCCAGCCCTGAGGGGCCCAGGGTCTTCAGGCCACCTCCCATCGACAAGCCTTGTGGCTGGTGCCTTCTCTCTCTGCATTTCTCTCTCTCTCCCCCTCCCCACCCCCACAGGCAGAATGCCATGCCGCCTACCCCCTTTCCTCTGTGCTCCACTCTTGCCTGAAGGTCTCAGATGAGGCACTCCACTAAATTGAAAAACTCATCTCAAAGGCTCTGCCCAGGTAATCTGTGTCTTAACAGGCATTTTAAAGACAGGGCCACACCCCTAGCAACACCAGCCCCTGAAGCAGCCAGCAGTGGAAGCAGCCTGGGTTTAGTGCCCCTAGACCCCACCCTGAGGGCCTGCGCCTGACCCTCACTTGCACGCTCAGGGTTCTGGTCTTTGCTCTTTTCCTGGAGACTTCAGTTATGAGAATTTGCTTTTATGGAACTGTGGTTTTTTGTTTTGTTTGTTTGTTTGTTTTTTGAGACAGAGTCTCTCTCTGTCACCCAGGCTGGAGTGCAGTGGTGCGAGCTCAGCTCACTGCGACCTCTGCCTCCCTGGTTCAAGCGATTCTTGTGCCTCAGCCTCCCAAGTAGCTGGGACTACAGGCATGCACCACCGCGCCCGGCTAATTTTTGTATTTTTAGCAGAGACGGGGTTTCTCCATGTTGGCCAGGCTGGCCTGGAACTCCTGACCTCAAGTGATCCGCCCGCCTCAGCCTCCCAAAGTGCTGGGATTACAGGAGTGAGACTTACATAACTGTGATTGCGGATGGCTCAATTGTCTAAACAAAAACAAAACAAAACAAAATCTCATACATTTCTTCCTATTGTCAACATTTTATCCCCCAAGGGTCGGTGAGCTCTGAGGAGAGTAGGTTTCCCAGAGATAATTACATCTTTAAGAAAACTGCAGCACTGTGCCTGAATGTGCAATGCCCAGGGGTTATTTCATGGGAGCCACACCCACTGTCTCATTATCCAGTACACCCCACCATTCTGCTGCCCAGGAGGCACCCTGCTACCTTCCATATAGGGCAAGCACCGCAGCTGCTCGGGGTGTGAGCCATGACAGGCCCGAGTGGGAGAGCTCCCTGGAGTGGGGACCCGCTGTTCTACCTGCCCAGGTGTGGGTGGCTCAGGTGGAAAAACAATGCTGTCTTTCATGGGAGGCAGGTGGCTTTGTTGCGACATAGCATGAGAAGAGGCAGGCCAAACTGTGAGAGGCTGTTCTGGTAATGGAAGGAAATGCATTTCCAGAGGGAAGGAGCTGATCAAGTGCTGTCGATGTGTCCAGCCCTCACGCCACGTCAGGGCTGAGAGCCAGCAGGGATACTCCGGACCAGCTGAACCGCTTGTTAAAATAGTGAAATGCTTTGGTTCCGTGTGGCAAATAGCGGCTGTCTGGAGTCCTCCCGTGTCCCAGGCACCTGGACCTACCTCTGTGAGGTGCCTGGACCTTCCCAAGCCCAGCTGCTGAGGATTCCTATCAGGGCCCTCCAGGAACTTTGCTCTTCCCTGATGGGTCAGTCCTGTCAATCTATCACATGATTTTTAGCAGCGCCTCCTTCATTAAACCTCCCCACCCCCCACCCAAATCAGAATTCATTGCTCCTCAAGAAGTCAGATAGCATGTTGCTTACACACTGGGCCTTCACCACATCCTTTCATGTTATTTATATGCAGTGTAGCTATTTACTTTCACATCTGTCTCCCTCTTTAGACAATGCACCGTTCCCAGGGCCCTTGTGCCATTCACCACAGCACCTAGCACAGACTAAATGCCACATAAGTGTTTGAGATACTGGTTTGAATTAGGAGTGGCCTGGAGATGGGAAAGCAGGATGAGAACGAAGCCCCACTGGGACAAGTGATGTGTCCGTGTGTGCGTGTGTGCACATGGCAGTGGTGAGCAGGCATTTCTGCCATCTCTGCCCATCTGAATGTAGGGAATGAAGATGAGTGCTGGTTGGAAGTGGGGAAGCCATGAAGCAGACCAGCTTGGGCTAAGGGTGGCCACACTGCAGCCACGACAGGCCTCCCCGGGGCACTGGCTCTCATCACATCAAGCTCCTCGGCTCTTTTCAAACAGAGGCTGCCGGCTGGAACTTTAGCTTCTTCTCACTGGGACTCTGAAAGAATGTGAGTCTATGCAGTTATCCCCAAGGCACTTGGCCGGAAGAGACCCTGGAAGGTTTCTAATTCAGCCTTTTCCCCAACAAATGGATAAAACAACCTAACACTGAGCTCTCTTCCCACGGCCTCCTGATGGTGATGCTGTCCACAGAGCAGGGATGCTGCAGAACCCAAGGGGAACGTGTGGGTCTGCCCTGAGGGGGCTTCCCAGAGCCCTGCTCTGGCTCTGCTGTGCCCTGGCAGAGGGGCCTGGGCTGGAGCTCAAGCAGGGCAAGGACTGTGGATCCAGATCCGGGTTTTGGGGAGTCCAAATCTCACCCAATTGGGGGGAGCATTTTTTAAGAGAAAGCATACAAAATTGCAAACACAAAATGAGGTACAGGGCTTTGGAATGAGCCTGCACAAGGAAGGATCCGAATCTTATACTTCACGAGCTTCACCATAAACTAACCTCTGGGGCAACCTAATGAGCGGGGAGGATGTATTGGTTTTCTGCCTATTAGCTGCTGTGCCACAGTACTGCAGATCGGATGGATTAAAACAGAGGAAATGTGTTCTCCCACAGTTCCAGAGGCTACGAGACTTAGGTCAAGGTGCTGGCAGGGCCATGCCGCCTCTGAAAGCCACAGGGAAGTCCTTCCTTCACTCTTCCTAGCGTCTGCGGGCTTGCCGGCAGTCTTTGGGGTTTCTAGGCTTGCAGCCTCATCACTCCAGTCTTTGCCTTCGTCCTCCCACCATGTTCTCCCTGTGTGTCTGTGTTCACATGGCTGTGTACATATAAGGACACCAGTCATCTAGGATTAGGGGCTCCCCCTACTCCAGTATGACTCCATCTAACTGGCCACATCTGCAACAACCCTCTTTCCAAATGAGGTCACATTCTGAGAAACTGGTGTAAGAGCTTCTCTATTTCAACATATCTGTATTTCGGGGATGGAGCACACAATTCAAACCATAACAGGTGCAGGAGGAGAGTGGGGAAGGAGGGGAGTAGGGCAGTAGTGAAGTGGTAGAAGCCAGGGGATCATTCTGGAGACAGGGTTGGGAGGTCACCAGTGGCTGTTCCACGGGGCTCTCTGGGTGAGGACAGCTTCCACCCCTTCCCGGGGCCACCTGGAGGACACAGAATCTCAGCAGACACCCCGCCGGCCAGCGCTGCTGCTTCATCTTTACTCCCACAGACTCGCAGCATCACATTGCTGATCCCAAAGAACCTTGGCGGTTTCCCTTGGAAGCCTTATGCATCCCGGTGAAGGCAGGCCCATGCGTGTGGGCGGAGCATGTGCTGGAGTGAGGTCTGCTGAAGCTCTGGTCCCCAGCAATTGAGAGTTCACAGCCTGGTGAAACACCAGGAATGAAGATCTGCCAACAAAACCATGTGTCGAAGCTTCCAGAGCTACAGAGCCACGAAGGTCAACTCCAAAATACTCACCACGCTCAGTGAAAGGGCAGATAAACAGGTGGTTAAAGCAGCAGGTAATTTTGGCTGGACTGCATCACTGTTTATGGTTTTCTTTCCTCTAAGAGATTTGCTCTCTTAATTATGTTTTGCTTAATCTCCAAAATGAATTCACATTCCCTGAGCAGACTGCAGCACAGGGGCGGGAGAAGCCCAAAGTGTTCTGGGTGGCAGGGAGAAGCCAGATGGGGTTAAAAACAGACAGATCATAACAAAGTGGGTGCTCCACATGCATTCAGTAAACACAGGCGGCCCAGCAAGGTCAACCATGGGCTGGGCTGGTTGCTTCAACATTCTAATTAACTGGGTGCCAGAGACGCCGTGCCATTTTCAAAGAATCAAGTTCCAATGAAATACACCCAAGGTTAAAGTGCTCCAGAACACGGCCCACCGGTGCTTGTTTGTCGACACCTCAGAATCTAGCAGTGGCCCAGGGACGTCGCCCTGAGTGTAAATTACCCATGGATACAGTGCTGCACTTGTGAGCCATGTGGGGGACTGGCTACATCTTGCTGGCCCTTTGATATAACATAGAAGCTGCCTCTTAGTCACACCAGTCGACGATAGGAACAATAGGCTTTGGGGTTGTTCGGATTCTAGATTAAGAAGCAATGTTAAAATGGAGAGTTGATTGCATTTGTATTTGAGGTCATAGAACAGAGCGCACTGGTTGACCAGTTGTGTTAAGAGCATGTTTGAGCTTGCCAAGCAGGGAAAGGCAGGCTCTGCGTGACCCAGCCCCACCCCCACCCCCACCCACACGCAGGAGAAGAAGAAGGACAGCCTCTCTGACCCTTGGATGGTGTGCCATTTAAGGATCTTTTGTGACTCTTTAGCTGGCTTTTGTGCCACCCTGCTGTGGGCTCATGGGCTTTCACTGAAAGAATCAAAACCTCCGCCCCCTCTGCCTTTTAGTCCCCCAGACCTCAAGTCTCACTTTTCTGTGGGGTGACAGTTCTCCTTCTCCCACACTTGTGCTCAGCAGCCGTCTGTCAGAAAGCAGGGCTGCCCTTCAGGGTCCACTGCCCACAGCAACCTCCTGACAGTCCTGCTCTCAGCTCCAGCCCCAGGAGACCCACGAAACAGCAGCTCACAGATACGCACAGTCTGCCGCCTTAAAAGCACGAAACAGTTGTGGCCCATGGGAAAGCTTTTTTTGCAGCTGTCACCAAGCTGGCATGAGATGAGTGCTTGCAGTATGGTGGCTGAAAGCTGTTTAGTGTTGTCTGCTTTGTGTATGTCACCTAACTGTGGCCTTGCATTTATTCTACTTGGTGACTGCCAAAGCACTGCAAACTGGAAACATCTGCTAGATAATTGATATGTGATCAATAGGGACCCTGTCTATGTTTGCTCTCATTCTAACCCCCAGTGACTGGCACAGTGCCCCGCACAGAGGAGGCCCTAACCGAATTTTTAGTTAAATGAATAAAAAAGTAAACAAACAAATGACATCGAAATGAGAGGCATGGCGATCAGAACAGAAAAAACCCAGGTGAACCAAAGAAACTGGGCAAGGCTCCATGAAGGAGTGTGATCCTGTTTGGCTCTGCATCCCCACCCAAATCTCATCTAGAATTGTAATCTTCACGTGTCAAGGGAGGACCTGGTAGGAGGTGATCGGATCATAGGGGCGGTTTCCCCCGTGGTGTTCTCCTGATAGTGAGTAAGTTCTCGTGAGATCTGATGGTTTTAAAAGTGTAGTACCTCCCCCCTACCTCCTACTGCCATGTAAGATGTGTCTTGCTTCCCCTTTGGCTTCCGCCATGATTGTAAATTTCCTGAGACCTCTCCAGCCATGTGGAACTGTGAGTCAATTAAACCTCTTTCCTTTATAAATGACTCAGTCTCAGGTAGTTCTTTACAGCAGTGTGAAAATGGACTAATACTAAGACCTGGGCTGGGCAACTGAGACTAGTGGGATTTAACCCAGAAATGAGACGGAGAAACCAGAGCCATTTCTGTCAAATATCTTCCACGGAGAAAAAGGCCTGTGCCACTAGGGACGTTGGGGGCTCAGTTAGTTAACAACCCTCCTTCCCTAGTCTCAGGGTGGTTATTTCTCCATGGGACCAAGCTAGATCCTGACATGGAAGCTTCAGGAATTCGAGATCATACAGCACAGCCAGCTGGTAGAGGCCAACAAGAGGCAAGGAAGGCAAAGAGATATAATCGTCTAGTGGGGGACTCTGTCACTAAGGTATTTGTAGCTAACTAGTCATCTATGCTACCAGAGTCCAAAAGATGCCTCCACTCCAGACCCCAAGAGCAATAGTGGGTGCAGGCAATGAGTGTGAATTCATCTTGTGCTTAGGCAATGGGGCCCTGAGTGGCTGTGCTCTACGCTCTGGAGGAGAAGGATTAAGGAAAGTCTACATCACCCTCCTCCTTAGTACCCTGGACTCTTAACCACTTGCACTGACAGGTTTTCCACTCAGCTTCTTGTATTTCCCCTAAGGAAAGTTTTCAACAGCACCACCTACTCCCAGTGTCCCATTTTGGTTCTCACACAGGCTCATCCATTCACACATACTTATCCAGCACCTGCCATGTGCCAAGCTCTCTCCCAGGAACTGCCATGGTGCAAACCAGGCAGGGTCCCTGCCTTCGTAGAACTTACAGTCTCCAGCAAGGAAGACAGAGAACAAAGAAGGAGAGGGAAGGAAAGAAGGAAGGAGAGAAAAGGAAGCAAGGAAAGAAGGAAGGAAGGACAGGGAAGGGAAGGAGGGAGGGAGGGAGAGATTAATTGCTGGTGTTTGCTGGTATGAAAGGCACAATAAAGAACATCAGCCAGGACAGCATGACAGAGCATGTAATAACGTGCGTGGCAACTTTAGATATGGTGGTTGGTAAAAGAAGGTAGCGCTGAGGAAGTGACATTTGAACTGAAAGCCATAGGTAAAGAAAACTCGTGCCAAATGTCAATAAAGAAAGATAGGGAATAAAGTTTTGAAATTATCCCAATTAGACACTGAGATGTATTGTTATTAACAACAACTAACCAAAGTGGCTTAACTAAGTTAGAGGCTTATTTCTCTCACATAAAATAAATACAGAAGTAAGCAGCCCTGAACTAGTACAGCAGCTCATCAGGGTCCTGGCTCTGTCTAGCCTTCTGTTTCACTCTTTCTAGTACCTGGCTTCAAGCTTTACATTTACATCATGGCTCAATATAACTGCTAGAGCTCCAGCCATCACATCTGTATTTCAGGCAGAAGGAAGACAAAGGGTAAGGAGAAATGAGGTCACTGCCCAGTTATGTGTCTTCCTTTGAGGGAATTTCCCTGAATTCCATCCAATGAATTCTCATTTACATATCTTTAACCAGAACTTAGTCTCACAGCCACAACAAGAGACAAGGAAGGCAGAGAGATATAATCTTCCAGCGGGGCACTCTGTCACGGATATTGATAGCTAACTAGTCACCAGAATCTAAAAGATGTCTCCACACCAGACCCCAAGAGCATGAGCTTCCGTTGACAACACTGATGGGATAGAATTTAAAACAGGCCACTTCCCCACAGGCGGGACTGAGGATCTAAATCAGAACTCAGAGGCGGGCTGCTCCCCCACCGTACAGACCCCACCTTCAACCTTCCCGAGTTCATCTCCCTGTATTAACCTCATTTGGACACATGTTGTTCTTTCCCCCGAAGAACAGAAAATGAGTTGGGTTTTTTTTAAGTGATTGTAGTAGATTTAATAGTGACCACTCAAAGATGTCAAGTCCTTATCCCTAAAACTGGTCAATGTTATCTTATTTGAAAAGGGGGTCTGTGCAGATGTGGTTAAATTAGGGATTTTGAGATGAGATTACCCTGGATTATGCAAGTAGGTCCTAAATGCCCTCACAAGTGTCCCAATAAGACAAAAACAAAGAGAGTTTTGAGAAACAAACAGAAAAGAAAAGGAGGTAATGTGGCATGGAGGTGGAGATTAGAATGACACAGCCACAGGCCGGGGAACACCTGGGGCCACCAGAAGCTGGAAGAAACAGGAAACGTATCTTCCCCAGAGCCTTCAGTGGGAGCAGGCCCTGTCAGCACCTGGATTTCAGACTTCTGACTTCCAGAATTGTGAGAGAATACATTTCCATCGTTTCAAGCCACCCAGCTTTTGGTACTGTGCTTCAACAGCTCAAGTAAACTAATCTGGTAGTATGCCAGCCTGGGGAAATACACCAGCCTGGGGAAATACACCAGCCTAGGGAAATACTGAGTTAGAGGCACATCTTCTACTATAGACTGGTGGGTTAAATATTTCAATTAAAAAAAAATAAATCACAGAAAAACTGATAGACAATGGAATCTATATCAGATTTGTGAGAATATAACAAAAAAATAAAAGAAATATCAAAGAAAACAGGTACAAATGTAGACATAAAATTATAAACTTCTATAAGAAAAATGATGAAAATATTTAAAGAATATGTAACAAGACTATAAAACTAGAGTATATGAAGAATGCATTCAAGTTGGTGAGCAAAACAGCTAGATCCTAACAGAGACAGAAGTATATGAGTGGTTATCACAATGGGAAATTCAGTGAATGAGCACAGGACATCATAATAAAAAGTTGCTTTCATTGTGTCAGATTCCACGGTAGACTCTTCAAAAACACCATCTCAAATCCCTACACAAATCCTGCAAGGCAGATGTTCTCCCCATTTTATAGTTGAGTAAACTGAGGCCCAGGAGTATGAACAAGGCCTAGGGAAATGGAATTTGAACCTAAGCCTGAGAAAATAATTTTCATTGCAGATAATCATTCATTGATTTATTAAATATTTCCATTCTACTCTGTAGAAATGGGCACTGTGCTAGAATTGGGGATGTTAAAATTGATAAGCTGCCTCTTTTCCTTGGAGACCTGAATGTAAGGGAGCAGGTAGAAAAGTGAGCTCTCAAAGACAACAATGAGAACATGAGACAACCAAAGCCGCACACTTGGAGACGCACATTTGCATCCAGACTGATTTTCAAATGTAACATCCAACAACAACCCCGGTTTCGGAGAGCAATTTTGCAATTCACAGCAGGAGCCACAAAGATATGTATACCCTTTGACCTCGTAATTCACTCCTGGAATTTTATCTTAATAAAATAATTCAAAAGAAATAAGAAAATCCTATGACACCATATGTTTATTGTAACATTGAAAAAAAATCACAATAAGAAGCTGAGAAGAGGCAAGAGGCATTTTGAGACATCCTAGGACAAAAGCTTGGGCGTGTGAGACTGATTGATAAACAGGAGGAAAGGTAGTTCAGAAGGGCTGGTCAAGCTATTCTGTGACCCAATGCCTTGGTGCCCTGATTCCCCTGGACTTGCCCATCGCTTCTGCCTGAGTCACAGATGTAGCCTGTCCTGATCTCAGCATGCGTCTCTGTGAGCAGCCTCAATTCTGGCCTAGTCTGTGCACACAGCCAAGATGGCCAGCATGAGGGACATATGTTATAACAGATTAGGGAAGATAAACATGATGACCTATCATTCAGCCATTTCAAAAGACATAATCAGGAAGGCTCTCTTGAAACATGGAAAAATGTTTCACAGCAGAGACAGCCTAGATGACCATAAGGGGAAGGACTTAATGGATTGTGGTGAATCAACACAATGGAACATTATAGCAGCTATTTTTTAAAAGGTAATTGTGAAGACCATGTAGGGAGGTGGAAAAAATGTTTCCTATTGTAATAAGTAAAAATTGCTGAATACAGAATTATATAGGAACAGACTGTAAAAGGCTTCTCTACTTCTCAAATCTTCCATCATGTTATATAACTTTTATCATCATAAAAATGGAATGTATACAAATAGAAAGTGACATGTCAAAGTTTCTGAGTTAGGGTGGGGTAAGTGAATGGAAACTGTAATTTTTCATTAGCATTATTTCAGTATTTTTCAGTAAAATGAACAAAGCATTGAAAAGACAATTCATTTCAAAATTAAGAGAACTCTTCAAAACTAGCAGATAAATATTTTTTGAGTGACTTCAGAAACATTGTTGTAGGCTCTGGTGGTAAAGGGTTAAGCAGCCAGACATGGTGCTTACCCCCTTGTTTTTCTGTCCCCAGCTTCGTGGCTAAAGAGCTGCAAAGACGGCACCCACAGTTCCTCCTGTTCTTCTGCATGCTCTTCCCACCAAGATGTGGAGATGACTTGGCCTCCTCTTACATCTGGGCTGGCTTATAACTTGCCTTGGCCATAGCACGTGGTGCAGGTGACACTGTATGACTCTGGGCCTTGGCGTGTGTTTCCTAGAAACACATGCTTCTGTTTTCACCCTCATGGGAGCCAACTGCCATGTACACAAATCCAGCTGCCCTGCTAGAGAGAGAAACCACATGGAAAGAGAGACGCTGAGGGGAGAGAATTTGACTCAGCCAGCTCCTGGGTGTTCCAGCCACCCTGCAGAGGTACCAGACTTGTGAGCAAGGCTATCTTGGATCCTCCAGCTCTGGTAGAACCACCCTCGCCAACACTATGTGGAGCAGAGACGAGCCATCTGCATTGAACTCTGCTCTAATTGCTGAACTGTAGGCAAATAAATGTTTGCTGCTATTTGCAGTCGCTAAGTTTTGAGATGGTAGCAATAGCTAACTGAAACAGCTCAAATCTTGAATAGACTGAAGGACTCTAGGACCAGCGCCAAGTCTCCCCTGGTTTTACATTTCCTTTCCCACACAGAGCCTGGCACTTTATAAATGTTGGATGGATGGATTCAGGTGAGAAAGAGGAGGGAAGCAGAACAGGCATAATAATGCCTAACTTTTACTAGGCACATTAAAGCTCCTTTCTATGTATTGACTCAGCTAATCCTCACCACAGCATGGTTGAAGAAATATGGCACAGAGAAGATAATCAACTTATTCAAGGAAAGCACAGTGATATCTGGGATTCAAACTCTGGCAATCTAGGCCCCATGCATACAACTATTTTGTTATGTTAAATAACATGATGAAGATTAAGAAGTCTAAATACTGGCTCTTAACAGGCGTCTTCTCAAATAAGTATAGAGAGAACCAGGACAGGATAATTATCAGGCGAGGGCCTGTGGCTGGGCTTCAGGAGGGATGTTCTTGGCATGGGGAGCCTGTGCCTGGTTCCACAGGGTAATTCTGCACACACACAAACCCCTGGGCAGGCTGGGCCCCACCATGCACCTGCAGCCTCCAGATTTCTGGAATTCAGGGATTCCTACAGGCTTACCCATGCAGGTGGGTGAGTTAAATAATCCACACCGCCCATTAGTTTCCATTTTATATAAACACTATGCTGGAGAAATTGTGAATCTTGACAGGCCTGAACCATCCAGTCCAGGGATTGGAAAAGTATAGCCCAGGACCCAAATCCTGCCCACCACCTGTTTTCATATGACCTGCAGCTAATAATGTTTTTCACATTTTTTAATGGTAAAAGTGGAGGGAAAAAAATCAAAGAATAATACTATTTTTTGACATGTGAATATATTACATGAAATTCAAATTTTAGTGCCTGATATAGTTTGGATATTTGTCCCCACCCAAATCTCATGTTGAACTGTAGTCCCCAGTGTAAAATGTGGAGCCCGGTGAGAGGCGTTTAGGTGTCATGGGAGTGGATCCCTCATGGCTTGCTGCTGTCCTTGCAATAGTGAGTGAGTTCTTGTAAGATCTAGCTGTGTGCATGTATGGCACCTCCCCCGCCCCAACACTCTTGCTCCTGCCATGTGATGTGCCTGTTTCCCCTTTGCTTTCCACCATTTTCAGTTTCCTGAGGGTTCCGCTATGCTTCCTGTACAGCTAACAGAACCATGAGCCAACTAAACCTGCTTTTTTTTAAAATAAATTACCCAGTCTCAGGTATTTCTTATAGCAATGCAAGAACAGCCGAATACAGAAAATTAGTGCCAGGAGTGGAGCATTTCCAAAATGTGGAAATGACTTCGGAACTGGCTAACAGGCAGAGGTTAGAAGAGTTTGGAGGGCTCAGAAGAAGACAGGAAGATGAGGGAAAGTTTGCAACTTTTTAGAGACTAGTTAAATGGTTCTAACCAAAATGCTGATAGTGATATGGACAATGAAGTCCAAGCTGATGAGGTCTCAGATGGAAATGAGGCAGTTATTGGGAATTGGAGCAAAGGTCACATGTGTTATGCCTTAGCAAAGAACCTGGTTGCGTTGTGCCTCTGCCCTGGGGATCTGTAGAAGTCTGAACTTCAGAATGATGATTTAGGGTATATGGTGGGAGAATTTTCTAAGCAGAAAGCATTCAATATGTGACCTGGCTGCTTCGAACACTATGCTAAGATGCGGGAACAAAGAAATGACTTGAATTTGGAATTCACATTTAAAAAGGAAGCAGAGAGTAAAAGCTTGGAAAATTTGCATCCTGGCCATTTAGCAGAGAAAGAAAAAGCATTTTCAGGGGAGGAGTTCAAGCAGGTTGTGGAGCAACCACTTGCTAGAGAAATTTGCGTAACTAAAAGGGAGCCAAGTGCTAACAGCCAAGACCTTGAAGATCTTTAAGGCATTTCAGAGATCTTTGTGGCAGCCCATCCCATCACAGGCCCAGAGTCCAAGTGGGAAAGAATGTTTTGTGGGCCTGGCCCAGGGCCCTGTTGCTTTGTACTGCCTCAGGACTCTGGTTCCCACATCCTAGACACTCCAGCTCCAGTGATGGCTCAAAGGGGCCCACATACAGCTCAGGCTGCCACTTTGGAGAATGCAAGCCATAAACCTTGGTGGTTTCCATGTGATGTTAAGCCTGCAGGCACACAGATTGCAAGAGTGAAGAATGTTTGGCAACCTCCACCTAGATTTCAGAGGATATATGGAAAAGCTTGGGTGCCCAGGCAGAAGCCTGCTGAAGGGGTGGAGCCCCCACAGATGCCCTCTACAAGGGCAGCATGGAGGGGAAATGTGAGTTTGGAGCTCCCATACAGAGTTCCCACTGAAGCACTGCCTTGTGGAGCTGTGGGAAGGGAGCTGCCCTCCAGACCCCAGAGTGGTAGAGCCATCAGCAACTTGCAATATCAGCATTGAAAAGCCACAGGGGTAGAGCTTCCCAAGGCCTTGGGTGTTCACGCCTTGCACCAGCGTGTGCTGGATGCAGGAAATGAAATCAAATGACTATTTTGGAATTTTGAAATTTAATGACTCCCCTACTGGGTTCTAGACTTGCGTGAGGCGTGTATCCCCTTTCTTTTGTCCAATTTCTCCCTTTGTTTACCCCAGTGTAAACATTTGGGTAAAGAACTACTTACTCCCTTTGTTTCTCCCAATGTTTACCCAATGCCTGTACCCCCATTGTATCTTGGAAGCAAATAACTTGTTTTCATTTTATAGGCTCATAGGTGGAAGGAGATTAGTCTCAGATGAGACTTTGAACTTTTGAGTTAATGCTGGAATAAGTTGAGATTTGGGGGGACTATTAGGAAGGCATGACTGTATTTTGCAATGTGAGAAGAACATGAGATTTGGTGGGGGCCAGGGGCTGAATGATATAGTTTGAATATTTGTCGCTGCCCAAATCTCATGTTGAATTGTAACCCCCTGATGTTGGAGGTGGGGCCTGTTGGGAGGTGTTTGATCATGGGGGCAACATAGCTTGGTGTTGACCTCGTGATAGTCAGTGAGTTCTTGTAAGATTTGGTCGTTTAAGTGTGTGGCCCCTCTCTCCCCACTCTCTTTCTTGCTCCTGCTCCCACCATGTGACATGCCTGTTCATCGTTTGCCTTCCACCACAATTGTAAGTTTCCTGAGGCCTCCCCAGAAGCAGAAGCTGCTATGCTTCCTGTATAGCCTGCAGAACCACAAACCAATTAAAACTCTTTTTTAAATAAATTACCCAGTCTCAGGTATTTCTTTATGGCAATGCAAGAACAGCTTAAAGCAGAGCCCATAAACAAAATTTTATTAGAATATAGCCACACCCATTTATTTATTTATTTGTATTGTTGCTACTACAAAGACAGAGTGATAGAGACTGCATGGCCCACAAACCCAAAAATATTTACTAGGTGCCCTTTTACAGAAAACATTTACCAACCCTTCATGTAGATAACACTTCCTTGGCTCTTAGCCTGTTTTCTATCTAATTATAGAAATTATAAATAACTCAAAATATTATGGTATTGACAAAGCCTATGGGTAGGCAGGCTAACTACAAAATGTTAGAGAGATGCTTTTCCTGGTACTAGGCTGAGGATCTAAAGAGAAGGGTCATAGCCTGAGCTGGGGTATTATTGCATGACCTTAGCTGGATCTTTTAATCTCCCTTAGTTTTAGTCTCTCCATCTTAAAATGTAATGCTAGCTGCAGGGCTAGTATTCAGATGTTTGCACAAGTGAAGGGAAACTGCTTGCTGAAAATGAAATACTTTGGTAGCAGTTGGTGGATAGCTGTTGTCTTGAGTTCCCAGGAGGCTCCCCAGCAGCCCTGGGCCTTCCCCGCTTTCCTTCATCTCCCCAAATGTTTGCTGCGGCTGAACTCTCCAAGACCCCGCGCCTTTATTAGGACCGGCCAGGGCCTGGGTCTCCTGGGTTATGAAGTATTTTCAGTATCACCTCTTTCAAGCGTCCTACGCAGTTTTCTATTAGTACGATGCACCCGTTTTCCTCTAAAGCACACTTTCAGTCCTTGGGTTTAGCCTGACTTCTAAACTCGGCATAATCATAAGATTCTGATCTTTTGTCAGACCTCAGTCCCCAAGTGAGCAATTAAAATGAAAAAAAAAAAGGAGAAAAAGAAAAAACCACTCCAACAAACAAAATAAACCTCCTAAACTGAGTTACGGGAAGGAAGGCAAGAATGTGAATATTTGCGAACTTCCGGCCCATTTGGATTTTGTGCCGCACAGGGCGCCCAGGCCCAAGAGGAAAATGCTGACTAACCTGGCTGTCTGGAGACAGAGTGGATTCTGACAAGCCCTCTCCTCAGAATCCTCTGCCTTTGCTCCTCCAGACAACTCCAAGTTAATGCATCTTCTAGAACGTGCCAGCCTGCCACCTAATAATTTCCCTGGGAACGGGGGTGAGAGAGAAGTGGTCCTCACCAACACAGAGCTTGGCCAGCTGCCGTCAGCGAGGATTGGGCACATACTCACCCGGATCACCATCTTGCACCAAGGTGAACTGTATACAACTAGCAGCCCCTCCTTCTGCAATTCGATCCTGCCCAGGAAAAGTACATTATAGTTGCCTCTCTTAATTAATCACTGTTTGTTTGCATGCAAATAGCCCCATTTCCTCTGCAACTCAAGTTTTTTAGGAACTGAAATATACCACTCCCACTGCAGTTTTAACCCTCGCCTGGTAGGAGCCAGGAGAACAGGGTTCATATCTGGGTTATGACGCTTCAGCTGGGTAATTCAATCATCTGTAGGACGGGGTTAGTGTTTATCCTGCGACCACAGAGGTCTGTTTTGAGGATGAAATGAGATGAAGCGCGTAAAAGCTCCTGTACGCATAGAGCCTTTGTATTGTTTGTCTTTCACATTCTCTTTCTCTCTCTTTTTAATTTTTTAAAAAATTGTTTTAGAGACAGAGTCTTGCTCTGTTGCCCAGATTGGAATGCAGTGGTATGATCATAACTGACTACTGCCTCAAACTCCTGGGCTCAAGCAATCCTTCTGCTTCAGCGTCCCAAGAAGCTGGGACTACAGGTGCATGCCACCACACTCAGTTAATTTTTTTGTTTTTGTAAAGTCGAGGTCTTACTATGTTGTCCAGGCTGGTCTTGAACACTTGGCCTTAAGTGATCCTCCCACCCTGGCCTCCCAAGGTGGTGAGATTACAGACGTGAGCCACTGTGCCCAGCCCCACATTCTCTGTCTTAGGTTGCTCATTTGGCTCTTTTGGAAGGGTGTGAGAAGTGGCTAGGGCCTTTCCTGGAAGAGGAGGAACGGAAGGGCGAGCCATCTCTCACTCCCCTCTAAAGGGAACAAACGCAAAGCTGATGAGGATATGGCTGAAGCGAATAACTCCAAGGGACTGCAGCTAATCTGGCTTAATGTTTTAGCTAACTTTTCTTTAGTGAGAAAAGTTCTTATTGTAATGCATCACCTCCTGTGCTAGACCCTGAGTGGACTGCCTATTCTGTCTGTCCAGATGTGGAAACTGAGGCTTAGAGAAGTTCACTGCCCTGGGTGCCAGCGTCCATTACACAAGGCCCAGGCTGCCGTTTGGAAACAACATCCTCTTCTGTTTCTAATGGGTAGGTTTGATGAACCTAGACCAGAACATGAGAAAAAACCTGAGCAGTTTCCCAGAGTATATTCCTACAAACACTATTCTTGGCATCTCCCAAATAAAACATGGAAGAATCTCATTATCCCAGTGTAGCCTTTCTTACCCTTTTCCAATCAACTCCTACCCACTAATTCAGTCACTCTTCCGATTTCCAGCAGGCTAGATTGGTTTCTCCTGTTCTTGGGCTTCCGATGAAGAGCATGATACAGTAAGAGCCCACTTTATCCGTCGTTCATGTACCTGTGAGGCTCATCCGTGTGTGCACATCTGTAGTTGGCTCCTTATTTTTATTTATTTATTTAGAGATGGTGTCTAGCTCTGTCGCCCAGGCTGGAGTGCAGTGGCATGTGATTTTGGCTCACTGCAACCTCCACCTCCCAGGTTCAAGCAATTCTCCTGCCTCAGCCTCCTAAGTAGCTGGGAATACAGGCGCCTGCCACCACGCCCAGCTAATTTCTGTATTTTTAGTAGAGATGGAGTTTCACCATGTTGGCTAGGCTGGTCTTAAACTCCTGACCTCAGGTGATCTGCTCACCTTGGCCTCCCAAAGTGCTAGAATTACAGGCATGAGCCACCACGCCCGGCTGTTGGCTCCTTTTTATTGCTAAGTAGTATTCCATTGTATGAATATGCCCACTTTGTTTATCCATTCTTTTGTTGCTGGAAATTTTGGGTTGTGTCCAGTTTTTTGCCTTGTGAAAAAAGCTTCTATGAACATTTTCATATAAATCTTTTTGAAACATATGCTTTCATTTTTCCTGGTAAATACCTGGCAGCAGGATTGCTGCAAGATAGGGTAGATATATGTTAAATTTTATAAGAAACTGTCAAATAGCTTTCCACAGTGGTTTCACAATCTCTTTCCCAAGTGGCAAGACCACTTTGAAAAATTGTTTGGCAGTTTCTCAGAAAGACCTCAGTCAGAGCTTTGAGTTTTCATCTTTTAGAAGCAGAGGCAGGACATGGCTCGCTTCTCCCCTGTATTCTCTTTCAGAGGGCCTCCTGCAGCAGCGTGTGCCAGTTCTTGCTGCCTGTGTTCTTGATGGCACTTGGTATCATTCATCCTTTTAAGTCTAGCTATTCTAGCAGGTATGAGGAGGGATAAGGGTTATCTTATTCTTTCACCAGCCTCATAGGCCCTGAGCTTTTGTAGTGATTTCTGTACCACCCTGAACACTTCTCAGGGAGGTACCTCAGAGATTCCTGTCTTGGTCACTTTCTGGGTCCCCAAAAACTTCACTTCCCCATAGTCCTCAGAATAAGACCTGAAATCTTTCGCTGGACTTTCAAGACCCCACGGTCCGGCCTCCACCCACCTTCCAGCCTCATTTTTCTCAGGCACCTCACACCCACCCTGCCTGGCCCGCAGAACTGCTGCGGCTTCCATTGCTTCTCCCGAGTCCCCTCAGAGGCTTTGAGGGTGGGGGGAATTATTAACCTGAGGTCACTGCACTTATCTCACGCATAGAGCAGCTGCCCAGCCCTGCCACCCACCCTCTCCTCCTCCACTGGGCGTGAGCTGTTAGAAGTGGGTTTCACAGTTGGGAGGTGAGTGCAGGGGCCCTGGTGCACTTGGGTGCTTTTGGAGGCGGGGTCTTTGTGGCATAACAATCGGTGTCCCTCACCCCTTTGCCCTCATCTCCTACTCCTCCCACTTATCTGCCAGATCCATCCTGAGCTAGGAATTAGGAAGTGACACTCCCTGGCTCAGTGTTGTTTTATTTTCAGCTCACAGCCACCAGTTTCCATGCCTTGGCCCCTTCCTAGAGCTCACACTGGCCATAGTTTCTGTCTGGAAACCATGGAGAGTGCAGCTCACAGAGCCCTGGGTGAAGCATGAGCTGCCTGGCGGCTGGAGAGAAGAGGAGCCAAGGAGGCTGCCTTCAGACTGTGTGAATGTGTCTTCTGGGAACTCTTGTCTCAGGCTGTCCTCAAGGCCACTGGCTCATGCTGCTGCTGTTACTGAATTTAAGTGGACTGATTAGGGAAGCTTTCCCCCATCCCATGGTCCCTGCTGCGTGTGTTCCCGGCTCCACGGCGGAGCTGACAGGAGACCCCAGCTCCAACACACCTCCAACCCTGGCATCATTTATGGTACCATTCCTGAAAACAACACTAGAAGGTGTTCCCCAGGCATCTGCAAAGTACCTGTAATGCAGGCGCTGAGTAGACCACGTACTTGGGCTATACAGATGTGGAGACTGAGGCACAGAGACATTGAGTGATTTGGGTGCTAGGACCCACGACACAAGTCTCAGGCTGTGGTTTTGAAACAGTATCTTCTCTTTCTAATGGGTAGACCCTGATGAAGCTACAACAGTGTTTCCCAGGGTGTGTTCCTGTAAAGAAATCCCTGCCAGATGCCCAGTGGGAAAAAAAAGTGTCCTTTGGTCAAATATGGAAATCATTGCACACAGATTGTTTCTAGTAAAGGCTCTGAGAAGTTCTGAAGTTGAGAAAAAGTTTGGCACAGGTGTATTAGTTTGCTAGGGCCGCCGTAATAAAGTGCCATAAACCGGTGGCTTAAACAACAGAAGTGTATTATCCCCCAGTTCTGGACTCTGGTTCCTCCTGAGGCCTCTCTCCCAGCTTCTGGAGGCTGTGGGCAATCTTCGGCATCCCTCGGTTTGTAAAAGCACCGTCCCGATCTCTGCCTCCATCTTCATGTGGCGTTCTCCCTGTGTGTGTGCCTGTGTCCTAACTTCCTCCTTCATAAGGACACCAGTCATATGGGATCAGGGGCCCACCTTGTTCCAGAATGACCTTAACTAATTGCATCTGCAGTGACCCTATTTCCAAATAAGGTCACATTCTGAAGTACTGGGATAAAGATTTCAACATAGGGAGGAGGGGGACACAATTCAACCCGTAACACGAGGAATTCCCACGTTTAATTTAGCCTTGATGGAATTGGACAGAGATTAATGATATAGCTCAGGGGGAACCAGAACACACACTCCCAGGCTAGAAAGACCAGCTTGTCCCTCTGAACCTTCCCCAAACTCAGGTGTCACTGGAAAGTCAGCCACCCCCCTGGGATGCCCATGGAAGTACTGCCCATGAAGCGCTGGGTCTCAGCCCTGACGGGGCAGAATGAGGGCCGGCTGAGGTGAGCGGTGACTCCAAGGGCTCAATGATGGGCAGTCCAGGTCCCTGCCCAGAGGAGAAACAGAATCACTCCACACTGGCTTGTTCTCTCCATGGGTGTTGGGAGGAGGCTGTCCATCATAGGACCTGCTCCAGATTGAGCAGAAGAAAGATCACTTTTCTCTCAATATTCAGCAGCCCCTGCACCATCACAGTTTCCAATATTCAAGGGGAAGTAGAGCTCTGGGACAGGTAGGAATTCGTCTTTTGTCTGGAGCATGAATTTGACCTCTTTTGTCTGGAGCATGAATTTGGCACCACTCTCTGGGGCTGATGTAGCTAAGAGCCTCATTGGCTCCCGCTGACATAAGTACCTGGGTGTGGCCTTCCTCCTCCTCCCCACGCACTCTGGGGGAAGTGCTCAAGGCTTTCTTGGGGAAGAATGGCCCTGTTGGAGCTCTCTCTTCTGATTATCTCAAGGAACAGAGGAGGAATAGAAGGCTTTTTATTAAACGTGGATGCCCAGCTGGCCCTCCAACAAATCACTGAATTTGACATGAGCATCTTATTACCCAGAGGTTCACTTAAATACCACAGTAGGGAGGCTGTCCTGAGATATTATTGGCACAAAGAGCCACATTGAAGGGGACTAGGGGGTGGCATTTAGATGAGCCCAGAGAACCAACTAGGCCAGACAAGAAGGAGGGAACCTCAGTTCTGGAAGGTGGAGGTTGAAGAGAAAATATGCTTCAAATGTAAGACACCACGCACATCTCAGATGAGGAAAACATTTTGGAATACTTGAGCTAACAAGTATTTCCTTGAGACTTGGAGAAAGTAGCTATAGGACAGGTAAAAGCAAGTACTACTTTTTAAACAGGTGAAAAAGAATTCATTAGCCCAGGATAGAATACAGGTTGATGATATTATAAATAAGTTTGAAGAGTTTAAATCAATAGACAGCTGATGACTCCATCATGGAATATCGATTTAGCCACAGGAGGGATAGCTGGGTTCAAAATGTACAGTGGGAGCCACTCTAATTTTACAAGCTGGCCTTGAGCCCAAAGCTGAATGCAAGTCCTTAATATTTACAAACATGATTCTAACTTTTGTTCGTTTGTTTTTGAGACAGAGTCTTGCTCTGTCACCCAGGCTAGAGTGCAGTGGTATGATCATAGCTCACTGCAACCTGAACTCCTGCATCTCAAGTGATCCTCCAGCCTCGACCTCAAAAGTAGCTGCAACTACAGACACATAACACCACACTGGGCTAAGTTCTTCATACTTTTTGTAGAGATGGGGCCTCACTATGTTGCCAATGCTGGCCTCAAACTCTTGACCTCAAGTGATCCTCCCACCTCAGCCTCCCAAAGAGCTGGGATTACAGGTGTGAGCCACTGTGCCTGGCCTGGTTTGATGAACCTAGATCAGAACATAAGAAAAACCTGAGCAATTTCCCAGAGTATGTTCCTACAAACACTATTCCTGCCATCACCCAAATAAAATATGGGAGAATTCCATTATCCCAGTGAAGCTCTCTCCTGTCCTTTTTCAATCAATCCCCACCCATAGAGACAAACACTGTTCTGATTTCCGGCACCCTAGGTTAGTTTTGCCTGTTCTTGAGCATCATATAAATAGGATCCTACAGTAAGTACCCACTTACGTCCAGCATTTTTCAAATGCCTGTGAGGCTCATCCAACTTTTAGAGGATGCTTCCCCCTTACCCTCTTCTACTCTGGCAACTGCTTTTTTCTTTATATTTGTAACCACAGGTAGCATACCATAATGGAAGGAGGGTGACAGGCTTAAGCGTAGGAAGGTCAGTTTAAATCCCGGGTTTACCTCTCATGGGCATGACTTTAGGCGAATTATTGAACTTCATCTGTTTAATAAAGATCATAATCAAACTAGATTCTTATGAATCAGTGATATAAATTATGTGATGTGCATGGCACACAGTGGATGCTCAATAAAATTAGCTCCTTCCCTCCCTCCTCTGGATTCTGGAGAGAAATTAGCTTTTCTGAA
Organism: Pongo pygmaeus; assembly: GCF_028885625.2. Taxonomy (NCBI): domain Eukaryota; kingdom Metazoa; phylum Chordata; class Mammalia; order Primates; family Hominidae; genus Pongo; species Pongo pygmaeus. The sequence goes on along the minus strand of NC_072376.2, from coordinate 165,943,828 downwards.
CCAAGACAGACAAAGCTCACATGCTGGCTAGATGGAGTGATAGAGAAAATTCATCTAAATGTGCACCTTCCTCCCACTTCCTTGCTTCTCATTTCCCTGATTTCTCTCCCTGTATAAATGGAGCTCCCATGGGAACTAGAGGTGAAGCAGCCCCTCCTGCAACATCGTCTCTTGAGAAGACCCAGACAATGACCTCAGGCTACATTCCACTTGGCCAGAAGGCCTGAGCAAAGTCAACACTTTTAAGAGAAGGAAATTGTAAATAAATAAAAAGTTTTAACATCTTCTCCTTCTCTCTCTATGTCACTTGTCCTCAGAGGCCACCCTTGTTAAAAGCAGTCTTCTTTTTTATTTGTATAATCCATGAACACATGTTTACATGCCCAATACCGGGAGACAGCAAGGGGCAGGGAAAACACAGTCCCTGACCTCGTGAAACTCACAGTCCAGTGGAGGAGTGAACATTTCCTTTGTGAAAAACCATTTTTCCCTTAAACATTTAAGAACTTCTTGGGCAGGGAGAAGGCATGGGGCCAGGGAGCTGCCTAGGCCTTCCTTTATTCCTCAGAACACAGTGATGGAAGAGAAAGAAATGAAAGTGGGGTAAAGAGTGGAGGAGAAACGGACTTATTTATCAGGGGTTGAAGAGGCCAGGGAGAAGAGAACAAGCAGGAAAGCCAGGCAAGACAGCAGATGCCTACCTAGAGCAGGAGCCTTGGGACCCAGCTGCAGGCTTGCCCAGTGCCAGTTCCACAGGCCACACATCGGCCACGGGCAAATCATGGCTCAGGCAGGAAAAGGGGAGGACGCACGGGACCTCTATGTGACTCAGCCCAAAAGAGTGCTGGCTGTTCCCACCAGCCCCCAAAGGAAGCTGTGTGGGGTCCCCTAATCCTCTGCTTCCTGGTGGGGGACCAGAAAGAGCTACTCTTTACTTTCATGAGGGTACAGCTGTCCAAGGCCCCCTCCCTCGAAGGTGGAGATTTGAATGAAAAAAGGAGGAAACAGAAAGAAAAGAAGTCCCCCATAGCAGGACCCTGACCTGCCTCCCAGCTTCCCAGCACCCCACTGAGCGGCCTCAGCCTGCCCCATCCACCCATGTGGGGTTCTGTGGCCCTGGTGGCAGTGAGATCAGGTTTGTTGTTTTAAATGTCCTTGTGAGCCATACTTCTTCATCCTAGACGCTGTTCTAGGAGTGACCGTCCTTAAGCAGCATCCCCCAGCTACCCCCAAGAAGACAAAAGCTGCTGGAGTGGCTGATATGTGGGGTTTGCCCCAGACTGTCCTGTCTTGAGCATGGAAAGCCCCATGTCCCCAAAATCACTGGGTCCTCGGTCACTCCAGAGCTTCCTCAGGGCCACTCCAGCTTTGGTTTTTCCTGAGGGATCCCCTAGGCAGCCATGGGGTCCTAGCCCCTCTCACTGGTTTTGCCTTCTGGGACTGCCCAAGTGCTCTCTGGCCATGGCAGAGAGAGCTCCTGGGGGCGGCCATCCTAGCAGACTCCACCACAGCTGCCTTTGCCAGCAGACAGTTCTCTTTGTTGTCCTGGCCCACGTGCCTGAGGGAAAGAAGAGGACGGCTTGTACTGGGGGCTTTACCTACTGGACATATGACATTATCTCATGATCGTCCCGACCCTCCTGGGAAGGTGAGAAAATGAGCAAAAAGCAAGTGGTGGATCTGAGATTCAAATCCACATCTTGCAAACTCCAGAGCCCATTCTCTGAAACATAAGAACTAACAAAAAGTTTGTGGGGTCAGGGTTGGTGGCAAGCCATCAGGCCAGTCAATGAGGCCTCCCAGGAACACTTCTCCAAATATCCTGCTCTCCCCCATCCCCCCATCCCCAGAGAACTAGAAGAGGTGGTGGAGGTGGCAAATCTGTTTTTTAAAATCTCTCCAAGTTGTTCTGACGCATCACCCACCCCCATCACCCTGTTGACCGCGCGGAAGGGCGTGGCTCTTCCAAACAGAAGGATGGGAAAGAGATGGACTTGAGCTTCTGCAAATGCAGGCAAACCTCCAGATCTATAATCTCTCAGGAACATTCTCCAGCTCCCCTAGGGCCACAGCTCCTCATTTTATACAGCTCCTCCCAAGGAGGGAAGAGGCAGGGAAGGTGGTGTATTTCAAGAATGGCTGTTAGTAACCTTCTCAGAAACTTGGTGCTGTGCGACCTGAGCTTCTCTCTGCGTGCAGCTTGAAGTGGTAGCCTTTGAAAATAAACCAAGCCCCAAGGCCCATAAGAAATCCTAGTGAGCCTTTCAAAGTCAGAGTTCAGGCCTTAGTCTCCCAAACTCAGTAATATTTTTTCTCACTCTCCCTGTAAATGTATCAACGCTTGACTGACAAATTTTTTGAGGAGCTTGGAATGTATTTGCTGCCAGCAAAGGCAAAGGCTTAGGGCATGGCCAGATGGTTCAGGATCTCAGGCCAAAGTTTCCCAAGAATCTCAATCTATTTTAGGTACAAAATGAGCACATCTCTAGTCCTTACTTTAAGTCCAGGGAAGTATTTCTTTCATATTGCTTAATGTCTGTTGGTTGTAAAATGGAGAAATCTTTAGTCCTTTCTACGATTTCAAGGGAGTGTTTCCTTAGGCTATGGAGAGGAGAAAATGGAAGCGGTCCCTTGCTGGCTTGTGGCTGCCCTTCAGACTTTCCCATTGGACTCCTGGGTCATCCTAGGTCTCGGAACGTCAGGCCTTTAAGTTGCATTTATTGCACTTTGTACTCGGCACTGAGCACCTGCCAAGGGTCTTCCCAGGTAAATGTGTCCTTGAGGTCCACCCATGCCAGCCTCTTATTTGATCTGATATTTGATGCCTTGAGCCTGTCACAGTGCCTGTCACATGGTCGGCACTCAGTCTTACTGTGTCTGACTATTGTACTGAGCATTATTTCACTCTGCTTTCGTCAAAACCCTAAAATGGGCATCTCCCCCAAGTTGCCTCTGCTTCTTGCCATCTCAACTCCCTGTGAAGAGCCACGGGCTTCAGTAGCTTGAATCCTTGTGTCAGTGTGACAGATGGAGCAGTGATATATGAGACTGCCTGACTGGCTTGCCTTCTTGCACTAGTATGTTATTTGCAGCTCCTAAGCCTGCTGCATTATATGAATGAGCATGAATCAGATAGGACAGATGGTTTCCGGGGGCCCTCCTTTCTTCCCCTAAAAGAAAAGCACCACTGCCATCTTCTCAGCTGAGTGTCATTCCTGTCAGGCTGAGGTGGAAAAATCTCATCATTGATTAAACTTCACAATCCTACAGCTGTTGGAGTCCATAATGCTCAGGGTCAAGTCCCCAGGCACTGAACCCACTTTCTAAATGGCATGTGAACCTGTGAATTTAAAAAAAGAGAGAAATTGTATGAGTCACTTTCCTTTGAGGGAGGGGAAGGCGGAGATCCTCTCCACTCCTTCCTCCCACCTCTGGTTCTCCAGGGCTAAACTGGTCCTCTTTGCAAAGCAGGATTTTCTTGGTGGCACCTGAACTCAGGTCCCCTTTCAGGTTGGTCCTGGGAGTGTTCAGCAAACGAGATCTGCTGGCCCTGTTTGTGGCGGGGCCATGCCATGAGGGATTAATGTGATGGAGCTGGGAGGTCACACGTGGAAGGGGAGCCTCTTCAGCTGACGGGCGTTGCAGCAGACCCTGGTTCCCAAGGGCCTAGGAAGCTCCCGCCATCCTCTCCTCCAGCGCCGCCTCCCTCCACCTTCCTCCCCAGGTCTCTGGCCTCTGCCTTGCCCTGCAGTTTCTGGCCGTGGGAGCCTAGCTTCCCAAACCTGGAGAATCACCTGACTTTCCTCTCACTTGGGCTTCCAGCAAAGGCCCAGAGAGCACAAAGTTGCTTTGAATTTGTATAAAATATATTGATCTCAAGGCTGGGTTCCTCTCCCTGCTGTTCTGTGTTCTCTAGAGCTTTTGCCATTTGTTGAAGGATTTTTAATCAATATCTCCCTTCCTAGAGGCTGCAACCATAGAACAGGAACTCTAGGAAGAAATAGTCACAGAACATTGTGTCTGCACCTCCTGTGTGCTCTTTCTATGGCTAGAAGGTGGCACCAGGTGACTGGGTCAAGCACTGTCTTTGTGCAGCAGAGGAAAGTGAAATCCAGGAGAGGGGAGTGTCGTGTTCCATGTCACGCAGTTCTTGCTGGACGGAAGCTGGACCCCAAGTCTGCTGATTCTGTCTCCCCTTCAAGGGACCATCAGCTCACCCGACTGTATTTTCTGTAAGCAGTGACCAGTGTCTAAAGGTACTTATACGTTTACCTGACTCTTCTCTGTCTTTCCCCCACCAGCATGACACATCCACCAAAGTGACAGAGCTTTGGGACGTTGTTGCTCTCGTCTTCAGCACAACCCTGTGCCTGAACAGTGTCTGACACATAGTAGGACCTCAGCAGATACTTGTGGACTGACTCTGTCCAGTGCCCTTTCTGCGACTCCGGTCTGCTTTAGGAGCCCTGTGAACTCAGTGTTTAAGAAGAAACACTAAACCGGATACTCACTCAGGTAAATAAAAACGCTCATCCTTCCTGGGCTCTTACTTCAGTGAACCAGGCTGGTCCCAGTTGGACAAATAAGGAGAACAGCTCTGTGAATCACTCTCTTCACTCCTGCCTTTGGCACCCAGAGAGGTTACCTCACCCACCTCGAGGCAGAAAGAGCTGCTGGATTACTCACCTGCTGGAGAGCTTGTCACCAGCTGCAAGTTCTTCCTGCGTGCCCACGAGGCAGTGTCGAGAAACCAAAGGCAGTGGCAGAACAACACGTGCAGCGTGACCCCACGGCAAAATGGCATACACGGAGAGTCCGAGCATCGGTGCAGAGGAAAGGGCCTCAGGGATCTACCGCTTAAGAGTGGGTACGCTGAGGGGAGGACTTGGTTTGGTGCTGTGATATTCAGGGAGGGTGGCTCTTACTTTGTACACTGCACTTTTTTATAGCATAAATGTTTGAAATAAAAACCACTATAAACAATTTTTTTAAAATAAATTCTTACAGGGCACAGTGGCTCACATCTGTAAACCCACCACTGTGGGAGGCTGAGGCGGGTGAATTGCTTGAGCTAAGGAGTTCAGGACCAGCCTGGGCAACATGACGAAACCTTATCTCTACAAAAAATATGAAAATTAGCCGGGCATGGTGGTGTGCACCAGTAGTCCCAGCTACTGGGGAGGCTGAGGTGGGAGGATCACCTGAGCCCAGGGAGGTTGAGGCTGCAGTGAGCCATGATCAAGCCACTGCACTCCAGCCTGGGCAACAGAGCAAGACCCCATCTCACAAAATAAATAATATTTGAGAATCCAAAATAACCGCTGTCCCCACATCCTCTCTCACTCCCTCTATATTCTCTGTCTTCCTATTTTACCTGGGCTGTAGGTAGACCCAGGAATTCAAAACTCTGGCTTAAATCATAGCAAAATGGTCTAATTCAAAGATGCAGAAGAAAGTCTAGTCTTCAAACTTTTAGACCCTGGAGGAATGAGTTCAAATGTTTTACTGACCAAAGGGACAAATAGTTCACTGGGTTCCATGGACACAAATTGCCCCACCAGCCCCAGACAACCACCTTCTTTTTTCTACCCACTTTCCCAGGCCTTTTCTCTCTAGAGACTCAGGCCCAGATTTCTCATCTAAATGGCACGGCCTCCTGCCACAGCAGGCAGCGCACCAGCAACATGTGATAAGGTGGAGCTTCCCAAGCTTTGTGCTGTATCCGAATCCTCCTGGGCAGCTTTCGCTAGGATTCGTACCCCACTGAGCCTCCTAGGGGTCTTCCTGCAGCGCAGGTAGGGTAGGAAGTGAGGGAGGATGGAAGGAAGGGCTGAAGGAGTCCAGGAAGGAAGGGAGGTCACCAGTGCCACAGGGCGAACTTTCTGGAAACACTGACTGAATTTGTTCTATTTTTATTTAAAAAATGTAAGCTTCCCGGCGGTTTTGACATGTCCCTAACCAGAGGTCCACAGCTACATGTCACTCTAACCAAGATGGGCTGAAAAATCCCCCCAACTCCTGTTCCCACAGGAGGGTAGAGAGCGTGGCCCTCCTTCAGGAAGGGCACGGAGCTGCCAGAGGGGCCCAGGAGGAAAGCAAGTGTGGCCAGCGTTGAAACGGCCTTACAGGCCAATTTTTGGCATCATTTCTAAGCACAGGGAGCTCACTTCTGCCAGGAAGCTGGCTGTAGCCTGGGGTTTTCCTGCTCAGACGGGGCTGCGCTGAGGACAGATTCCAGGGCCCTCGGAGAGAGCCTGGCAGCACTGCCTAGGGGAAGGAGGACTGCTGAGGCTGCACCTGCCTTCAACTTGGCCACCTGGCCATGGATCTGAGGTCAGGGGACAAAAGAGGGATTCAGAGGAAACAAACAAACAAACAAACCGAGCTGTTTCGGGGCGGGAGGGGGGGGCGGGCTGTGGGAGGAGGAGAAGAGAGACCTGAGGCACTGGTAACCCCCGAACACTTTCCCAGAGAGCAGCAGAGCCTGAAAGTCCAGTTTGGTGAATGGGTGGAGAGGAGAAGAAAATTTCTCTTCAGCAAAGTCAACATTGAAGTAAGCAGAAAGATAATTATTTCTCCCTCAGGTAATGCGGCTTCCTCAGTATGGTGTAGTCAAGATGGCCCTACTAATTTCAGAGGCTGCATTTAGGTTTCCATTTCAGGAGAGGGGAAAGAAGAGGCTCCCCTGTCATGGTCGGTGAGCACAAGAACAAAGCGAAGCCATCCTCCCAGTGTGTGGGTGTCCCGTGGAAGTGCTCTGCCAGACAGCTGCGCCTGCCCCCTGGCTGGGCCATGTTCCCTCTGTCCTGAGGATGGGGACAGCCATGCAACCTGGATAACCTTTCCCAGTCTGAGTGGGCAGGACATGTCTTTCATCTTTCAGGCAAGGCTGACAGTCGGCCCAGTGGCCTTTTCTCCTTTCTGGAAAACAACTTTGCTGATGGTTGCTTGCTTTACAAGACTGGGGACCCCTATTCCAAGGGGAGGCACTTCTCTGGCTCAGAAGGGCTCTCTCACTCTTTGCCCCAGTGACACCCTATCCACTGGGACTGCAGATCCTCAGTTCTCTGTACACCCAGGGCTACACATTTCTACAGCTTTCCATGAATGTGTGTGAAGCGGTGACCCTGGGCTTCCAAGGCTGCCCACTCCATCTCCACACAGATGGCCCCAGGCGCCCAGGGCCACGCCTCCTCCCTCTGCTCCTCCTGCCCATCTCCCTTCACCACAGCTGCCAGGGACAGAGCCTCAGCTTCTGTCACCTCTACCAAGGTCATAGCCTCACAATCCCTGCCTGCCCTCAGAGTCTTTCCTCACCAGACACCTCCAGAGGATCTTCTCAAGTGCAAATTTGTTCTTGCCGCCTCTGTTCTTTGATGAATTATTGCCCCCAGCATATGCTCTGCCTCCCTCCCTTCCCCCTGCAGCCTCACCTCCGTGTGCCCCAGCCCATCACCACCCAGCCTCCGGGCCTCAGCCTCCCGCTCCAGAAACTCAGGACCCTCGCGCCACCTGAAGGCACTGTGCTGTCCTCACTCAGACCTCCACATGGTGGCCCTGGCTCAGATGGCTCTTCACCGCCACCCTCTTGACAGAATTCAGCCCCAAGAGTCCCCTCCTCAATGCTGCCCGAATTAGCCAGAGCTTCTTCTCTGCCTCCAGTGTCCCAGGTGACGACATTGTCATTAAAAAAAAAAACAACTCTTCTTTATGCATTGCAATGACTTATTTTCACAACCCCCTCCCCCACTGAACAGTGATTCTTGAGAGTTTCAGAAGCCCACATGCTAGCACAGGGTTATCACATAATTGATGCTCAATGAAAGAGAGAGGGAAGAAGAGAGAGGGAAGAGGAAGGCACCTGGTTAGATGCTAAACTTGTGATTAAAAGCTTTCCTAAGTCGGGCGCGGTGGCTCACGCCTGTAATCCTAGCACTTTGGGAGGCCGAGGCTGGCAGATCACCTGAGGTCAGGAGTTTGAGACCAGCCTGGCCAACATGATGAAACCCCATCTCTACTGAAAATACAAAAATTAGCTGGGCATGGTGGCAGGCACCTGTAATCTCGGCTACTTGGGAGGCTGAGGCAGGAGAATCACTTGAACCTGGGAGGAGGAGGTTGCAGTGAGCCAAGATTGCACCATTGCAATCCAGCCTGGGTGATAGAGTGAGACTCCGTCTCAAAAAAAACAAAAACAAAAGCAGGTGAAAGTTGTGTCTGAGGCTCAGAGCTGTGTCTGGGATGAGACAAGGGAGACCCTCATTCCCAGGTCTTGCCTATGCAGATGGGCACCAGAGAGTGAGGGCTCCTTAAGTTTTGTGGCCTGGACACTGCTCTTCCCTCCCTAGTCCCTAGAGGCTTCATTTGTATTTGTCACAGCTCAGGCTCACTCACTGATTTATAAATCCACTGGCTGTTTGCTGGGCATGTACTGTGTTAGCTCTGTTTCAGGCACGGGGCATAATACAACTGCGGGTGAGAAAGCCACCGTGCTTGCCCTCAGAGAACTCATGGTCTAGGAGGAGAGACAGACAGTCAAATAGTAAATCAATTCACCTTTAACTCAAACCATGATGTGGGCTATGAAGTAACGGGATGCACAGCTCTTAAAATAGGACCCAGTGAAAAGACTGCCTTCCCCAGAGGAGAGAATCTGGAACCAGCACCGAACAACTCAGCCAGACAATGGCTTGTGTTCAGCAGGCCCCTCTCCAGCCTATCCCTCCCCAGCACTGTGCCGCCATCTCCTCTGCCCTGACCCCTAGAGCCATCTAGTCAGGACACTGCATATACCTCTGCCTTATGAGGCAGCAGCTCCCAAGAAACTCTCTTTGAGGTCCTTAAGGGGATGATGTGGAAATGTTCACAGTGGCGCTATGTGTGGTACATGGTATATAAATAACATAGGTGTCCAGCGTGAGAGAAATGGATAAAAACAATGTGGTGACCCCATACCAAAGAATTATATGCATCAGGCCGGGCGTGGTGGCTCACACCTGTAATCCTAGCACTTTGGGAGGCCAAGGCGGGCGGATCACCTGAGGTCAAGAGTTCAAGACCAGTCTGGCCAACAAGGTGAAACCACCGCCTCTACTAAAAATATAAAAATTATCCAGGCATGGTGGCACACACCTGTAATCTCAGCTACTCAGGAGGCTGAGGCACAAGAATCACTTGAACCCAGGAGGCGGAGGTTGCAGTGAGCCGAGATTTCGCCACTGCACTCCAGCCTGAGAAACACAACGAGACTCTGTCTCAAAAAGAGAAAAAAAGAATTCTGGCCGGGCGTGGTGGCTCACGCCTGTAATCCCAGCACTTTGGGAGGCCGAGGCGGGTGGATCACACGGTCAGGAGATCGAGACCATCCTGGCTAACACGATGAAACCCCATCTCTACTAAAAATAAAAAAAAAAATTAGCCAGGCATGGTGGCTGGCACCTGTAATCCCAGCTACTCGGGAGGCTGAGGCAGGAGAATGGCGTGAACCCGGGAGGTGGAGTTTGCAGTGAGCCGAGATCACCCCACTGCACTCCAGCCTGGGTGACAGAGCGAGACTCTGTCTCAAAAAAAAAATTCTATGCATCAGTAAGAATTAACAAGATTAACAAGCAACATGGAGGGATCATCAAAACAGAGTGCAGAGTGAAGAAACAGAATGAGATTTGCAACATGCTACCATTTATGTAAATTTAAAACATACCCCAAACTGTGCTACGTGTTTTACAAGGATATATCTATAGATAGATATACATACACACACACACACCCCTCACATATATAAACACACATATCTAAGAACAGATATCAAATACGTTGTGGTGGGTGCCTGCTGAGGAGAGGAGACTAGGGATAAAGGGGAAGAATAGAATAATACTTGGCATGGAAGGGCTTTGCACAGACTGATGACAACTGTGCACCAAGAACGGAGGCATGTGGTCAGCTTCCTCTTCTGCTCCTTCAGTCCAGCACAAAATAAGACAATGCAAACCCAGCCCACCAACCTGTACAAACCCTGACTGCATGGGCGTGGTGATTTCATTCCATTCTTTTCAGGGAACTTAGAAATTACTCTGACCCAATTTCTTACTTTTGGTTTAAGGAACTCAAGGCCCAGAGAGGGCAGGTGAGTTGCCCCAGTCACACGGCTCCTTGATGGCAGGAGGAGAAGGTTCTAGCCCCCAGCTGGCACTCCCTGTGTCCCATCCTCTGCCTGGTTCCATTTTCTGACCGCTCGGCCTAACATTTCCACAATGTTTGTTTAAAGGGCTTGGCCATGTTTATCTTAGCACATGAGTGCCCAGTCTGAAGTCACGCACTGGCATTAGCTGGCCTTTCCTATGTGAAGTTCAAGGTGAAGGCCTCCTGGGGGCGGAAGGTGCAGGTACTACTTTGCGTTTGTTGTTTAGTGTTTTTTCTCTTTCCAGGACAACCGCCTCAAACCTCAGATGAGCTCATTGACTCACCTGGGCAGGTAAGCACAGAACCTGGACAGGGCTCTAATGGGAGTGCATGCTGGCTGGAGGAAATGACGTCACTGTGGGGCTGAGGGCCTTTAGAGGCCCAATCTTTCCCACAGCATTTTCAGCATTTGCTCTGAGCACAACACGACCAGAAGCCTCTGCAGAGTGTGGCTATGATGTGTTGATGTGCTGATGTCAACAGTTTTGCTGGAACCCATGGACCCATAAAGCTGCTGACAAGGAAATTGAGCAGGGTATTAATGTGGGCAGTTGGTCAAGGTTTATGACAGGACTTTTCCTGAAGCAGGGGTCTGAACAGTAAGTGTCAGAGTGCCTCTCAAAGAAGCAGCCTTCGAAATGGGTTTCCATCATGAATGCCCCCCAAATCCTGCATGGCCCTGTTGTGTGTTTTTTTTTTTTTATTAAAACATTGTATATATACATCGAAAAAATTGTACATATTGTAAAGATGAAGTTTTGCGAACTGCACATGCCCAAGTAATCAGCATCCAGATCATGACACAGAACATTCCAGACCACAGAACCCCTCCCCCCACATCCCTCTTTCCCTGCCCTGTGTCCTTTTCAGGTCACCACCTGCCCTCCTGACTTCTAACAGCACAGATGTGTTTTGCACCCCCAGTTTCAACTCCCTGGGGACCAGGGTCAGCAGACGTCAGCAGACAAGAAAACCTGTGCTACTTGATTTAGCTCCAAATGTTTGGGGTTCCAACTGACTTGGAGTCTGAAGCTCCTAGAAATTCCATCCTGACATAGATGGGTCATGCCACCAGTTCTATTGGTTACTGGACTGAGTTGGAATTGAGGGCTTGAAAAATTTCTCAGGGAGGCCAATTTATCAACCAGCAGAATGAAGAAAGAAACAGCTAGGTGAACCTTTTTTCCTGATGGCTATGTTTACACTCAGGTTTATAAACATCTGGGCATATGTTTATAAATATATGCTATAAACATATAAATATCTGAGCAATGTTATTTTGAGTCTACAGCAAAATAACATGCAGAGTTAACTCCTGGGAAGAATATTATGTGGCTAAAACCACTATTTGGTTCCAATATGCCACCTGTCACTCAAGATTAAAGCCCTTTTAAAATGAGCTCCCTTGACTGTACTACACTCCAGTGAGATAGACAGGTGGCAAGCCGTCTTCCCATTCTGGGCTGCAGAGGCACAGAGAGAACAAGTGGCTTGCTTAGTCACTAAGTCCCATAATGAGTTAGCAGAAAGCTGGACAATCAGCCAGCAACCCAGGCTGGCTCCCAGCTCGCCCCGCACCATCTGACATCCGTGAGCAGCATCCAACAGGCTGAAGCTCTGTGCCGAGCCACCCGAGCCATGCTGGGAGGGCCACAGGTTTGACATGTGATAAAGGTCCCTGGGAGATTCCTGGTCCTTTCCTCCAAGAGAGCTCCTTGGTGACAAGCCTTAGAAATGTGTTTCATTGTTAGAAACAGCCAAACAGTATACCCTCCTGTGAGAAGCAATGGTCTGGTATGCTCAAAGTGCTTGGAGAACTTCTGTTTTGGAAATTCCTTTGGTGCTGGATGATAAGCCATCATTATTTTATCTTACGATTGTATCTCACTTGTGATGGAACAGGGGTATAAGCCTGTGTGACTAGCCACCATTTTTCTGACATGTGTCCCCATTAGGGAACAAAGAGCCAGCCATTGTCATGAAGCATACAGGAAATAGTTGCAGAACAGACTTCCCTAATAATTCAATTGACCATTTATTGAGCACCTCCTATGCACCACTTAAATAACCACCTCAAAAGGCATGGTTTTTACTGTTTTACAGATAAGAACCTGTGACTCCCCAAGGTAACCCAATCAGTAGGTGCAAAGTTGGGATTTGAATCAGGTCTGTTGGTTCCAAAGCTCATGCCATCACCCATCAGTATTCATAGGTCCTCAAAGAGGCCCCAGGGTTCTGGAAGAGATCGCAAAGAGCAGCGAGGGAAGGGCTATTTGAGACCCTTCTAGGAGATGGGTGGAGGCTACTGGCATAAGATGTGAGCACTGGAGCAGAGGGGTGGGCTGCAGTGGGGGTCAACACCCTAACACTCTTACCAAGAACTGTGCCATGAGAATCAAAGAACTTCAGCCCTGATGGGAACTTGGGCATTGAGCCCACCTCCCTTGGAAGAATGAGGAAACAGACATTTAGAGAGGATGTGTGACTGCCCAGGTCCGCCCAAGACAAGGCCAGGAGGTTTCATGAGCTCCAGGCCTCTGCTCCTTCCCTAATATCTTGTGGCCTCCTCTTTGCTAGTGCTCCACAGTCACTGGAACACTAAATGTCTCCTCCCCTCCTGTCTTGCCTTCTTCACAGCTGGGGTGGCAGCGTCAATGTGGGTGGAGGACACACCAGTGCAGGTGGTGCCTGGGAAGCAGGTGATCCCAAGGTGGAGTCAGGGAAGAGAGTCCTGGGCCCCAGAGACAGAGCCTCCTTGTTCTTCCTGCTTCTGCTGGGCTTTGCTGACCTTAAGGGAGAGCTCTGGGCACAGTGTATTCCCTTGACCTTTCCCTGAAGGGACACAGTGCCTGCTACTATGTAGACGGCACCTTTCATTCTTATAAGTGTTGGGCAAACATTCTCCGGGAGGGAGGAATGCCAGGAGTCCTGGGTGGGAGGGATTCCCCTGAAGACTTTGGCCTTGAGGATGAGATCATGGGCTTTGGAAGCAAATGCATTTTATAGATCCAATAAATTAGACACAATCTGGCTATTAATGTGCTGTCAGCTGTCATGGAACCATGCCTTGCTTTCTCCAGTGGAGGAGGAAGCAGGAATAGAGGCATAGCTGAGTTCAATGACCTACCCAAGGTCACCAAGCAGATACGGGTGATGTCAAGGCATCAAAGGTCACTGCCTTGAGTCATCAGGCTGCTGTGACTCCCCACCTGATGCACACAGGTCTCTACAGCCATCTCTCTCTGGCAGGCAGAACTCCAGGGGTGCATTTCCAGCTGAGAAGTTGCCATGTCTGTGCTATGACCTAGAAGAGTGATAATGGCAAACACTTATACTGTTTCAACACATTTAGTCATTTAACCCTCTCAATTGCTCTGCGATTATATACAGCTATTGTTCCCAAGCAGAGATGTTCAGCAATTTGCCCAAGGCCAAATAGCTAATAAATTGCCTAGTTGGCCCTACCTAGCTGCTGGTAGAGGGCAAGCACTCAGCTTGTCCGTTTCCCAATATTGCCTGGAATATGTTGAGCCCTCTGCAAACTACAGATGTAGGACATGCCTTGAAATGCACAATGGCTGCTCCTTCCTGCTCAGGGCTTGAGGGTGTGGCATAAGGGCGTTCAGAACAGGTGGAGGCAACCGCCTGCAAGGGGGCTGTGGCCACTCCAGCTGCCTCCTGACGAGCCTGAGGAGGATGCCATGAGTTTGCCATTCCTCTAAATGTAAAGCCTAGGTTAGGTGCCTGGGGCACTTGGTGCTCTCTTTATCTTTGCTCTTGTCCCTTTTCTGGCCTCAAAGGACCCTCCTCTACCAGAAGCCATTTCTTTGCTCCCTCTGTGGGAGCTTTCAACAGAAGCCCTGGGTGCTGTCACCTTTTCCCGCCGAGGCCAAGCCCAGGCAGAGGCAGAGATCTGATCATGAGCAGGGCCCTGGGCAGTGGGTCTTGATCATGTGTTCCCCTAGGACCAGGGAGATCCAGCATCTTCCCTTCACGTATTCAATTCCATCAGCCTGCACACGGCGAGCACCCACTTAATGCTGGCCCTCACTGTGTCCTGGAGAGCTCCACAGATGAAAAAACATACTCCCTCAACACACGCACACCCTGAGAAGGTCACTGCCCAGTTCAGCAGCCAAACAAACAGAATAACTGTCGAGCCAGGCAAGTGGGGATCAGTGTGATGACCCCAGGTGCTCCAAGAGCTCAAGAGAGGGAAAGATCTATTCCAAGGCCGGGGGTCAGAGGAAAGATGATGGAGGGAAGCATTTGAGCTGGTGGACGCTTTTCATGTTGCTTCTCTGAGCTTTCACTTGTCATTATTGTAAATTGTCATTATAAGTTTCCATATTTTCTTATAATCAAATTCTTTGTGTTTGTAATTGCCAGTTTTAAGTTGGCTTTAAAAAACCACACCATCAGTCTAGTTTGTGCGCGCATGGCTCCCCTGGGGCCTTGCTACGAACGAGCTGCCTTTTATTAATGCCATTTTGACATTATTTTTATTTTCTGATTTTTAAAAATTTAACCATAATTCTCATAAGAACCTGTGATAGGTAGAAAGAATTCTGTGTTTTTGTTGCTTTCATTATTGGTGTTCAGATTCTTTTCAGAATATTTTCTTTGGTTTTTGCATCTACTGATTGTGAAACTAATTAGTTACTTTGCTTCAATTTTTGGTTGTTGCTATTATAATACAATATGATAATATTTATAGCAGAAATTGTTTTCATGTGTGTAATATACTTTCTTTTTTCTTTTTTTGAGATGGAGTCTCGCTCTGTCGCCCAGGCTGGAGTGCAGTGGTGCAATCTTGGCTCACTGCAACCTCTGCCTCCCAGGCTCAAGCGATTCTCCTGCCTCAGCCTCCTGAGTATCTGGGACTATAGGAGCACGCAACCACATCCAGCTAATTTTTTTTGTATTTTTTTAGTAGAGACGGGGTTTCACCATGTTGGTCAGGCTGGTCTCGAGCTCCTGACCTCAACTGATCCGCCCGCCTCAGCCTCCCAAAGTGCTGGGATTACAGGCATGAGCCATCGTGCCCGGCCTTCATTTGTATCAGGCATGAGAATGTAATGTTGCTTTATTTTTATATGCTCTAAGACTTTTTTAAATTAAGGTTTGTATTCTTAGAAAATAGTAGACCCCGCCGGGTGTGTTGGCTCATGCCTGTAATCCTAGCACTTTGGGGCCGAGGCGGGCAGATCACCTGAGGTCGGGAGTTCCAGACCAGCCTAACCAACATGGAGAAACCCCATCTCTACTAAAAATACAAAATTACCCAGGTGTGGTGGCACATGCCTGTAATTTCAGCTACTCCAGAGGCTGAGGCAGGAGAATCACTTGAACCCAGGAGGCGGAGATTGCAGTGAGCCAAGATCGTGCCATTGCACTCCAGCCTGGGCAACAAAAGCAAAACTCCATCCAAAAAAAAAAAAAAGAAAGAGAGAAAGAAAAAGAAAGAAAGAAAGGGAAAGAGAGAGAAGGAAGGAAGGAGAGAGAGAGAGAAAGAAAGAAAAAAAAAGAAAGAAAGGAGAGAGAGAAAGAAAGAAAGAGAAAGAAAGAGAAAGAAAGAAAGAAAGAAAGAAACAAAGAAAGAAAGAAAGAAAAAAGAAAGAAAGAAAATTGTAGACTCACATACGTGAAGTTGCAAGAAATACTACAGAGAGATTTTGTATACCCTTCACCTAGTTTCCCCCAATGGCAACATGTTGCAAAACCAGAGTACAATCTTACAATCAGGATATTGGCTTTGATGCAGTCAAGCTACAGAACATTTCCATCAATACAAGGATCCCTCATGTCACCCTTTTATAGCCACTACTTTTGTTCTCCATTTCTATAATTTTGTTATTCTAAGAATGGCGTACAAATGGAATTATACAGTATGTAACCTCTTGTGATTGGCTTTTCTTCACTCAGCATAATTCTGTGGAAATTAACCCAGGTGTTTGCATGTATCCATAGTTCATTTCTGGCTATTGCTGAGTAGTATTCCATTATATGAATATACCACAGTTTATTTACCCATTGGCCTGTTACAGGGCTTCTGGATTGTTTCTTGTTATTAGCTATTATGGATAAATTTGCTATAAAAGTGTACATGCTTTTGCATGAACTTAGGTCTTCATTTCTCTGGCACATATGCCAAGTCGAACAATTGCTGGGTTTTATGGTTGCATGTAAGAAACTGTCAAACTGCTGTTTATAGGGACTCTACCATTTTTAATTCCCACCAGTCAATGTATGAGTGATCCTGTTTTTCTGCACCTTCTCCAACATTTGATGTTGTCCCTGTTTTTTTGTTTTGTTTTGTTTTGTTTTGTTTTGAGATGCAATCGCGCTCCGTTGCCCAGGCTGGAGTATAGTAGTGTGATCTGGGCTCACTGCAACCTCGGCTTCCTAGGTTCAAGTGCTCCTCCCACTGCAGCCTCCTGAGTAGCTGGGACTACAGTTGTGCACCCCCATGCTCAGCTAATTGTTTTATTTTTGGGTAGAGATGGGGTTTCACCATACTGGCCAAACTGGTCTCAAATCCCTGGACTCAAGTGATCCACTCACCTCGGTATCCCAAAGCACTGGGATTACAGGCGTGAGCAACCTCAACCGGCCTCTCATTGTTTTTTATTTTAGCCATTCTGATAGGTATATGGTGCTATTTGATTGTGATTTTAATCTGCATTTCCCTAATGGCTAATGATAATCAGGAGCGTCTTTTCATGTGCTTATTTGCTGTCCATATCTCCTCTTTGGTGAAATGATGCTACTCTACTTTTGTGTATCTTCAAATTTCTCCTGGATAAAATGTTTTAAAATGAAAAAAAAAAAGAAGAAGAAGAAGAAGAAGAAGAAGACATATTCGAGCTGGGGTGGAGGACGACTGGGACTCTGAGGAGCCATTAGACAACACAGACCTGAGCACATCATTTCCAGAATCCCTGCAAGACTCAGCGCTTCCAGGAGTCACAGACTTTTCCTAACTCCCACTGTGAGTCTGTTATAAGGTGATGGTCCTTGTACTCCAGAGCTGTGCCATGTGGGTGAATCCAAGAGGAATGTACAAATGCTATTCAAGGTGACAGTGGGTCCTATACCTAGGAGATGCTCAAGAAGCGTTTTTGGGCTGGGCACAGTGGCTCATGCCTATAATCCCAGCACTTTGAGAGGCTGAGGTTGGTGGATCACTTGAGGTCAGGGGTTTGAGACCAGCCTGATCAACATGGTGAAACCCCGTCTCTACTAAAAATACAAAAATTAGTGGGCTTGGTGGTGGGTGCCTGTAATCCCAGCTACTCGGGAGGCTGAGGCAGGAAAATCACTTGAACCCGGGAGGCGGAGGCTGCAGTGAGCCAATATTGTGCCACTGCACTCCAGCCTGGGAGACAGAGTGAGACACTGTCTCAAAAAAAACAAAACAAAACAGAATACTTTTGATGTGATGATGATGATGATGATAACCAGGAAGTCTCTTCTCATGGCATGCTAAGGTGCAGCTGGCCTTCCCAGGAGGTGACCCCCATAAGGGACAAGTGGCCTTCAGGTCCTACTTGATCAGCCCAGCAACTGAGTTTGGGGCAGTCATTTTACAAGTTCAAGTCTCCCAGTGGAAGGGGCTTTGAGGCTGCCAGCCCAGGGAGGTAGGTAGATGTGCAGCTTTGGCATGAACTCATCCTGACCCTGAGGATTTATCTCTGTTGTGTTTTGGAACAACACAGAATAAGATTAATTACACCACCAGGTTCTTATTAGCCTTTTTTAAGCTTAAATGATCTTGGCAGCCTCAGTTGCTCACCATGAAACATGGTGCCCACACCCTGACTGCCCGGTCATTCTCCTCTGTCTTACTCCAGCTCATCAAGGTTCCTCCTGAAAGGGAGGTTCCAGGGCTGAGGACAGTGTCCAGTGACCAGGTGGGCCTCATTCTGGTGCTATCGTTCCAGGAACATTGCCAATGCTAGCCACATGGAACCACTGGTTCACAAGTTCCCCTTCACAACTCCTGGAAGGAATTCCTCCACTGACAAGTGGGAATGATGTTTGACAAGTGGGAATGATGTTTGACAAGTGGGAATGATATTTGACAAATGGGAATGACGTTTCACCTCCTGCTTGGTCACTAGGACAGCAGGAATGTGGTGAGTAACTGTGTGCAAAGCCATGAGCTTCTTGGAAGACAAGCTCCAGTCAGAGTTCAACCCATTGTGAGCTGGTTGAGAAAAGCAGGGGCTTGAGAAAGAGCTGAGAACATTTAGGCACTTTACCCCGCGGCTTATCTAGTGACTCCAGTTCTATTGTATTGGAGTCGATCTTGAACTTCGGAGTAGGAGGCCCTGTGGGGGTGGGGAAGCTGTTCTGCTGCCTCTGTCTCTCATCAGTGGTGAAGAAGCCTGCCCTGCAGGGAGCCCACCTCTTTTCTCTTCTCCCTGGGGATGAATCAGCTGGTGGGAACCTCTTGTGCCTTGGGAAAGAAGGAAATAAGCCAATGGGAAGCTGACGGCTCCACTCAGCCATAGCTGAATGGAGGCACTGTTCTTTCTGCTGAGGCAGCTTCCAAAGCTGAATCATCATTTTCTTTTTTTTCTTTTTTTTTTTTTAGATGGGGTCTCACTAGGTTTCCCAGGCTGGTCTCAGACTCCTGGGCTCCAAGTAGCTAGGATTACAGGCGTGTACCACTGAGCCTGGCTGAACTATCGTTTTCATTCAAATATAGCTCAAACCCTTCTTCAGCACTTGCCTAGGCTAGCAAGACCGTCCCTGAACGTAGCAAGACTGTCCAGATTCTTCCAACAACCTTGTCAGACTGATGAGCAGCCACTGACAGCACGGGAGTGGGAAAATGGTCAATTATTCTATGCTGGTCACTTTGGAAAGAGCCAGGCTCAGTCCTTCTTCCAGGGAGGGTTTCCACATCCTAAAATAGGGTGGGAGGCTGTCTTCCCGCATCCCTTCTTCTGCCTGCATTGTGAGTCAGCACCCTGGAGAGCTGCACCCCACCCCGTTCCTGACCGGTGAGGTCAGTGCAGATGCCCACCTGCCTGGCCCCAGCACAGAGCAAGAGGGAAGGAACCAAAGCTGCTAGATGGGGCTCCCAAGGCCCAAGTTGAAGTGATCCTCGTGAAGGCTGTGGAAAGCTCCAACACCCATGAAGTCCAGGGAACAGGGTTCCAAAGAATAGCTTTGCTGACAAATTCTTACTGTGGGTACTCAGACAGGGGTGTGGCATTGTTCAGCACTTGTTAGTAAAATGCTTCACATACACTAAATTATAATCTGTCCAAAGGGCAGCTATGGCAAGATGCTAGTGAAGTGTCACTTCCAATGTTCCCCCAGGAGCCATTGTTATGGAAGCTCTAATGTTGTATGACTGAGAGCTCCAGACTCTCCGTGGCCATGCATACGACTGCAAATATTTATGTTTTAAGATCTAAGTTAGACCAGCTCCTCAGGCTCCTTTGAGGCAGCTCTCCTCTTAATTGGATGCTGAGCTCAGAGTAAATGCTTCTGTCTTGCTTGCTCAGAGCGAAACACACCTACATTGCCCGGACAGAGGCTCTAAGAGGGGTCCAGCATGGAGAACAGCTCATTAGCCTGCATGGGAATCCCGGAATTCTTACCAGTCTGCCTTCTTGCCTCTCTCCAGCTTAGTGGGTCTCAACAGCAGGAGGGAAAATGAATCAGTGGAAAATTGCTAAAGTGCAAATCTGGGGGCCCATCAGAAAGATTCTGGCTTGTAAGTTTGGGGTGGGACTAGGAATCACCACCCCCAAGTAATTCTGCTGCGCACAGGAGCACTCCATGCTGTGAGTGCTGCTGGATGCTCCAACACTGTCAAGTCAGGAGCACCGAGAGAAGCTCACCATCTGCAGTGAACATCCCGGCTCTCACCAAGGTGGCTCACTTCCCCAGCTACCAGCTAGCCTTGACTCATGGGTCCACGGCCCTGGCCACACAGTTGGCCTCCCCACAGCCTCTGCCACCTTCTCATTAGTTGTCTAGCAGGCTAGGCGGAATCCAGCCTCCCTCCCAGAAAATGAAGGCAGAGGATGTGCACCCTTCTGTTGTCCCAGGGTGCTCTCTATTAGGAAGAACAGCCAAAAGGCAATTACAGTTATAGAAATGACCCATGTTTCCTGGAGTTGACCTGGGAGATGGAAACCCCTGTGTCTGCCTCTGCATTCAGCCCTGCCTCAAGAGCAGAGAGATCTTTTCTTCTCCAGCAGTGGAGAGTGGACATCACTCCTCCGGTCACCAGTGCCCTGAAGCTGCAGTGCCTTCATCTCCACTTGATGGCAGGAGGTAGAAGAGAAACATTCCTGGCACTCCTGGCCTTTTCCCTCAGGAACACTGCTGTAAGTGAGCTTCTATTCTGTAGAAATTCTGGTGCTGTAATCTACCTACACCTGGCGTCTTAGGCCGCCTGGGCTGCTATAACAGAATAACACAGACCTAAGGTCTTACAAACAACAGAAATGTATTTTTCACAGTTCTAGAGGATGGGAAGTTTAAGATCAGAGCACTGACAAACCCAGTGTTTGGTGAGAACCCGTTCACGGACAGTCACTTCTTGCTTTGTCCTCACGTGGTGGAAAGGATGCTTGCGCGTTCTCGGGCCTTCTTTATAAGGGCATTAATCCCATTCATGAGGGCTCCAGGCTTATGACCTAATCACTCCCCAAAAGCCCCACCTCCTAATCCTACCTCCTTGGGGTTAGGATTTCAACACAGGAATTTGAGGAGGAGCAAACATTCAGACCACAGCGGACAGGTTAAATAGTTTTCTAATGTGCTATCCTGAAAACATACCCATAACGCATGACATGGTTGCTCTGGGACAGTGCATTCTGAAATCCTCAAATCTCACTGCAAGCAAACTTGGGGAACATCCTCTGCTTGTGAGCTGGGGACTGCCTGCATGACTCAGCCCTTTAGTGTGTTTCTGAGGCGGGCAGGGGAAAGCCCAGGACCTGACTCCAGGAGCCTGGCATGACTCCATCAGTGAGAACCTGGAATAGGCATCCTCCCTGAAACGCCCAGGTGCCTCCCTCCACAGCTCATAGTCAGGAATGTCAGGCTTCTGGTGGGCCCTTGGTAAAGGGTCTGTGAATGAACAACTATGAATGCTGCTTGCGGCCAGTCCAATTGTCCTACCTACCAATCAGGAAGCCAAAAGCCCCATTGCAGAGCTCTGGCCCAGCAGACAGAAAAGCTGTTTTCTTCAACTACAAAGTTACTCTTGTCTTCACTTAGGAGATCCAGTGAGCTGTGGGACATCCAAACCAGGAGATATTAGTGGATGAAAAGCCCCAAGGAGCGGGTGCTCTGGGTTATATTTTCAACCCTGCCACAGATTCGGCCTGAGCTATGCATTCTTTCCCCACAGATGCTGAGCAGGGTGATTTTGCAGAGATCCCGGTGCCCCAGTTTGTTTGTGCTCACAGCCCAAATAATTTTAAGCAGTGCTTAATGAGTGATCAGATGCAATGTCCTTTATTCAAATTTGGTTTATACATTTGATGATTATAAGTGTTTGGGGACACGCACCAAAAAAATTCTCTCTTCTATTTTTCTGACAGGGTTGGAGCATGCAGCAAAAATATAATGATGAATTAAGTTTAAGTTTCAATGGAAAATTCCGTAAAATTGCAAAATGTCATCATTGCCATATGGGGGGAGCTAGGGAAAGGCTACTGCACCCTTAGAGGCAGAAATTCACAAATGTACACACCTCCGAAGGTGAATTAATAGTTCTTCCAAAGTCTTCTGGGGTCCCTCACCCTAACACATAAATATGTAATCTTGAATGAACAATTAGAAGATGGTGGCCTCTTTAATTTAATGAGTTTCTTTAGGAGGATGAAACCACAAGTTCTTTATGAAAGCCATAAAATAAAAGGGAAGGAGAAATGGAAGATTACTTGAGACCCATTAGAAAAATAAAAAGCTTTCTTGGTGGGGGGATGGGGGCGGTACATGTCAGTTATCCCTTGAGCAGCAGGACTGAAGGTTTAGGGAGGAGTCTGGTGTCCCAAACTGCTTACAACACAGACAAGACCAGCTTCTAAATGTTCAGAGAGCAAGCAGCAACTCCCAATGAGAACATCATTTACTCTCATCTGCTGATTCTGACCCAGGGATGTTCCTCTAGCCCACTTCAGATAAAGCAGGAAAGTAGCTAGGACTGAAACATGACATAATCCAAGGTATGAGGTGTATCTGAGGCACAATCCCCACTCCTTTTCAAATATGCACAATGCTGGTCATATCAAAGCCATTCTCCCTCCTCTCTGCTCATTCCTGAGTCAGCCATGAGGTGAGCTGTGATTTCCTAATGGTGTCCTGAACCAAAACGCAGGACACCCAGGACACCATCTAGACTTGCCGGGCCCACAGAGATGACATAAAACTTAGCTCAGCATGGAATAACGTGAGCCGCACACTCCATCGACAGCCTGCGTGTCAGAGGCGGGGTTACATCCCCACGGCCTGGGGCAAGGCCCACTCTCTAAGCCCTCAATTATGAGCAGGTTCTGTGCTATCAAGAAGACACACAGCCAACAGCCTCATTTAGGCTCTCCAGCCTTTGGAGGATGAGTCAGCTGCATCCCAACCCTTCCTAGCCTCCCGGATCTCTGCTTCTCTCTGGGCAGGAAATTGAATACTCTCCCAGCAAGATCACACAGACACATCCGTGGAAGAAGCTGAGACGAAACACGACTCTCATAAAACAGGAACTTTATTAAACTACGTGTTACATAAAAGAACATATAAATGGACCATTAAATACATTCAGTTTATTTTAAACAAATTTACATAGAAACTTATTTACATTACTCCATTGTATTCTTAAATTATTTTTCCAAGCTTACTACCGATAAAAGGTAATACAATGATCATCTGCTCACACAGATGCATACAGAAGTTGTCCACAAGGCTAAGTAAAGCACCACTTCCCAGGAAACGCAGCTTATTAGATCTTCCAGCAACAACTCATGCTGAAGGTACTTTCTTCTGAGCAGCCCTTGAGGTGAGGCTTTTGCTTTAGAGATGCTGGGGGTTGGTTCTGAGGAGCTGATCCAGGGCAGAGATGGGTCCTTGCTGATTGACCTGACTTGGACTCATAGAGGTGGAAGGACCCGTGGAGACCATCATTGAGGCCATGGCCCCACATCTGTGATATGGGAAACAGGCTGGGGAAGAGGTGGTGACTTCCCAAAGTCACCCAGCATCCATGATAGAGGAAGGGCCTGGGAGCTCAGTACCCAGGGTTCCTCCAAGAGGTCCCGACCCCTCTGCTATCCACAAATCCACAAACTTAGAATCACTTGCATCCATTTTCCACCACCATGGACTTTATGCTTTGAACTGTTTTGTCTATCTGATTAAATATATACCTTCTTAGGCTTCTTGAGATGGTGAAAAGCAGCTCAGGATTCCCATAAGCATCTTTGTGGAGCCCTGGAAATACCTACTCAGGGCCATTTTTACAAGAGGTTTTGTGGTCAGGTGCTTTACTACTTCAGCCATAACGTTTACCTTTAAAACTCAGCTGACTTATAGAAGCTCAGCATTTCCAATTAACTTAGATGAAAGGCAACAGTCTGCAGAAGGGAGGCTCTAACGTCAACCACGTGGATTCCCCACAAATGCATCATATTTGCCTAAATCCATCTATCTACCAATGCCAGATCTAAAATGAGGTTTCACTAATAAGTGACCTAAAATAAAAAAAAAAACACAAAAAAGTTTCTTAAAAAAAAAAGTTCCAAGAATTTCCCCATTTCCCAATTAGTCTCAGAGGAGTCATGAAACGGGCATTGGGTAGAAAAAGTCCATGTTTTCAACTCTTTTTTTTAAATAAAGCCTGATTCCCCCACTCTGCCCCCAAACTTTTCCTGATGATATACATTCTTCTGAAAGCAATTTCATGCTTTTAATCTGCTTTAAAAAACCTGACTTGGTTCTTCTCAGGATTTAAAAACCACTGTACCAAGGAAGAGATGTCAACGTTAGAAACTATTATTAAGAGACAGAGACAAGGAGAGAGACAGACTTTCTCCAGGCCATGTTAGAAAAGAAGGAAGTGCTGGGAACACACAGAGAGAGAAGAAAGGCTGGGAGACAGAATGGTTTGCACCTCCCTGTAACCAGAGTGAACACAGGTCATAGCAGCCTTCACTCAGTTTTATAATGGACACACGAATGGAGGAACACGGGATTGGAAAGATGCACACTGTCAAACAGCCCTGATGCCTTTCCACTAAAATATGGCACTTCTAGATTCCAGAGAAATCCAGCATTCTACCAGGGGCTGCCACCCATCTGCAGGGAAGCCTGCCCTGCAACCATGAGGCCCCCGAGGCTCATACTCCACTGCTCACAACGCGTGCCCTGAATACATGGAAGCATCTGATTTCTGTCTGAGTCCAACTTTCCCTCCTATTCCTAGACAGACTCACACCCAGAGTCATGCACGGAGAAGTGGGCAAGCCAGACAATCTTCAGGGAGACACAGCCCATCACAGGATACCCAAGGCTTATGGGGGAGTCCAGTTGCCAGCAACGGACCGTGTGGGCAGGTGAAACTCTGAGGCCAGAGAACACAGGAAGATAAACATATCTTCATACTGAGGATATACCGGCCAAGTGTTGGTGGCTCACACCTGTAATCCCAGCACTCTGGGAGGCTGAGGTGGGAGGATCACTTGAGCCCAGGAGCTCGAGATCAGCCTGAGCAACACAGTGACATCCCATCTCTACAAAAGATAAAAAAAAACAATTAACCAGGCGTGGTGGTGCACGCCTGTAGTCCCAGCTCCTAGGGAGGCTGAGGTGGGAGGATCACTTGGGTCTGGGAGGTCAAAGCTGCAGTGAGCTATGATTGTGCCACTGCACTCCAGTATGGGAGACAGAGCGCGACCCTGTCGCAAAAAAATATATATGTATTTTTTTCCTGGGAGGCATTTCACTCTGCAAAAGAAACCAAAACTAAAACATTTCATTTTTGTTTTGTTTTGTTTGAGACAAGGTCTCACTCTGTCATCCAGGCTGGAGTGCAGTGGTGGGGTCCTGCGCTCAAGTGATCTTCCCACCTCAGCGTTCAGAGTGGCTGGGGCCACAGGCATGTGCCACCACGCTCGGCTAAACTTTGTATTTCTGATAGAGACGGGGTTTCTCCATGTTGCCTAGGCTGGTCTCGAACTCCTAGGCTCAAGCAATCCACCCACCTTAGCCTCCCAAAGTGCTGGATTACGGGCGTGAACCACTGCATCTAGCTAATTTTTATATTAAAAAGAAAGTCTTTGATATATAAAAACTGGCCAGAAAAAAACTTTTTTGACTTGTTTCATAAGAATGTCACCTTACACTCCTATTAAGTCTTTCTCGGGATCCGGGCTTTGGGGGAGGGTGGGGTGCATGGGGGAGGTGTGGCCGTCACAGTAGTGAACGTGCATCCATCTGGACGCTGGACTGCAGCAGGGCTCAGCACAGCAGGCTGCAGTCCACAGGCCTCCTGGACTGTGCCATCCCGACAGCGTCACTAGCAGTGGCACCAGTGGCTGCTTTATCTGTAACAAAGACATGCTGCCTCTTTCCCCATCCTCGTCCCAGAAGTCAGTCTTCACCATCTGAATCCCAGGAGGCAGGAGAGGACAGGCACCCATCACTTCCGTAAGGGATTGAGGATTTTCCCCAGCGTGGTCCGACTGGAGTCCTTCCGACGGAGGGAGGCCCTTTCCCCAGCCCCTCTGGCCTTCAGAGGGGCCTCTGTGTTGGCACTGGGACCCTCCGCAGATTCTGGGCGCTTCTTGGGGGCCCGGGCACTGCTGGCTCGCCTCAAAGTGCTGCTGTCCTTGGGAGCGGCATCCTCGGGGTCCCCTTTCACCCTCAGCTGCCGCTGCGACACTGTCCGAGTGATGCCGGGGGCTTTGGCCCCGGGAGGAAGATCTGTTCTCATGCTTCGAGAGGAGGAGGCCACCGTGTTCCGGGCAAAGCTCGGGACACGCGGTAGTTCATGGGGGACGCTGGGCACTGGTGGGGTCTTGGGCTCTTCTTTGGGACTCTCAGGGCCCTCGGAGTGGGCGCGGCAGGTCTTATTTTCCTCAGGCTTCTGTCTGGGGAGGTTCCTGAGTGGTTTGGCACTGGGCTTCTTGAAAGAACCCCT
Source organism: Pongo pygmaeus (assembly GCF_028885625.2). Taxonomy (NCBI): domain Eukaryota; kingdom Metazoa; phylum Chordata; class Mammalia; order Primates; family Hominidae; genus Pongo; species Pongo pygmaeus. The sequence continues at coordinate 165,917,484 of NC_072376.2, read as the reverse complement.
GGGCTGCAGGGGGACGTCCCTCCCCGGACGGGTGCTGCTGGAGCCGCTGCTCCCCCGCGGCAGCCTCTGCTCCTCGGCGCCTGTGGAGGACCTCCTGGGCGACGTGTCCGAGGCCCTCCGCACGGAGTTCTGGCGTGACCACACAGTATCTGTGCTGCTGGGGGGATTCTGGGAGGGCCCCCGGGAAGACAGCTCTGGTCGCCTCCAGCCGGCGCCTCTGCTGGACTTGGTGATGGGCATGACCTTGCGCATGCTCTCGTTCTCTGAGGCGGTCAGGGTCCGCACAGGCTTGGCCACTGCTCCCTGGCTCCGCCGGGCGCTCCCGGGCTTGGAGGTCCCGGGAGACGCCTCTTTCAGGGAGCCTCTCTTTGGTGCTACAACATCTTTCCTTTTGGTGGGTTTGTCCCTGGGCAGGCCATCCTTGCAGCTGGGCTCACTATCCACAGAGACGGGGGCAGGAGCCTCCCCAGGGGGGCTGGATGTAGGGTTGGAGGAGACTTGGCTGTCCCCCATTTCTCCAACCCCAGAGGACATGGAGCCATCCCCTTCCCCGCCTTCCTCCGGGTCCCCGCCTCTGGGTCTGGAGTCGGTTCCCTCTGAGCAGTCCAGGGTCAGTGAGCAGTCGGTGGTGTCCGAGATGCAGAACAGAGGCCTAGGATCTTTGTTCTCAGGGTCGCTGCTACCCACAGATCCCAAAGCCGCACTTCCAGGCTCATCAGGGGCAGCCTTGCCGTCCTCCAGGGCTGGGCTGAGACTCCCCAGGGCATCTCTGCCCATGGGTGTCAGGCTGCTGCTGCTGGCACTGAGGGACTGCGGGCCCCCATGCCCCATAGACTCTAGCTCCATTGGGCTGAAGTCACTCAAAGTCAGCTGGGAGGTCTCCTCCATGCCCTGGGAACCCTGGAGGTTGAACTGGGCCAGCCCTGTCACCAGCTCATGCTCCTTAATTCCCAGAGCCAATGGCGAGAGAGGAGGGGACTGTGCTGAGCCCAGGCTCACTGGCTCACTGTACCTCTTTCGGAGGACACTGACGCCCTGGCGCCGAGCTCTGGGGAAGGCAGAGGCAGGGTCCTCAGGCTGGGCGGCTGGAAGCTGGTGCCCCCGTGCTGAGGGTGGGTTGGGGGCCTCCTCCTGGCCCCCCGAGGCCTGAGGTTTGTGTGCAAAGCTGGAGTCCTGGTGCCTCACTTCTGCAGGCTCCAGGCAGGCTATTGTGGGCCGGGCCTGCCGGGGGCTGCTCCGGGGCAGGCTGTGGAACTTATTGGGCTCCTCAAGGCTGCCGGTGGAGCTCTCCAAGAAGGTCAGCAGCTCCCGGTCAGCAGAGGGGCCCAGGGAGAGGCGGGAGCGGCGGGTGTTCGGGGGCCGGTAGGAGGGGCTGGAGGGGCTGAGGGGCCTGGGGTGCAGGAAAGGGAGCAGGCCCTCTGCACCCTTCTTGGTCAGCAGCTCCACATCATTCTCACTGCTGCTCCGGCCAAATGCCCCCAGCTCCCCAGTTGCCCAGGAGCGCTGCTTCTGCTCCTGCTCCTTCAGCCTCTGCAGCTGCCTCAGCTCCTGTGCCTCCCGGTCCTGGTTGTCCTGAGGGATGGAGAGAAGCCCAAAGATGCATGAGACATGTGGGACCAATGTGCAGTTCCAGAGCCACCTACGCTGAGAGCCAAAGAAAGATACAGGCATGGAGCAGAGCTCTGGGTCATGTCTTACACTGAGAGGCTCTCTGTGTGTGTGCACATGCATGTGTGTGTGTGTGTGTGTGTGTGTGTGTGTGTGTAGAAGGAGGGTGAGGCTCTCCAAAGCTACTAGGGATCTGACCAGAAGGGGTGAATGCTGTAGACCTGGCCCAACAATCTGTCTACAGTTTTTATCCGATCCTTGGGCCCAACTTCCAGCTTTCCAGCCAAGGCACTGCTCAGTGGAGGCTGCCATTCCACATATGCATGCGACCTCAACTCCAAGGAAAGCCAGCTCTGTTTCTGAGCAGTATAAGACAGAGAGGACTTCCAGGAAAGGGCTATATAGGCAATAGCTGAGAGAAAAATACTGTGGGTGTTTAAAGAGTGAGCCTCAAATTGTAGTTCTGTGCAGCATGGATCTGCCCTACACACATTCATGTGCAGCACATTCTACTTAACAATGATTTGAATGTATTAATGTATAGCCACAATATTAAGAGATGCTCTGTTCAGCTCTGTTCCCTGACTGCTCCTTGGTAAAGCAACACCACACGTGGCATGGTGGCTCTGCCAGCTGCAGCCTGCAGTACATGGCTCTGCCTCTCACGTCCTAGCCTGTTCCCACAATCAGAGAAGAGGAAGAGGAGCAGGTGTGCTTTACAAATCTTTCAACCCTTCACCCTGCTCCAGAGAACCCAGCCCTTCCCATCGAAACTGCACCAGAGCAAGCTCACATACCAAAGCACACTCTACCACCTGGCCGTGCGCTTTAAATAGATTTGTGTCATGGAAATATGTGGATCTCACAGCCCAAATGTGTTATTGTTAGCAGTTTTACTTGACAATCAATTTCCTCCAATGATGGCCTTTCCCTTCCAAGTTTCTGTGGGGCTCTAGCTGGGGACTCTTGGCTCCGCCTGCAGCTCTGGCCTCAGCCTCCCACCTCGTCCCCAAGTCTCTCAGGCCTTCTTTAAAGGCTGCCTGTGGTGGTGGTGGGGCCGGTGCCTGGCTCTTTGGACAGTGGGGCTGAGAGCATCACACAGGTGGCCTCACAGGCCTATGGAATTCCTGGGAGTGAGGGCCTCATTAAGAGCCAACTTGGCCTTGACACCCACCACTGCCTCCCACAGCTGAGCTCACTTCTTGGCCAGAGAAGCGCAAACGTGGCCACAGGCTGAGCCTCCTTCTGTTAACTGGATAGAGAAAGGAGGGGTCAAGAACACAAAGCAATTCTGGGCTTGAGAGAAATCTGACCAATCCCTTGAAGAAATTCAGCTATGGACTAAGCTGCATTCCAACTGGAGGGGGAGAGATGACTCACGAGCTTTGCTTCCTCATCACCACCCGAAATGAAGGGATGTGAGTGGCCAGTTTGCTTTCAATTGACGAATTAAAGTTTTACTTGAAAGCCAAGCAACCCAGAGAGTTTTCTGGCTTCTACATTAAACCCAGAGATGACTGGAATTGGTGGTTGAAGGGCAAGAAATGTAGCTGTTTTGCTCAGTACGGCAGCAGGCTTTGTGGTTATTTGGGAATCTGGGAGACTGCTCTGGGGAGGACAACATGGTTGCCCTGGTGCCAATCCCACAGTGACGGCAGTGGAGCTTGGAAGAAGGGAAAGGGAGGGCCGTTTTATCATCCCACCACAACAGAAGTCTCCCTGAAAGAGGACGTTCTCTTCTGGGAGCGGGTGAGAAAGACATTCAGGATCTTCAAGAGACTTTTAAATGGTATGACTGCCATCATGGAGGAATTTACTAACAAAATGCTCTCAAGGCATTAATGTGAGTGTCAGGGAGCCTGTGCACCAAAGTAGCAGAGGCAGTCAAATGCCGCCCCCTGATGCTATGCAAGCCCTTGGGGCTGGGATGGCAGAGCCACTTTCCAGCAATCCCAGCCGAGAGCCTGGCAATGCCACCTGGGCCAGATGTCCCTGAAACTGTGGAGATGCAAAGTGCCTTTCTGTGGTGAGCAGAGGACTAGGTTGAGAAGAAGGAAAATAAAAATCCAAGCAACCCCAAGACACAGATGCTGCCAGACGTACCTTAACTGCTTTGTTGAATTTAGTACAGAAATCTCTAAATATCTGAAAGCATTCATCCAGTTTCATGGTTTTTTTGTCTTCACAGAAAAAATCTATAAGGGTGTAGGCCTCGTCCTGGAGCTCTTGTTTCCAGCATTCCAGTTCCCTCAGCTTTTCTATGGCAAACTGCAGAAAAACAAACGAACACACACTGAGGTAAACGTGGTCAGCTGAGGCGGCACTAGGCACTGCATCCGGTGCCCAGAGAAGGCGTGCTCTGGGGTTTCATTTCAGGTCTTGGAAAAGGAAGGTTTATTGCAAGGCCAGTGCAATCAGAACCAAAAGGAAAATAATTCAACCCAGACCAAACCTCGGGGAAAGCAAGGTGAACTCCCGCGTGAGACCTAGACTAAGCAACAAGATAGATTTAAGAGCTTTAACCTGCAGAATGTCACTAACAAAATGTTCACTTTTAATGTCACTGAAAAAAATTACACGGGTATACAACTGGTCTTTACCAAGGAAGATCCATTTTACATCTGTTCCTCCTCCTCTTAAAATTGAGTCTTACACTGGTCAAGAGTTTACTTTAGGGTCCCTGAAGCTACTCGCTGTACTGATGCATTATCAATTTTGCCCCACTGAGAGGGTGTCTAAACTTAATACCAAATGAGCTCTGTGAGGGTCAGGGTCACCCCCACAGGACCAAAGCCCTCGTGCCTAAACCCGGGGTGCTGATCCAAGTCAGCTGGGAAGCTTGGTAACAGGCCATGCCTGTGTTCGTCCCGTTCAATTTCACAGGTTCGGGGTGGACCCAACACTAATATTTTCTGAAAGCACTACCCCAGGAGATTCTGATGGGTCTCGATGGCTAGCCATTACTGTCCTTTACAAATCCACCCTCTTCGCTTCTTCATTTTCTCCTAATTCTTCTAGGACAAATAAGTCTCTGAGGCCCCTATGCATTCTGGTACTGCCTCAACACAGAGATGGGAAGCAAGGAAGCTTGTTTTCCTCCAATGAGTTCCAAGGCCTTCAGCATGGAATCTGCCATGTCCAAGGGTCACACACACTTCCCCGATGGCAGTTCAGTGACAACATGGGGAGCTGCATGAGGAAGCAGTATGGTGCAGAGAAAAAGGGCTCCATAGCAGCCACAGCCCACGAGAATGAACATTTGGAATCACACTGAAGTTTTATGTTGAGACAGGGTCTCACCATTACCCAGGCTGGAGTACAATGGAGGGATCATGGCTCACGCAACCTTGACCTCCTAGGCTCAAGCAATCCTCCCACCTCGGCCTCCTGAGCAGCAGGGACTATAGCTATGCACCACCACACCCAGTTAATATTTAAATATTTTGTAGAGACAGGGTTTCCCTATGTTTCCCAGGAAGGCCTCAAGCCATCCTCCCGCCTCAGACTCCCTAAGTGCTGGGATTACAGGGGTAAGCCACTGCGCCTAGCCTATGTTGCTTCCTTGTTTACTGGGAAATAATGGTTATATGAAGAAGGAATAAATGAAGTATGTTACTTTATGAAATCACATGTATCATGTTTTTAAAAAAGGTTGTATTTGAAAACATTTTTTGAGTGAAGTGGGGATGGGCTGGGAAATGGTAAAGCTAAAGTTGCCCACTTTGGAGGGGTGGAACTGCTGTTTGAACCTGTGTGGAGAGCTACAGAACCTACAGGGAAATTCTGTGAAGATGCCACCTCCTACCCACTCCAACCCACTTTCCCCCTTAAAAGCCCTTCTCTTAAACCAAACACACTCAAGAGGTAGTAAGAAACCAAAACTATGTAGGAAACCAAATACCAGAGAAAGTAACCACCTGAGTCAGTAGCCCAAGGCAGTGTGTGCATTCATGCTATATTTTCTTTACGGAGGAATGGTATTAATGAAAGGATAAATCTTTGCCTGTCATTCTTCCACAGGGGGAAAGATGGATTCAAGCCAAGAACAGCTCAACTGCAGAAAAATAGGCCTCTTGACAAGAAGCTACATGGGAGCTCAGCTCCACCTCATATGTTTCATCTCTAGATCCTGTGGGGATTGACAGAGTACCAGGAAGGAAAAACTTAAACACACTGAAGTCACCCTTTGGACTTGGGAAAATGAAACATTCTGTATGTGGATCTGAACAGTAACCACACTTGAAGTTACCGGGCAGGAGTTCTACATGATTAGGGCCAGAAATGGAAAAGTTCAAAGCTACACTGGCAAAGCAAGAATGACAACAGGTTAGCAGCTGTAGTGTCCAATTCAACCTTACATCTCTAACTTGCCTGCTACAAACCGAAGTTTCAAACAAGTTTACTCAGTATTTCTTACCCCAAGGGTGAAAATGCTGAAATAGATCTGAAAAAATGTGTTCCTGTTATTTTTCTGCTCTGAATCCTTGAAGAGTTCCCCACTTCTTATGGCATAGAGTTTGAATCCAGCATTCAGACTGGTGTTCAGAGACCTGAGTGGCCTGACCCTGACCTACCTTGAAACATTTTATCTCACCTATTCAAAAGGAAGTTGAATTTAAGAAAGAAAAGTATGCAGCTGTATGAAACGTTTTACTTATAGAGAATAAAATGACTGGGTTGGCGCGGTGGCTGATGCCTGCAATCCCAGCACTTTGGAAGGCAGGCGGATCACGAGGTCAGGAAATTGAGACCATCCTGGCTAACACGGTGAAACCCCATCGCTACCAAAAATACAAAAAATTAGCCTGGTGTGGTGACACGCACCTGTAGTCTCAGCTGCTCAGGGGGCTGAGGGAGGAGACTCACTTGAACCCGGGAGGCAGAGGTTGCAGTGAGCTGAGATTGTGCCACTGCACTCCAGCCTGGGTGACAGGGTGAGAATCTGTCTCGAAAAAAAAAAAAAAAAGACTGCCAGAAAGAAGTGTAAAGGGTTAAAACAAGACTGACTATGAAAAGCAGTCCAGAGGTGAGGCTAAGTCAGAGCTGTTCTTCATCCTAAGCTTCTCTGTGTGAATATTGACTATGAGATGGTAATAGTTAATATGAGAACTTGGAGGAATGAAATATCCAGAATTTTAATCTTGATGTGTGATGGTCCTTATTCTTGATTTTCTGGATTTGTTTAATGCATTTGTTTACTGTTCAGTATTTTTGTGGTGTTGGTGGTGGTGTTTGTAACAAGAAAATTAGTTTGGTTTTACTTGAAGGAAAATACAGAGCACATGTTTAATAATAAAAATAAACTCACAGCAGAGCCAAACAAAATCAAGCATCCGCCGAAGGTCGTAATATTTTGAAGGAGCTGAATTAAGAAGCGAAGGCTTCAGCTGGCACAACCTCAGGAGCACGCTGTTCCTCCCCAGTGCCAAGGGCAGCCCTGCCACATGATTCCACCTCACAGGTCTCAAAACACTAACAACACTTCAGGTAGCACAGCCTTTCGCTGAAGACTAAAAGCATGAGATGGTGCCCTTTTTTTTTTTTTAATAAGGAAGATAAAAGAAGTATGTCAGACTATGCGATTAGTGAGTCACAGTGAGCTGTCACAAACATGTCCACTCTGCTGTTTTTTGTTGATGTTATTTGGAGCAGCTCCCGACACACCCTGTGGGCCCTGTGTACTCCTGGTGTTGACGGGCACAGCTCTCATGTGTTCTGCTGCTCTCATTATAAAACACGCCAAAACGCAGCTTGTTTCTTCAACATGAACAAGTGAAGAAATGACAGCCCAAGTTCTAAGGCATCTTGATTTCTGTGGAACTTTGTTCTGTTATCCAAAAGTTTAATTGGTTTAGAAACAAAACCTGAGTTGCCAGGTATAGCCCAAGTGCAACTCCATGGCTGATACCAGTTCACCACAGTAAACTGCAATCGTGCAAGCTGAGCAGTGAACAACAGAAGCCTCGCAGAAGCACTGTCCCTAAACAAATATATCAGGCTTGGGCTGGGTGCGGTGGCTCACACCTGTAATCCCAGCACTTTGGGAGGCCCAGTGAGGGTGGATCACCTGAGGTCAGGAGTTTGAGAGCAGCCTGGCCAACATGGCAAAACCCCATCTCTACTGAAAAAATACAAAAATTAGCCAGGTGTGATGGTGCATGCCTGTAGCCCCAGCTACTTGGGAGGCTGAGGCAGGAGAATTGCTTGAACCAGGGAGGCGGAGGTTGCAGTGAGCCGAGATCGCACCATTACACTCCAGCCTGGGTGACAGAGCAAGACTGCATCTCAAAACAAACAAACAAACAAACAAAGTCAAACAAATGAAAAGACAAAAAAATATATATCAGGCTTAGATCACATTTAACATCCTCTGCAAAGAATGGGCATGGAAATACCAAGTTCCTTTGACTAACTTGGAGAAAAAAAATATGAATGGGAACTGCTGCTTCCACAAATACACCCATGCAAATTTAACCAGCCCCGGGGTGCTGCTAGGAGATGAGATTAGGGGGACTGACTTGAGTCACCTACAAACCTGAAGAAAATCTTCCATCTGCTGACAAAGTTCACCATCCTGCTGGATGTTTTCTTTTAGTGATTTTGTCCTGACAAACAGCAAGTGCAGTTCTGCCTCCGTGTTCTCCAGAGATAATCTAAAAGAAGAAAGGGGAGAGTGGGCAGTTGGAACAAGGAAGCCATATGTCATGTAGGTATATTAAATAAGACTAACTGTTATTCAATCTTGGAAACAGAAGGGGAGAGCTACTGTGATGATATTTACCTATGCCTGTATTTAGATCTTCGGCGTTTCCTCCTGTTTTAAGAAGTGATTCGTTTCTAAAGACATATACTGGTTCAAAGAGAGCAGGTTGTAACTGTGCTCTCGATGGCAAGATAATCAAAACCAAGGGACCTGTAAACCTTTTCATAAACTAGCTCTGAACACCTTTATGCAATAAGCATTACAAACTAAATGCCAGTGGATTCCAGGATTCATATGCTTTCCATGGGCCACTAAACACAAATAGGAAACTCTAACCCACAAGAAGCAAGGCAATATATGTTGATAATTCTAACACTAAGGGTAACAGTGAGAAAATAGCAGATTCCATGTTGTTCACCACAGGTGGCCAGAGCAAGCTTTCTATATTTTACAGAGAACTAAAACATAGCTAACAAATGTGCAACTTTTTTTTTGAGACACAATCTCCCTCTGTCACTCAGGCTGGATCGCAGTGGCCTGATCTCGGCTCACTGCAACCTCTGCCTCCTGGGTTCAAGCAATTCTCATGCCTCAGCCTCCAGAGTAGCTGGGATTATAGGCATGTGCCATCATGCCAGCTTAATTTTTGTATTTTTAGTGGAGACGGGGTTTCGCCATGTTGGCCAGGCTGGTCTAGAACTCCTGAGCTTAAGTGATCTGCCCACCTCAGCCTCCCAAAGTGCTAGGATTACAGGTGTGAGCCACCAGGCCCAGCTGATTTTTATAATTATTATTATTATTTTTTAAAGAGACAGTCTCACTCTGTTGCCCAAGCTGAAGAGCAGTGGCAAGATCATGGCTCACTGCAGCACTGACCTCCTGGGCTCAGGTGATCCTCTCACCACAGCCTTCCAAGTAATTGGGATCACAGGTGTGCGCCACCACACCCAGCTAATTTTCAAATTTTTTGTAGAGACAGGGTCTTACTATGTTGCCCAGACTGGTCACAAACTACTGGTCTCAAGCAGTCTTCCTGCCTTGGCCTCCCAAAGTGCTGGGATCACAGGCATGAGCCACCACAGCCAGCCCTAATTCTGCAAATTAACGGTTGGATTGATTGCAATGCTTTTGTTACATCAAAATCAAGATAGGCAGAATGTGGGCCTGGCATGGTAGCTCAGGCCTGTAATCCCAGCACTTTGGGAGGGTGGCGCGGGCAGTTCACCTAAGGTCAGGAGTTCGAGACCAGCCTGGCCAACATGGTGAAACCCTGTCTCTACTAAAAATACAAAAAAAAATTAGCTGGGCATGGTGGCGGGTGCCTGTAGTCCCAGCTACTTGGGAGGCTGAGGCAGGAGAATCACTTGAACCCAGGAGGCAGAGATTGCAGTGAGCCAAGATTGCACCACTGCACTCCAGCCTGGGTGACACAGCAAGGCTCTATCTCAAAAAAAACAAAAGATAGGCAGAATGTGAATGATGGTTTTGTTACCCAGAAAATTGAGTAGGCGAAACCTAAAATGCATGTGAAATTGATAAATTAGGATGCATTCATGCTTCCATTATCAATTCAAATGTTTCTTTGTGCAATAAAGTTTTCCACCTTCACTGGTCACCAGCACATATCTGAGACCTGTTTGTACTTCACAAGTGTATTTCACCTTCCATTTCAAATAAACAAGCTTGCTGAATAGGATTTTTCTAAGACAATATCTAACTCCAATCCAGCTCTGACCAGAAATGCCATTTCAAAAATATAATGCTAATTTCTATCTATATATCTCTTAGGAACATTTTTATACTAATTACAGTAAAAATGTTCCCACACAAATTTCTTTCAGTAATTCAAAAGTTCCTATCTTATAAGATGTCCGTTCTTTTTAGAGAATAATCCAGAGATCTGTAAACATGAATTATAAACTGTTTACAACACCTTTGAACTGATAATCCCACTTTGGGAAAGACAGGTAATCTGTGGCTAGATGTTCATAGAATCAGTAACTTTGAGGTACAGGCCAGTGGCAGGGCTGTGGGCTATGGTTCATTTATTTATATGCATATGGTTCACAGATGTTATAGTTGGATACACTCAATAAGTATATGCTAGGAACTGGCTTGATACATGAAGCGGTGGCTGAACCTGCTCATGAGACCCAACTGCGGGTGTCTCTTCCTAATTTGCATTCAGTAACGTATGTCAGCAGCTTGACATCAGCCATGGTGACGGTATTTACAACACGGAAATCAGCAAATGCTACAAATCAGGACTTTTTTCTCCAACAGCTGGTTACTGAACATTTACCGTGGGATGCATGGATGCAATATAAATTTTAAAACACATATACAAAAGTCAAAATAGTATATAAACACAGAGTCTAGCTACATTAAGATACATATCTACATAAGGATCAGAAGCAAATTAGAGTGATGTAATTAGAGCCTTACGTTTGGCAGATACTTTCTCTGTATGTGCCTTTCTCTGTGAGTGACTAATTTAAAGCAAAATCATTTCACAGCTCTTGGTACGGTTCCAAACTCTTTTAATGCAAAGGAAAATAAATGTACCATGTTAGATTCTACAAGGAAACAGTGAAATGTGGCCATGAAAGTTTGATTGATATATACCAACTCCCAAGGAAATAGGTGGTGGTGTTTAAGCTCTATCTCTTGGGTGTGGAGGGATTTGAAATTCTTAATCCATATTTTTTATACTGATGATATTCATTAGAATAGACTGAAATAGTCTCTTTAGTTTACAAATAAAGATTAATTTTTCAAAACCCCCAAATTCCAAAGGTGCACACATACCTGTGTTAAGCAAATGAAGGACAGTCTGAAAGTTCAATGAAACAAAACCTTTTAGACTTCAAACTGGAATCTGAAAGTTTTAACTATTTATTAGTTTTCATAAAAAGGTAAAGAATCTTGAATTCTCACAATTCACTTGCTCACCTAGCAGTCTTCTGAACGTGATCCAATTTTTCTGAAAAGTTTAGAAGAATGGTATCTTTCTTTTGAGCTTCCTGGAACAAAAACAGAATTTTCTCTCACTATATTGATAAAACTGGAAGGAAATAATTTTCTTAGGGCTTAAAGGAATCTTGAAATCACTGCTCCTGTTTTTAAACTTGACACATTCAAAGCATTTCACTGAGACATGAACCCTGATATTCTTAGTAAGATTTGCTAGAACTCTCCTACTCTCAAGATACATTTAACTTTCCAGAGCAATTGATCTTGACACAAAATACAATTAATGCGCATTTGGCTGCAGCTCAGCAGGGCCCCTTGTTTCTGAAAGAATCCAATATATCCTGCTTAAATACCACCCATACCTGTGAGCATGCCTTTAAATGAACGAGATACCTTCAGCTGTTAAACCTGTTTGCAAACAGAGTTTAATCAGAAGGTACAGGAGCCATGGCAGTGTTTGGATTCTTCACCTGTTCAGAAGGTGAGAGGAAGGCAAGTGGGAAGGAAGCAATGACTGACCCAGGAGGCTTCCCCACATGGACAGAGACCAAGTTACCCAGAGGGCCTGGACACTTGGATTCAGGAGAGCTTTGCCCGAATACTATCCACGACCCTAGCTGGGCAAGGAACACATTTTCTTCTTTTAATGCCTGAAAATTAACCTTTCAATTAAGTCCCAAGTTAAACATGGCCCTTTGTCTTCTGAAGAATATAGTAATAATAGTGTGTATGGTTATTTATGGAGAGCTCACCATAGGCCAAACATTGAGATAAGCACTTTATGGAGTCAGCTCCTTCAGCACTCTCAATTACCTAGTTTTGGGGTAAGTTATCACTACTCTCACCGTTAGATGAAGAAATTGAGGGTCTTCAGGTTTAAGTAACTTGCCTGAGGAAGTACAGCTAGCAAAGGACGGTCAAAATCTCCCAGTCCTGTCCTGTTCTGAAGCTCACATTCAAAACAAGACTGCACCACAGCTTCCTCCCCAGTTTAAAGCTATGACTACAGCACTGATGTCAAAACAACTGAGTGATTAAATGGAGGAAAAGCCAATCAGTTCAATTAGCTGAGATCATTTCAAAACAAAGATATAAGTGTCCTTGATTTTCCACTTTGTACCTCACTCTTTTGGTGTTATAGAGATCCAGTCAAAAAAAAAAAACAAACAAACAAAGCAATGGATAGGGTCGGACCCCAAACCCTGTGCTAGCAGCATGGCGCTCAAATGCATGGTTCACAGAGAAAGACAAAAGTGACCTTTCTACACATAACTGGTCACAAATCTACTCAATTCCACATCAGAAATATTTCAATCCTCCATCCTCTATTCTCCGTCCCTATGACCATTACCCTCCCTCAATGCTCACCAAACAATTACAGCCAACTTCTGCGGAGGTGTATTCCTATTTCTAGTTCTTTCTCTACTCTAACCCAGCCTCCATAGTGCCTTATTTGCTTAAAAACAAAAACAAAAGAGATCCAGTCAAGCTATTACACTGTGCACAAACTCCTGTTGTTTCCCCACTGCTAAAGCATGAAATCCAAATTCCCCACCTTTGACACTTAAATCTTTCATAGCTGGCTTCACCAGCCTCTCTGCTTCACTCTCCCACTTCCCTTCAGCCCTATAGCCCTGGGTGCAGTACAACTCAGGAATCTGCTAATGGCGCTTCTACAAACAGAACCGTCTTGGAACTCGCCATGCCCTTTCCTAACCCTGCTGGACACCATCTTATGCCTGGGAAAAACTTCACTGCCTCCAAGGGGTATTCATATATGTTCTCTAAGTCCTAATCATTTCCACATACCTGTGCAACAAAGTGCAGGAGATTCATCCCAGGTTTGTTTGCTTTTGTGTCTGCCAATTTGAGCAAAGAAGACAGTTTAAATCCTACTGCATTGCCGGCATACCCTCCCTAAAGAAGACAAATCAAAAAGAAAAAATTATGTATACATATACACACACACACACAGACAAACACCTTTAGATAGACAAATAAGGTTGAAAACATAACATTACAATTGTTTTGGATTTTACTTACTGCATTCATGATATTCCCAGCCTGGAGCACCAAGTGTAATATTGAGTGTAGCTCTTCACATGACATCAGTTCTATCAAAAAGAACACATCACAGCACCTTAGAGAAGGCTTCAGCTTCAAATGCACAAAAGGACAGCTACCACATCCAAGTTCAAGTGTGTCTGAAGCAAACTGTCACCTTAAACTGTATATAAAACGGAAAAAACAAACAAAGCAATACATTCTATGGGATACCTAACACATCATTTGCTACCGGCAATCCGTGTCATAGTGTTTACTTGGAAATCAAATAGGTATGATAAATAGCACAAAATAGTTCAATAATAAAAATTTTGAATTAGTGAAAAATGCAAAAGCCTAATGCAAAGCAGTATCCCGTGAGATAGGAGTTAACTTCCTTCTCAGCAGTTATTTAATTTTTCCTTGTATATCCACTACTCTTTGAGTATGCAGTCTCAAAGAGATTGCATTTATGGAATATGAAAACTAACAGCAAGCAACGTTTTGCTTAGTCAATGAGTTATGAAGAGATAAAAAATAAACAAGCTGGGATAACATGTAAATAACTTGCAAAGCACAAACCACAAGGGCCCAGGCACCCAGGGAATCTTTTCATTTTATTCAAAGCCACACATTTCATTTGGATTGGCTGAAAGTTTTAGAAAGAAACTTATCATTGTAATATATTGGTAAACTAGTTCTTTATTAACACCAAATCCTTTGTACACCCATGCAAAGAAACAAAATTTAAAATTTTTAATACATTTAGAAAGGTAAAAAGAAAACTTCATTATTAAAATTACATTATCAATAAATAATAAAATGTCACTGATATTTTTAAGTTAATATTCTCCATTAAGTCTGGTAATACTTTCAAAAAATTACAGTTGGATCACTGCCTATATTGTGTTATCTAAGAAGGCCAGTTTTGGAAGGATGACCAGATAAGAAATGTTTCCACCATGCCCGCAAGTTTGCATTGCTCAATATAAAAACAGATTCTTCCAGAACAAACCTTCCAAAGTCGCTGCAATAGTGTGTATGGAAAAAAAGTTTAAAGGCCTTTATGTTGAAATTTTTAAAAATCTTTTTCCTTCTTAGTCTCCTCTCTAAAATGAAGAAAATATTATGGACCAAAGAGAAAAATTTTATCTCAAAACAGGCCAGAGCAAGTAAACAGGAAAACCAAATAGGAATAAACAATTCTACAACAATAAGTAGAAATCCAGAAAATGACCAAAAGGAAATCAGGCTGGCACTGACGCATGCTGAAAAGTGTGAGGGTCAGGGAGGGCCAGAGAATATGGCCGGGAGCTGAGAAGAAGCCAGCTGCAACTCCGCCGGGATTCTCAGTGCCAAGATGCCAGAAACCAAAGCTCCCACCCCTCCGGAAGGAGACGGCAGGGCAGCTCTGAGAAGAAGCTATCCAAGCTGGGCAGGCAAGAATTTAAAGAGCTGTTCAAATAAATGAAAATGGCCTATCTGCCCCTCTCAAATTTAAATAGCTCAGCAGAAATTGGAGTATGGAGGAGTGGGAGATGACACCACAGAACAGAAACGTCAGGAACCCTGGCAGAAGAGTCACATGGTTGACCCCAGGAAAGGAGGTCTGCTTCCGGAAAGGCTGGGTCCCAGCCACCAACAGAGGCCATGACAGGGAAGAGAGAGGCAGCTGGGCCAGGGGCCCGGGCTTTGTGTACGTGCACAGCCCACACCACACATGCACACACCACATACCAACATACACCAAGAAAGCTCATCCAGGAGAGGAACAAGAGCAAGCCGTAACCAGCAAGGTTGACTCTGAAGCCTGAGATGAAAGAAACTCCCTTCCGTGGGAGGGTAATATGCAAATTAACATTCATTGCAGGGGAAAAATGTCAATGGAAATAAACCTTAAGTGCATCCCTAGTAACATCTCATTTCCCTTTTCAGGGTATATCAGAAATTCAGGACTTTCCATGTCCAAGTTCATTTGGCTTTTTTAAAAAACTGCTATCGAAATTAATAAAAACAAATTCTGCGAAGGATCACACGTTGACTCACCTTTTATAGCAGTTCTTAAAACTGTTATATCTGTATATAGAGAAGAGCAAGAAGGTAGAAATTCCTTCTTTAGCACCATGGCTTCAATCCGAAGTGAATAGCTGAAAAATAAAAAAGTAAAACTGTAGAATTTGATGTCATTAGTTTAAAAATCTTACTGTGTGAAGACTAATGACCAGCAACTGTTTCCTTACTTTGGCACCTGAATTAAGCCGTACAGAAAGGAATCTGCCAGAGACAGCTTGGACACGTTGCCACTAAATGCTTTTAACTTCTTTACCTAAAAGACAAATGGAAAGGGAGGGTATATAAAATCACTTACGAATAAAATTTAAGATTATTTAAATTTCATCTTCCAATTCTTCTAAAAAAATTGGATTTTAGTGCTAAATTCAAATTAATTTAGAAAAGACAAAAAAGGAAATCCTCCCATCTATTTGGTTTTTTTAAAAGAAAAATACAAACTCACAAATTTGAAAGCAAAGAGCTAGCATCACTTATGTAGCTATAGATACATAGTCTCGTGTAAACTGGAGAGCCGGAGTCAGCAGAATCCTCAGGAAAGTTACAAAAGGGAGGGACTAAAAAGGAATCAGTTCTAAGGATGAAAATTTTCTGTAAGCGATAATCTGGAAACGAGATCATTGGGAGAAGAAATAAAAGACTGTAGAGTCATTATAATATGGTTCTTTAAGTCATAAATGGAAAAAAAATCTTATTTTGAGTATTTTGTATATAAAATACTTAGACTGAGTAAGATCTAACACAGATTTTCTTTCGGTGGTCAAATCCCACTTCACATATAATAGCTTTAAAGGAAGAGACTATTGTGTCTTCAGGTGAGTACGTATCTGCTCTTCAGCAGGAAGACAAATAGGAAAATTGCTTAAACAATGGGACGATCAATGTTAAGATTGCCCCCAGGGACCCTGGCAGAAGAGTTGTACTGTGGATGTCTGGAAAGGAGGTCAGCTTCTGGAAAAGCGGGGTTCCAGCCTGAAAAGACTAGGCAATAAAATAGTATGTACACTAGGATGCCATTTCTATAAATTTTTTAAAAAGGTATCTATTAACCTCCAATCCTCCCATGCACACACCTACGTACACAGGAAAAAGATGAAAAAGCCCCACATCTCCAGGTAGTGACTCATGCCTGTAATCTCAGCTCTTTGGGAGGCCAAGGCAGAAGGATCACTTGAGGCCAGGAGTTCAAGACTAGCCTGGGCAACATAGGGAAACCACTCCCCCAAAAAGCCCCACATACACTAGGTGATAGGATTACAGTTGTCTGCTATTTTCTTCTGTTGCTCATTTTTATTTTCTAAGATATCTACAATGAACGTGATCACTCTTTAAAAAATAAACTAAACTAAGTTTTTAAACACACAATTATTCCTTCAACTGTAATACAGGAAAAAGAGAAGAGTTCTGACAACAGGTATATAGCCAAAAAGCAAATAGGTGAGAGTGGAGATGAAAGGAAAGTTTTCAAACAACATTAGATCATAAATCATGCCTTCCCCACACAGAACACTGGGCCATTCCCATGGCAAAACCACTTCTAAGTCCACTGTTTAAATAGAGAGTCATCCAACAAAATTCTTTATGGTAAGTAGTACCTTAATACTATTAGTGAAGTGTACAGCCTATCTTTGCAGCTAACTGTCGCCAGTAAGTAGCTAACACTTCGTATTATTCTTTATAAAGCTTATTCTCTTCCACTCCCTTGGTTATGATTAATAACATGATTTTAAGTTCGTTGCAAAATAGGAAATGACAGTTCAAAAATATAAAGAAAGGAGTATTTGCAAAGATCCACAAACTGAAACATCTACCTCAATTATTTGAAAATATAAAATGTAACACTTCGAGTTCACACCCTAGTATTAAGTCTGACTCTTAAGACTATTTTCTTTTTTTAGGACAGAAAATAGCCATTTATGTAATTGCATTTCCCTTACTGGTAGAGCCTCAAAGTGAATTGACCATTTTTAGCCTTATTAAATTTAAGGGCACATGGCACTTCTGGTTTAGCTAAGCCCAAATCAGTCCCTGACTTCTGTGCTGAGAAACCTATACGATGAATTCTAATCCCTTCTGAACTAGAGTTGAACAATTCACTATATATGGGCAGGGGCAGAGGGAGGTTGTATAAGACCATATATGTAGCATGTGTGAAGCCTCTGAAAATCACAGCATGGTTTTCAGTCTAAAGTGTAAGAACAGGTCATGCTAAGTAAACTTGGTAAATGTTTCTATTAAACATGTGCTAAACTGTAACTGAACAATGATTAATCTCCTTCACTTACGTAAAAAGCTAAAAAAAATTTATGGATTTCAAGAGAAGGGTGATGGAAAGACCGTATTTAATTTAAATGCCATGTATACAGTTCTTTGTTCAATTTCAAAATGAGATTCATGTTCTTTAAGCGGGATTATTGTATCTTCACAGCAGCAAGGAAGTAAAAAAGAAAGGTGAACAGACCCTATAATTATTATGCATTCTCATTACCAAAAAAACATTTATTAAACATGGTTAGGCATAATTTTGTGGGCTGAGCCAAGAGACACTCATTATGGCCCTGGTTGTGCCCAGTTGCTGTCCTAACAATGAGAGCAGGCTCCTTGAGACTCTCACACTCCAAAGGGCACACCTCCTTCATCCTATCTAATTCCAGTGACATGGCTTGAAATGGCAGGATTTCCCACAAACACACCCACCCAACAGAAGACCCATGAGCTTCCCGTCATTCCCCTCCCAGCAGCAGAGTCAACGAAGAAGGTGGGAAAGAGATACTACAAATGTCCAGCAGAGGCAACTCAAGCTGCCTCAGGAGAACAGAAAGTTTCTACCATGTCTAGCACCAGCCCACAACAGAGGAAGGGTCAGGCGCGGTGTCGGGGTTCCCTGACTTGGGAACTCTGTGCTGGACAAGAACACACTCCCAGAGTTTCATTTCTGGGCCCACCTTCTTCCTCTGCAAGTGTGAACCTCTATTAGAGGAAAGATGAACAAACATGTCAGATAAAAGATTTGTGGTAGAGGGCAGAGAAATTCTCAACAACAAATTAACCTTGGCTTTGGTCGGCTTGTCAGCTGAGAAGGCAGGAGAGAAAAGGGCTGTTTCCGTTTATATCTTTCAGCATGCTGATAAGATTACAGTATTATTCAAGTGACACTTATTCACACCAGTACTTTGTGATAGCAGAGGTGATGAAAAGGCTGGCAGGCCAGCAGTGAGAGGCGGGGTTTTGACAACCTTTGCCCTTCCTTCCTCCAAGGCAGGCAGTGGAGTGCAGCAGAACCACACTGGGCTCAGCGGAATCAGGGCTCAAGTCCACCCTGCCGCTGTATCACTCAGCAATCATGTGACACTAGACAAGGTATCACTAACCTGTGTGAGCCTCAGTTTCTCATTTGTAAAACAAGGAGTGTCTTAAAACATTGCTGCAAGGATTAAATGAAAAATACACAAAAGAATCATAGCTATGATTGATTTTATGTGCCAGGCACTAGGCTGAGTCACTTCATTCTGCCCTGTCCAGTCAGTGCCTGGTACATGGGGGCACTCAATAAAGGTTTAGTCTTTACTTGTGCTAAAAATGAGCACAGAACATTACACACAGGCTGAGAGCCACGTGGTTATGTGTCCACTTACGAATTTATTAGCATATTTCTGCCACATTCCTAAACCTCTCTTATTTGGCCCTGTCTCCTGCTTGGCCTCTTCCGCATCCTCCAACCTCCAACCAGAGACCCAAAGACTCCAGGGTTGGCCCTGGGTCTGACTGGTGCCAGGGGATACAAAAAAGTTTGTCCTTACAGTGGGCAGCAGTCAGGGAGTGGCTTTGGCTTTCCCCAAGACCCCCTCCCACAGCACAGATACCCAGGAGGGTTTAGGAAGGGGCTCTCGCCAGCTCTGGGGACTGTCAGGGTGTTCCTGCTGAAGGAAACTCCCAGTTGAGTTTGGAGGGTGTGGTGAGCTGAAGCCCAGAGTCAGTAATGTAAACAAGGAGGCGAAGTGTGACCAAGCACGCCAGATATTCAGACTGAGGATGACCCCGCAGCAGGAGGTGGTGGGGAGAAACAGCTGCTGCCTGGTTCAGTGGCTGGGAAGGCACTTCAGGGTCCCAGGCCAATACTTTCATTTCAGCAGGACCCCATCTCCCGGGTTAGCTAAGTGGGGGTGACAGAGTCTCAGGGATTCAAGGCAGTGCCTGGATGGGTTTTCATCACCTTGCCCTCAACAGTCTTCCTTTTGAATTACATCCCCCACACAACCCAAAAATACAAAGTTCTTTTAAATATGAGGTTTGACAGCTTACTTGCTTCTTTGAAAAATCCCTTTGCATTTTCTAATCACCTCTGAATTTTAAATGAGAAATGAAGATATTAAGAAAATTGTATTCAGTTTCCCACCTCGCCACTGCATGAAGCAGAGCTGGCAGCCTCCCTTGTGCCTAACTTTGATTTAGTTAGCAATGTAAAGCTTTTTCAGAGCACTTTCACATGCTCTGTCAAATCTGATCCTCACTTAACAACACGATGAGGTCAGTTAGGAGTGGGTAGGCAGAGAGGTCCTAAAGGAGGCTAGAAAACAGCCCAAGCGGGAATAAGGTTTCAAGAGCAAGTACATCGTTTTAAAATTTAAATTAATTAAAAACTATACAAAGATTTTGGAACTCCTATCCTTTACAGAAAAGATTAAGGACTGTTGAGTATGTACAATCCAGGGTAAATTATGATTTAATGTACCTTTCCTTTAAGACTTCAAGACTCTACTACTAACATTAATAACTGCTACTAATTAATCTTGGCTTGGGTTAATTACACTTAATGTGCAAAGAGAAAACCTGAGGGAGAGAGAGCAGCCAGCTTAATAGGAACACCTAGATATAACTAGATCTCTACTCACTAAGATCCTAAATTTGGCATTGTGAGTTTCACACTAATCAATGTAAAAGAAAAAATACAATTATATCTCTCTTGTTATTAATGACACTAAAGTAAAGCTACATACATTATGTCTGGGAAGAAGAGTGGGAAAGGGGAGGGAGAAGTCAGAAGTGCCTGTGAAAAGGATAACATATTAAAAAGTCACTCTTACTTTTTACTTATAAAAGTTGGCCAGGTGCAGTGGCTCACGCCTGTAATCCCAGCACTTTGGGAGGCCAAGGCGGGTGAATAACTTGAGGTCAAGAGTTCAAGACTAGCCTGAACAACATGGTGAAATCCCATCTCTAACAAAAGTTAGGCGGGGTGTGGTGGCATGCACCTGTAATCCCAACTACTTGGGAAGCTGAGGCAGGAGAATCGCTTGAATCCGGGAGGTGGAGGTTGCAGCGAGCCGAGATCACTGCACTCCAGCCTGGGTGACAGAGCAAGACTGTCTCAAAAAAAAAAAAGTCATCTATTACTTTTACTTATAAAGTAAAAAACTTTGTAAGAGTCTATATTATTTAGGTATCTATAAGCATAGGTATTTGTGTAATTTCTTACTGAAATTTTTCAAGGAATTTTTTCCTTAGAAATAAAGGACAATATCAAAATTTTGGAAGGTTTTATACAACTGTTTTTCTGGGTTTTTTTTCTATCAAGTTCCTAACCATTCAACAATGCAGTTAACTCATTCAGTCCAAGCAAAATAAATAACTTTATATCATGGTAGTATGTATTACTATCACAACAATTTCCACCTTTGAGTTAATTATGTAGACAAGATTTTATTAACAGTTTACCTACCTCTCCAAAATTTTAGAGCATCTTTATTCAAAAAAGATTGTTTTCATCTTTTTTTTTTTTTTAAAGTATATGGATTATAAAATAACCTGGGTTTATACTATGCAAAAGTCATCTTTAGATGATAGAAAAGGAATCCTTTTCTTTGGATGATGAAAATTTATTGAGCTCCCACGTGCCAAGTGCCATGTTAGATGCATAACTAGGATTTTTATCATCTTGACAATCCAATGAGGTCAGCGTCGTTATCCTCCCTTTACAGGTGAGGAAACTAAAGTTCACAGGAGTTAAGAACCTTGCCCCATTTTCTCAGTTAAGGGAATAGCTCAAATCTGAATCTAGATTCTCTGACTCCATAATCCATGCTCTTTCCACCAGGTCACTTTTTACTTTTATGTGAGAAAACTCTGGCTCTGGGTAGGAGAGTGCCCTTCCCATGTGAGCTTTTTTCCTTTTTTTTTTTTTTTGGAGACAGATTCTCACTCTGTCGCCCAGGCTGAAGTGCAGTGACATGATCTTGGCTCACTGCAAACTCCACCTTCCTGGTTCAGGCAATTGTCATACCCCAGCCTCCTGAGTAGCTGGGATTACAGGTGCCTGACACCACACCGGGCTAATTTTTTATTTTTGGTAGAGACAGAGTTCCATCATGTTGGCCAGACTGGTCTCAAACTCCTGACCTCAGGTGATTCACCTGCCTCTGCCTCCTAAAGTGCTGGGATTACAGGTGTGAGCCACTGCTCCTGGCCTTCCATGTGAGCTTTGACACACTTAAAAATATTAAGCTTTTATGATCACTCCTAACATCTACAACTCATGCGCTGAATTTCTTACCTCTTCTGACTCTGGCAAAAACTTAAGAAATTCTCGCAAGGTCTCTGATCCGTAATGCTCACTTTTTCCTTGATGAATATCTTCTACAATGGACCGAGGAGACCTTGAAAAGACAATGAATCACATTCCATTTCACGTTTGCTGGAGTGCCACCAGAAGTGCAAGCCAGTGGAAATTAAATCTCCTCCACCCTCCTTCCCACCCACCTCCTTCTCAGTCTGGCCAGCAGTTTTGTGTGAGTGCTCATAACAGCCCCACTGCCTCAAAACAGGGAACCCAACACTCCGCTCAAGGGCCCTTCACCCAGAGCACCATCCTTGGGCATCCCAAAAAGGCTGAAAGCAGCAACAACCACGGGGAGTCTCTTTTGTTGTGAGAAAAATAATCCCCTTTGGTCTCACTGAAACCCCTGCACAACCTTCTCCTTATACTTCAGAACACAAAACCCTGACCGCTATTTGACTCATCAGTCCAACCTCCACTGAAGGGGCGACACTAAAAGTGACTCTAAAGGTGCCCCTGATGGGACAGGCTTGAATGGATGCCCTGGGGCAATTCTCCATATACTTCAAGCCACTATGTTATGTTTCCCTGAAGAAAAACAGCAGAAAGTGACAGTCACTTGCAGACTCATCAAGCCATGTGTCTAAGAAGGATTTGAAGGTGCGAGGAATTTGAATTTCAGCTCAGTCACACCCACAGACTTTGATGCTGACAGCAGGGATATGACTAAAGTTTCAAATGTGTGCAAAATCTTACTTCTTAAATTGCTTAAGAAATATCCCAATGTTCATGCTCCGTTTTGCGTCCAAAATAGTAATCTGGAAAAAAAAATAAGGACACATAGGATTACTAAATTCAAATAAAAAGAGATGGAGAAAGAAGATAATTAAAACTGATCAAAATGCAACACTAATTTATCAGAGAATAATTCCCAATGTATAAATCTGGTGATTAACAGATATTCCTAACATAGTTTTACAAATATTAAAAGATTATCATCTCCCCAAACTTTCTACAGTGATATTATATTTCCTTAAATGTAATAATAACACATACCTACTTTAATATTATATAACTTTTAATATACAGATGGTCCCGACCTATGATGGTTCAACTTATGATTTTTCAAGTTTACTATGGGTTTAGTGGGATATGAAATGCATTTTCTTTCTTTCTTTTTTTTTTTTTTGAGACAGAGTCTCGCTCTGTTGCCCAGGCTGGAGTGCAGTGGCACCATCTTGGCTCACTGAAACCTCCGCCTACTGGGTTCAAGTGATTCTCCTGCCTCAGCCTCCCGAGGGCAGCTGGGATTACAGGTGTGCACCACCATGCCCGGCTAAATTTTGTATGTTTTGTAGAGACTGAGTTTCACCATGTTGTCCAGGCTGGTCTTGAACTATTGACCTCAAGTGATCCACCTGCCTTGGCCTCTCAAAGTGCTGGGATTACAGCCATGAGTCACTGTGCCCAGCCACATTTTCAACTTAGAATATTTTTGACTTACAATGGGTTTTTAGGATGCAGCCCCATCGTAAGTTGAGAAGTATCTGTAAAGTCAGTCATCCTTTAGTATCACAGGGGATTAGTTCCAGGACCCTCGGGGATACCAAAATCTGAGGATGCTCAAGTCTTACATAAAATTGCATAGTATTTTGCATATAATCTATGCACAACCTCCTGCATACTTTAAACCATCTCTAGATTACTTGTAATACCTAAGACAACATAAATTATGTTATGTAAGTGGTTGTTATACTGTATTTTTAAATTTGTATTATTTTTTATTGTTGTATTGTTATTTTCTATTTTTTTCTGAATATTTTTGATTCATGATTGGTTGAATTTGAGGATGCAGAATCTGCAGTCATGGAGGGAGGACTGTAAATATATACTTTAAATGTTTTAAATTTAGCAATTTCCTCTTAGAATAATATCACCCGCATTTAAAAGCCCCAATTTAGAAAATGGATGTCCTGGCCTAACAAGAATCACGTGAGAGTTGAACTGAGAAAATAAAAAACAACTCTGAAGATATGGCAGACTGAGTCCCAACCCTGATTTATGGACGTAAAAGAACCAATAAAGTCATATTTCAGAAACATCATTAAAGTTTTTTCTAAAATAAAAATTTCATTTCATTCAAAAAGTTTACATATGTCCAATAGACCTTTTAGGAGGGTGTAAGGTAGTGTCCTACATTTTATTTACTCACAATTTTAAAAAGAAAAATCTTGTGCTGTATACATTTCACCAAGGCTAAGATACTTTTTTGTTTGTTTGTTTGTTTGTTTTTGCATTTTCCTGATCTCTGGAATCAGGATGTGCCTTACAATACATGGCATCTTTTTATTTAATGAAATATGGGATAGCTCTTCTGTCAAAACCCAGATTGGGCTGCAGCAGGTTTTCACTGATCAAAATTTCAGGTGGCTTTATCAGACTAGAAATTATAACTTTTTTTGGCTGTTAAATACAGAAGCCATTTCTGTCTCTGGATGTAAACATCCCGGCTGCGTGGAGGAGAGATAACCTGAAAACTGCTGCAGTTTTTTCCCGTTTGTTTTTTGGTAAAGGGAGACTAGCTAAAATAGGAATGTTGTTACAATGCTCTTCCTTTCCAAATGTATGTGATTCACTGTGAACAAAAGAGAATCAGGTTTCAGGCTAAATTCCTGATCTCTGGGTCTGCTTCTGAGTTTATAACCAGCATCCAGACTGTTAACCAATGTTAATGTCACTTCCTGGCTATAAGGTTAAATTTTTACAAGAGTATGGTTGCCTTCTTTTGAAGACTAATCTTTAACAGTCACATTATTTACTAACCTAGGGGTTTATTTCATGTTAACACAATCACCTGCCAGCCATAAAATAAAAACTCCCAAGCTGAAAGGGCAGCCTCCTTATTGGAATCCTATCTAGGGACTGCAGTTCAAGTTCAGTGTAAAGGGAGGGGAGGAGAGGAGAGAAAGAAAGGGTGAGAATAAAACCTGTCAAACTCAACACTCTTTAAAAGGTCATACCAAAAAATGAATCTCAATTTATTAAGACAGAAAACTGGATTCATTATAATTAATAAATTAAAAGGCCATGCATAAGAATCTGTATATTGATATAGTTACACAGCGTGTTCAAAGAACTTCCTCTGCATTCACCTAGGATGGATAGATGACTTGTTTCGCATTCCTTTCATGAAAGTGCCACCTTCTGCTACATTCAACCCTTGACTGCAGTGCTCTCCCATACCCCACGTGAACCAAGCCCCATGCTCATCCTGTTCACCCCTCAACCCTCTGGGACTCTCTTCACTCTGCCTAGATCCAGAGACATTGCTGTTGGAAAAGTGAAGGAGAAAATTACTCTTACGATCTCTACTGGACAGGTAAGGAAACTAAGCCTCATAGACATCATTTTATAACTTTCCCAGAGCAGTGTTGAACTGATAGGTTAGCCTGGTTCTCTCTGACTCCTTTTCACTCTAGTTTCTGTGGGTTTTCATATTACTGAGCTTCCTATAGAGACGTAGCAAGTGTTCCCTACCAGCATGGTGCTTGCATTGTGAGTTTTCTCCAGGAATGGGGGCAGATGTGTACGAAACTATACGTGTGCCTGGCCAAGTCCCCTGGTGACCCCAGAGCTGTATCTGAGAGATGACGGATGGGAATCATGTTCTCACCGGCAAGAGAGCCTCCAGGGGCCTGAGCCCTGGCCCTACAGGAGCAGCCCACGGTGCCCCAACACAGGGGCAGCCCAGCTGTAGAAGCAGGCATCTCTACAGCTCAAGCTGTGTTTCAGAAACAAAGAGAATTGGGTGATATTCCTAAGGGAAAACCTGAGCTGGCTGTGACTGAGCACCTTACAGGAAAAACAGAGCCCAGCACTTCACCCAAACAATATTAAAATGAGACAACTGATATCATTCAGGGACAGTCCCACTCGCTCCCGGCATCCTCAGATTTGCCTGGTGCCTGAGGAGTCTCTTTCTCCACTTTATCACATTCGATCCTTCCAAAGCAATGTTATAAGAGTGACTGTTGAAGTCCTTTAAAGAGGGTTATCACTACACATGTAAATTAGCTTATCTCCCTTCCCAAATGCTTGCTGTCTCAAAGCTGGGCCATTCAGAAACAAAGCCGGGTCGAGTTGGGTGGTGTTTTGGAATCATTCAGAGCAGTGGAATCTGCACATGGCATCCCAGTGGGACTCACTGGCTGCACAAGCTGACAAATCAGAGGCAAGAAACTGCCTAAAGAAGAGGGATAAACAAACCCAGCCAATGAGTGAGCTGCATCATCCCCTCCCTCCCACCAGCTCCAATCAACTGGTAATTACTCCTCTGGTCACACCAGGACATGCAGCCAGGACCGCCACAGAAGTCGGTGCCACAGGTACCGTCAGCATACTGCAGACTTTGTTAGCTCTTCCCCCAAAATTCCTACCAAAGAGTGGCAAACAAGGCAGCTTGAAATATAAGGTAATGAGGTAATTAATGCACTCAACTCATTTCAAGGATTTCCTGCTAGGATGCGAAGGGGGCCTGGGCTCTATTCACAGTTTCCCCGCAACTGCCAGGAGGCCAGGGTTGTGCTGATACCTACTGAAACAGTCAGCAGCGCTATGCCACTCAGTGAGGCATGTGGCTACACCATTACTCTTGCTAAAACCTTCAAGTCAGCTCTCCTAGTTTATTCTACTACAACTTTTGTAGTTTCAATTCACTTCATCAATCCACTACAAAACCTGCCTCCCATATCCTTTGAAAGAAGAAGAAACTTTTTTTCAGTTGTGGTAAAATACAAATAACAATTGCCATCATAACTTTTTTTTTTTTTTTTTTTTTTTTAGAGACAGGGTCTTGCTCTGTCACCTAGGCTGGAGTGTGGTGGTGTGATCATAGCTCACTGCAGCCTCAAACTCCTGGGCTCAAGCAATCCTTCTGCATCAGCGTCCTGAGTAGCTGGGACTACGGATGCATGCTATCACACCTGGATAATTTTTAAGACCTTTTTTTTGTGGAGATGAGGTCTCACTACGTTGCCCATGCTAGTGTTGAATTCCTGACCGCAAGCTATCCTCCTGTCTTGGCCTCCAGAAGTGCTGAGATTACAGGTTTGAGCCACTGTGCCTGGTCCATAACCATTTTCTTATTATTATTATTATTATTATTATTACTGAGACAAGGTTTTGCTCTGTTGCCCAGGCTGGAGTACAGTGGCACTATCTCAGCTCACTGCAACCTCCAGCTCCTGGGCTCAAGCAATCCTCCTGCATCAGCCTCCCAAGTAACGGGGACTATAGGCACAAGCCACCATGTCTGGCTAATTTTTAAGTTTTTTGTAGAGATGGGGGTCTCACTAAATTGCCCAGGCTCCATAACAATTTTTTTTTTTTTCAGTTAAAACAGTTTATTTATTTTTTTGCCTTCAAGCATCTGTTTAACAAAGCACATCTTGCACCGCCCTTAACAATTTTTAAGAATATAGTTCAGTGGCATTAAGTACATCCACATTGTTGTATAACCATCACCACCATCCATCCCCAGAGCACTTCATCTTGCAAAACTGAAACTTTGTACTCATTAAACAATTAATCTCAGCCCAGTGCGGTGGCTCACACCTGTAATCCCAGCACATTGGGAGGCTGAGGTGGGCAAATCACTTGAGGTCAGGAGTTCGAGACCAGCCTGGCCAACATGATAAAATCCCATCTCTACTAAAAAATACAAAAAAATTAGCTGGGCATGGTGGTATGTGCATGTAGTCCCAGCTACTCAGGAGGCTGAGACAGAAGAACTGCTTGAACCAGGAGGTGGAGGTTGCAGTGAGCTAAGATCATGCCACTGCACTCCAGCCTGGGTGACAGAGGGAGACTCCATCTCAAAACAACAACAACAAAAAACAATTAACTCTCCATTCCCCTCTCTCATTTCCTGGCAACCACCATTCTACTTTCTGTCTCTATAAATCTGGCTACTTTAGGTACTTCCTATGAGGGAATCATACAGTATTTGTCCTTTGCGACTGGCTTATTTAGCATAATGTCCTCAAGGTGAAGGAAGAAACTTTTAAACCACTTTTGTTTTTTATGTCAAAGGGGGCTTCTTTACCTACTTAAGTAACACTACGTAGTGGCTATTTCCATCCCACTTCCAAGTCCTGAAAAACAAAAATGTAAAGATCTTCCTCTATCCTCCAATATGGACCTAGCTTTTGGGTTTTGATGGTTTTTCATTTTCTTTTTCACTTTAGTTGGCTGTCAATTGGAAATTGTTCTCTCCCCCAACTTTGGGGAAAAGAAATGAAAATCCAGTTGAAGCACATTTTTTCCCAAATGTATTTGAAATGCTCTATCTAGTTCTACAGTTCTGGACTGTGAGCATATCCCGAAATTCTAGAATATACCGGCATCATAACAAAAGGTGAGAATGACTGACAGCTGAATTATAGTGTGGGAGAATAAAGTATTTATTACTTGTCATAAATTTAGAAAAACCAATCTTCCTTCCATCCTTCCCTTCTCTCTCTCTCTCTCTCTCTCTGTCTCTCTTCTTTGGTCTTCTTTTTCTAATTAGCCATTTTACTTATTATCTAGATGGTCAATGTTATATTGCTACAGACATCATAGTGAATGACCTGAGGTGTTTCAATATTTGTGCTTTGTGAGCCCCAATTTTGATCTGTTGATGCCTTATAAGCTGATCCCTTTGTGCTCTTGGTTCAGTTCTGTCCAGTTCAGTAACCTTTTGTTTCCTTTGGAGGATACCAAATGGCTAAGATATAGCCCTCCTCTTAAGAGCTGGTCAAACTGTAGAGGGAGACACGCACACCCTCAGCTAACACTGGTGGAAGGCTCCCAGGAAGCCTGAGGAAGGTCAGTAATAGAGGGTCAGGAACTACAGAGCTTCTCAGGGAATGGATCAGCCAACTCTGAGAAGATGAGATTGAGCTGAATCTCTCTAGTCTCATCCCCAGTAATATGTTTTTATTTCTAATTGCTTTATTACAGTTTAATTATTATTATACCATCATATCTACAGTCGCTTTGAGTTAATTTTTAGTTAACAAAGATACAAGGATAGTAATATTTCATATCTTCCCGTACTAAATGTCTTTTTTTCTTTTTTTTTTGAGACAGTCTCGCTCTGTTGCCCAAGCTAGAGTACAATGGCGTGATCTCCACTCACTGCAACCTCCCCCGCCTGGGTTCAAGCGATTCTCATCCCTCAGCCTCCGGAGCAGCTGGGATTACAGGCGTGTAACATCATGCCCGGCTAATGTTTGTATTTTTAGTAGAGATGGGGTTTCACCATGTTGGCCAGGCTGGTCTCGAACTCCTGACCTCAAGTGATCTGCCTGCCTCGACCTCCCACAGTGCTGGGATTACAGGTGCGAGCCACCGTGCCCGGCCCCGTACTAAATGTTCTAACTCACTATTTAAATGTTGTTCTTTCTAAGTTCAGCCATTCTCCAATCTTCCCTATCTTCCAGCAAATTTCTTCCTCACGAGTACAATGGAACTTATTAGTAATGATGTGTAAGGCTTTAAAGTATAAGCCAATCACATAATGTTGGGCTGTTTCTGTAGGAGGTTATGATATTTCAAGGGTCATAATCTGCGTCTGGGCAAGTCTGAACCTCCAGAACTGCAGCCTGTGTTGTACTATGGTGATGCTGTGGCTCCGGGCTCAGGAGCAGTCCCTCTGCTGAACAGGCTGTGGAGGGAATTCTGCAGTCCACACAGACAGATGGTACGACTATTACCTTTGACCCTGGACTCCGCTTACTGCAAAGTGAGTTGGAAGATTTATTACTGATCTTTGTTAGACAATAACCCTGCTGAGTTTTAACTTCTTCAGAAGAAAATTGAAGGAAGGAAGAAAATAGCATGTACCATATTCTTTTACTGCAAAAAAGTATATATAATACTTCTAGTCACGCTACAGATAACATGAAAATTGAAAGTAATTCTGGATAATCTCTGTTATGTGACAGCATTACCTAATGCACTTAAAGGGATCATTCTCAACTATTTATCATAATTGAATACGGAAGAGTTGCAAAGTTAGATTATCTTATGATACACAGTCATGGTGATTTAATTTTTCTTTCTAGTATGCTGTCTCTCAGACTAGGGCCTACAAGTGTTAAAAGCAAAGATTTTTGTACACCCATGTACACAGCGGCATTATTCACAAGAGCCAAAAGGTGGAAGCAACCCAGCTGTCCATCAACAGATGAGCGGATAAACAAATGTGGTCTATATATACAATGGAATAGTATTCAGCTTTAAAATTCTGACACATGCTACAACATGGATGTACCTTGAGGACATTATGCTAAGTGAAATAAATCAGTGACAAAAAAGACAAATATGATATGATTCCATCTACAGGAGGTACCTAAAGGAGTCCAACTTATAGAAACAGAAAGTAGAATGGTGGCTGCCAGGGGCTAGGGAAAGAGGGGAACAGACAGTTCTGATTTAACAGGTACAGAGTTTCAGTTCCGCAGCACGAAAAGTGTTCTGGAGAGGGAAGGTGGTGATGGTTGCACAACAATGTGGATGTACTTAATGTCAACAAGCTGTTTAAAAATGGTTAGGCCAGGCGCAGTGGTTCACACCTATAATCCCAGCACTTTGGGAGGCCGAGGTGGGCGGATAACTTGAGGTCAAGAGTTCGAGACCAGCCGGGCCAAAATGGTGAAACCCCATCTCTACTAAAAATACAAAAATTAGCTGGGTGTTGTGGCACGCTCCTGTAATCCCAGCTACTCAGGAGACTGAGGCATGAGAATCTCCTGAACCCAGAAGGTGGAGGTTGCAGTGAGCCAAGAGTGCACCACTGTACTCCAGCCTGGGTGACAGAATGAGACTCTGTCTCAAAAATAAATACTTTTTAAAAATGGTTAAGATGCTAAATTTTATGTTATATGTTATTTCACCACAATTAAAAATAATTTTTAAACCATTTAAAAACATAATTCTTAAAAAATAAGTTAATGACAAAAGTGTAAAAATCTGCGTAGGGTACAGGGGTGGAGGAAGGCAAGAGAAAGATTATTTTTTTCCCTGAATTTCAGATCTGGTTTAGAAATGGACATCTCTGCTTCTATCATAGTTGAGAAAAGATGCCACACCCCTGCCACTTTCCTCTCTCTCTTTCTGAGTGGTTCTTAACCTCTCTTTAATTTGGAAACATAAAGCAGCAAGTTCCCCTTAGCCTCTTGAAATTTTCCCAATTCACAAACGATGCCACCTACTCTAGCCTGACAGCTGCCTCCCGGGACACGGTGAGCTAGCCCTCTTCTATTATAGGTGCTCTGCTGAGACACAGGCCTCATTTCCACATGGGCCCACCCAATAATTACTTCAGTATTCTTGAATTTCAGTAAAGAGAGCTGGGAGACAATAGTGAGAAATGACCTACTGTACAATAAAGAACCTCTGTTGGGAGCTGGGGCAAAGGCCAGGGTGCTAAGGAAATGACTTCTTGCTCCTTCCAATATTGAAAGGATACTCCAGCAAATAAAAGGACTTTGCATAAAAGGAAGAGACAGGCAAGCCTGTGTTCAGCACTGATGGCACTAAGGGTTCTCATGAAGATTTCCTTCTCAAATTTACGCCATAGTTTACACTTCAAGAATTCTAAACCCAGTGTTTTCTGCATTTCATAAAAAATAGACTCTTGGCTATTTCAACAGGAGATCACACAATCAGCTTTAAGGGTCCCCCAGTGAATTAGTGAAGAGAAGTAGTTATGAGAGAGAAAGAGAAAAGAAGTCAATATTGTTGGCTCAAGAATTCAATAATGCATGGAGCTGCTACTCCATCCCAGGGCCCTGCCTACTCTCTTATCTAATCAACTCCATCTTTGACCTGTTTTCTCTGCTCCTTTATGACAGATTTTTAAATGATGAATTTCTGTTGTCTTTCTCTGTTTTGTTGTTGTTGTTGTTGTTGTTGTGCTTTGTGTGTGTGGGGGGGGCAGCATTCTTTCCTTTTTATTTTTATTTATATTTATTTTTTCTAGCAGGTAGAGGTTTCTTCAAGTTTCTAAACTGACAATACTTATAAATGTAATTTTTGATGCAGTTTCTGTAATCCATGGTGATCTGCAGCTCTGGGGTCATGCTTTCAGTTAACTTCCTGTAACTTAATAGCTTTATTTTTTCTCAAAGTAACATATTTAGTGTTAACTAGAAACATCCTTCCTATACAATCTCTCTGAAAACAGCTTTATGCTTTGTCTCTTTGGAAGCCTCTGTTCCCCAATGGCCATAATCTAGTTCAGAGATCTGAGGAATGAAGGCCATCTCGAAACACTTGTTATATAAAAACTAGAGGAGAAAATAAGGGTAAAATCCTAAGGATGGACGTCAGCCGATGATGCTATTTAACAAAAGGTAGTCTGCCCCAGTCAGCTCTAGTTCATTCCAGATAACCAATTTTAGAAACTCAGTTTTTGTTTCAACAGAGACTAACAATCCTGGACTTGAGCAGAATTCTCCAACAGGGGAACCTTCAGCAGATGTGCTAGAGATAGGGGCAGTGATCCCAAATAGCATGTTCTCTGCATGAGGTCATAATCCACCAGGGCGTCTGGGAGGATACAGCACGCATACTTCTTACACTTTCTCAATACTCAGCTCAAGCTCATCGTAAAGACCCTGCCTAGCATTTCCAAGGCAGATTCGCTTGTATTATCTCATTTCTTAGGGATGTCTAGCAATTGTTTGAAATGTACACACATCCCAAAAAACAAAACAATGCAGTGTGTGGAGGATTAGCCCTCCACCTTGCATTCTTACCTCTTCTCGAGCTTCTCTGAAGGATGAATTTAAAGTTCTTCCTCTCCTAGGAAGGGAAGACTTGGTGGTGTCTTCCTGCTGCCCAAAGAGCTCCTCAATGGTCTTTGTATCAATTTGGTAGTGATGTTCCTGCCTGGCTGCCAAGGTCCAGATGTTGGTTTTGCCTCGAACTTGCTCCTCCGGAATAGTTTTCCAAAAAAAGCTTCTCATCCGCTTTTTCTTACCAAGGTGGCTGTAGCCGTTCATGTGAGTAGTTGGGGGTAGGCCTGGTGGGGGAGGTGGGATGGGAGGCTCCCCAGGAAGTGGAGGTGGAGGTGGAGGAGGGGAGGAAGGACACTCTTCCCTTGAACATGAACATGGTGGAGATGGAGGGGGTGGAGGAGGAGGTGGAGGAGGTGCTGGAGGAGGTGTCTGCCCAATCATGAATCCAGGTGCTGTGGCAATATTCCCATTTTCTTTGTCACTGACCAAGGAGACACAATTCATAACATGCATAGTACTGTTGCCTCCTATGGAGATAATTTCTTGGCCTTGGAGAAGAAGACACAAACATCAAACTTGTGTAGCACTTTTTCACCTGCTATCTGCCGCCAGAATAAAGGGCAACTGTCCTCTTCCAAACCTAGCAAGATAAAATAAATATCAAATCAGTTACAGACAAACAGTTTCACATCAGCATTTCCCTTCAGAGGCTAGTATCAATCCTCCCATAAGAATTGGATATGAAAATCAATGAGGGGCAACACATCCCAAGCTGCATTATAAGGACCCAACGCTTTTCTAAATGTGAATCAAATTTTACTACTTGGAAATTCTGCCAAAGAAATTGCAACAAATCCAACTGGAAACCTTATATTAATCAACAAAGCACATTTATATTGAGAGCCTGCTATAGGCTCAGCAAGTATTGCTCACTTTATGAATAAACTACTTGTTTACTAACTAGTTCGTTCTCTTTGGACAATGGTTGCCCAACCCCTAGGGAAACTGCCCAAACTGCTGAAGCATTAGGCATTAGTGACCCTACCTTATTCCAGTCTGGACATGTCTCCTACCAATCAGTGGGTCAAAAAAGGCATCTTGCACCTTGGACGGATAAGACAGGGCATTTGGAGATGATATAATAATGGCCTAGCTCATTTCCCTGGAATCAGGGCCACCATATTTATGCTCTACTTGGTGATGTGGCTTTCCCCCAAATAGAGAAAAGAACAGCAGATATGAAAAATGAGATTCCAGCCCTAAATCAAGCTTTACTGCTTACAGTTTTAGACAAGTCACTTTGCCTCACTAGACTTCAGTTTTCTCATTTGTAAAATTAGGAGAACACATTAAATGACCTCTATCATCTTGGATTCTAGTTAAGCCACTCTTTGGAAACCATCACCTACCTCTTCTGCTTCTGACAATTTTAGCAAAGAAGAGATACACCCAAGGACACGCTGCCCATGTCACATCTGCCACATGTCCCTTATACACAGTCACCAACTTACTTTAGTGTGTTGCATTTTTATGGAACTTCATGTTTGTTTTTGAGGCTGGGCTGTTACCGATCTGATGTGAAAGAGAGCTCAAAACTACTAAATTTCTTCAGATATGAGAACAGGTAAGTGGGGGGTGTAGAAAGGGCCCCATGCAGGCTATTGAGTGAGCACCCCAACTAGATGAGAGTGTGGAAAGGGGACTATTTCCTCTAGATCACAAAGGGCCATACACAATGGCTTTTTACGCGGCACTTCGGGGTGTAATTATCTTTTTACAGCACCACTGTCAAAGCCCATACTTACAAACACAAGTTGATCAAATTTTAGACTACACAGAAGTAAACAATCTGATCTCACAAATTCAAATATTACAAAATGATTTACACAGAACTACATCCAAAAGGCAGGGCTGCCTTGGGAATAAGAGTGGAGATTCTAGGAATAGACTGCTTTTTCTCAGAAAGTTCCGCTACTTTCAAGATGTGCAACATGAGCTGAGGTCGGTAACGTCACCTACATTTCAGCATCCTCATCTACAATATGAGGAAATACTTGTTCTATTGGTTTGTATAAAAATAAAGAGCTAACACATGTATGGTCCTTACCAAGATGCCTGGTACATAGTTAGCTATTATTTATAACAATAACAAGTTGTTATCATATGTGCATATAATTTCCCTTTATTTTCACAGGCATTACATTTGCTTTAAAATATGTATTGGGTTTATAGATAAAATGCCAAGTTACCCCTGGCTGCTAGGAACAAACTTGTAATATTTCCATTCTTTGCTATCAAAGTTTGTGAGATCTGTCCTTTCTCAATGCTTGGTGATCATCTATTAAATTGTCTCCATATTACAAAAGCAAATATTTTAATGAAACATTTGACTATTGGAGTTCTGAAAACTGCCTCTATATGGGAGGAAAATGGCATCTCCAGCTATTAATTGGATACTTTAAAAAATCATTTTAACCACTTTTAACTGGGCAATTTAGTGGCATTAAGTACATTCACAGTGTTGTGCAGCCATCACCACCGAATAATTTTTAAATAAGTAAAATAGAAAATATTTTTCCAAGCTGACATACAGCTCACTTGAGATGTAACTGGCTTCTAGAAAGAGTTTTCATAATTATCATTAGGGGCATAACTAGGCTGTTTTCATAGTTGGCACTCTTAAAGCAAATGACTCATTGTCAATTACAGTTTATAGTTATATTTGAACTCTTCTTTTTCAAGACTGTGCAGGTAATTTTGGCAGTTTATCCTTACATATTTTAAAATACTTCTGTACATAAAATATCTCATGTATAGAAGAGCTGTTAATCCTCCAATTTACCTCCACTTCCAGATATGCTGACTTATTTAAAGATTATCCCTGTTAAGAATGGTGATAAGCTCAAAAAGTCTCCAATCTGGAAAGCAATAACTCATTCAGTGCTGTATATGTACAGATGTGCCACTAAACCTCACAATGCAAATACAGAGATACTGACAAAGACTAAGGAAGACTACATACTCCAAGGTTATGCAACCTCACTGTGTCCTAACAACAAAGCCAGAAAGGTGCATGTTTTAGTACCGTGCTTTGCACAGAGGAAGTACCAGATAAACGATTGTCAAAGTAAAAAGTGACACTTGTTAAGCTCTGCATTGGGATGATTCTAACCAACGCCCCATGTAAAAGAATGTTATTTTTAAAAGTTAAAGGAAACAAAATAAAATGTACAACACTGTCCCTGGTAGGCTGTCTGATTAATTTCTTCCCAGGGTAACACACAAGGATCCTAGCCCTACAAAGGCTTCTAATGAATAAGTTCGCCAGCAATGATTAGCCAAGACGCTAATGCTTTTACTACCTTTACTCCAATAGGGTTTTCCCCTGGGCCAGGATGTCCAATGTGAAAGAGGTGTCAGGAAAAGCGGAGTACAGACAGAATTCCAACCCTTTCCACAGCCACATGGAAATTAAAATAGAGAATACACAAAAGAATGATGGATTTGCTGCAGTACTGCCCGCAGTAGAGATGCAAACACACACTCTCCAGGTACACTAGGAGAACGCAGGTGATGCTGCAGCCCTAACAGACTACACTGGCTGCCTGTTTCTCACAGCTGACAACTGCCAGTAGGGACAATGGGATTAGCCCCCACTCTGTCTGGAAAATGCTAAGTAGTCCCATCAATCTGCCCCCAGGCAGACAGAGACAGGCCTGTATGTAAGATCTCAGCTACAGGTTGGAGACCTCAGCAACAAGATGAGGTAGCTGCTAAGGCTGACAAGTGCCCAGCTCTGAGTAAAATGCAGAGCTGTCATGGCTGGGCTCTGAAGATGGGAATGTCCCCTCAAGTCCCCTGAGTGCTACTCATGACCCATCAGAGTTGTGTTTGAGTGATGGACTCTCCCAAGGAGGCTGTAGCTCAGTTGAGCATCTTTTAACTATGTGAAATTTCAATAAAGCGATGCTGTGATCATGTACTTAACTTTTAGTTAATTGGCAGGCAAAAAATCTTAGAACGTTCATTAAGGGTCTTCAAAGCCGCCCCTGGCCCCCTCCTAAACTCTCTTGCCTAAACAGCCCGCTGTACTTTTTCCTTGGTGTCAGAAACACCCCTAGAAGTTCTAGTCTCGGCCGGGCGCGGTGGCTCACGCCTGTAATCCCAGCACTTTGGGAAGCCGAGGTGGGCAGATCACGAGGTCAGGAGATCAAGACCATCCTGTCCAACATGGTGAAACCCGTCTCTACTAAAATACACACACACAAACACACACACTCACACACACACACACTCAAACACACACACACACTCAAACACACACACACAGTAGCTGGGCGTGGTGGCGCGCCTGTAGTCCCAGCTACTTGGGAGGCTAAGGCAGGAGAATCGCTTGAATCAGGGAGTTGGAGGTTGCAGTGAGCCGAGATCACTCCACAGCACTCCAGCCTGGTGACAGAGCCAGACTCCGTCGCAACAACAAAACAACAATAACCAAAATAAAAGAAGTTCTAGTCTCTTGAAGGGAGCCAAGAAAAGAGAGTATGTAGGCTTCATCTCACAGTGTATTTAAGGGGAGAGCATGTTCCTGGACGTCAGTTTGGAGCTCAGGGCTTTCCTGAACGAAGACCAGTGGGGTCTTGGTGCTCAGCTGGTCACTCACTCCTTTGGTCAACAATAATCAAAAGGAACATCAAGGAAAACCTGCCAGAAAACCTTTCCCCTTGACTCCTGGCATGTGCCACAGATGAGGTGGGGGCAGGAAGGGCTGGCCCACATGCTTCTGATGACAAACCAGGACAGAGCAAGCCGAGTTTAGAGAGCAGAGGTAGAGAAACACATAGCCCTATTTTATTGTATGTGGGAGAGAAGAAAAGGATGGGGAAAGTATGGACAATTCTAAACTATGGAATTTTTACTCTCACTCCACTAATTCGGGAAAAGGCTCCTCCACCACCACTTATCTTTCAAAACCTTTCTTGACTATTAAACACAGAATGTCAGTCGGTACAATTACACAGTCGGGCCAGAGCCGGACCGTGCAACTCTTCTGTTAGTTCCGTCTGCCTGTGCTCCAGGCAGCAGTGAAAGAACCCAGGACAACGCGTTCCCAGTAAGCGCCTTCAATCTGCAGCACAATGTAAATATTCACAGACACCCGAGACCAACACCAGAGAGCAGAGGAAAAACGCCTGTATTTGAATGTACATTTTCAGTTTCTCTCACTGTCCCAAAACCAAGAAGAAGAAAAAAAAAAAAAAAAAAAAGCACATCCGTGCCAAAGGATGCTCTAGAGAGAGGGAAGGAAGCGCTGGCTGCTCCTTCCAGGAAGACAACTGTGGGTCAGTAGAAGGGGGTCACAAGACGGCCGAATCCCGGAGGTCGTTTCTGTCCACACAGAAGTTTGAAAACCGACCATTAAGTCGGGAAGAAATTCGGCCTGGGGGATCCTGGGGCACCACTTCTTTCAAGTTTGGATACATAGTAGTTTACTAGCTCTCCGCGTTAGACAGTGGTCCGCAGCCTCCTTACATCCCCAACCCGGCACCCCGGTCCCCGCCCGAGCCACTCACCAACAAGCCACCGGCTCAGCCGCCACCGGCTGGGCCGCGAATCCCCGGGGAGCCGCGCTGGGATCAGCAAACTGAACGCGAGTGGGAGGCCCCGCGGGCCGCGGGGAGCCCCAGCCGCGTCCTTATCAGCGCCGCGCAGGAGCGCGTCGCGGCGCGAGGGTGGGGCGCCGGTGCGCGCTGAGATCGACGCCCACACGGGCCGCGCCAGCTCTGCGGCGGGGAGAGAGGCCGCGGCCTGCGGGGCGGGGACTGCGGGGCGGGCGCCCAGCGCGGGCGTTGCATGACCCTCGGCCTTCCGCAGCGCCGACCGCTCTCCCGTCCGGCGGCTGCAGCTGCTGGGTCTCCCGCCGCACCCGCTCGCCCATTCCCGGCGCCTCCAGTTGGGCGGGGGTCTCGGCCCCGCCCCCTCTCCCCGAGGGGCCCCGGCTGGAAAGCCCACGCCCCCCACGCCACGCCCCCCGGGGCGCCAGCCCCTCTGCGGGGGATTAGCACGCTGCGCCCAGAAGTTGGGTGGGAGACGGCTAACTAGGGGAGGTGTCCGTGTGATTGAAACGAAACGGGGGGGTCTTTCGGCTCGCAGACAACCCGTCTGCGGCGGCCGCGCGCTCCCACCCCACCCAGAGCCTCCGCCGCGACATCTTCCCACGTCCCCCATCCGGGTCGCAGGCGCGGGGGAAAAGCCTCACGGCCGCACTGCGGCTCTGCCAAAAGGGAGCCGGGTCGAGCCGCTGAGAAAAACAGAGGGGAGACTCCTGGCGTTTGAAACCGGTCAGAACCCGCTCTCCAAGAGCTGGAGAAACCCCTTGTTTGGAGGATGATCCCCAGCCCACCCGCTTCCTCCCCCTCCCCACACTCCTGCAGGCGCGGGGCGCAACTTGCAACCCGAACTTCGCGCGGCCGGAGCAAGTGTGTCGGGGCGAGAAGGGCCTGGTCCTCGGTCCGCACCACCGCACTAGGTCCCCGCCACCGCCCCACCACTGTGTCAGGGGCCAGGCGTGGCCCCCGGCCGGCTAGGGAACCGAGCGCGGCGCCGCGGCTGCGCATTCCGTGCGGGACGCCGTTGTCTCCCAAGGGTCGGGATAAACTAGGGGGCGGTTGATCTGAAAGTCTTAGCCACGACTAATAGTCAACCGCCCAGGTGCGACCCGCGGCAGCCTGGCGATGCAGCTCGTTCTCCAGACTCGGGTCCACACCGACGCGTCCTCGCCTCCAGGGACCGATCGCTGTTCTCCGCGGCCGGGTAAGGGCAGCCGCCAAAGTCACCGGGGTGGATGTGGAGGGAGCTGGAACCTCCTCTCCAGCTTTCCCGGTGAGGCTCGGAGGAAGCCGAGACCCGGCACCAATCAGCCGCGCTTCTCGGCGCCTCAGCCTCGGGTCCCGGCCAACACCCCGACCCCGACCCTCCCAAGCGGCGGGGCTCCAGCTCCCCGTGTCCCGCGCCGCGGTCGCCCCCGCCTCGGCCGCCCGACCCGCACTCACCCGCGGCCAGTGCCCCCCGCTCCCGGCGCGCAGACCGCTGCAGCCTCCCGCCGCTGTGTCGGCGAAGCCGCCTCCTCCCGGTCACTGCAGGCCCAGCCGCCCCGGAGCGCGAGGGGGCAGGGCGGGGCGGGGCGCGGCGGCAGCCTCAGGTAACAAAGCTGCGGCCCCGCTGCTCCTGGCCGGCCGCGAAGGGCAGCGCGCCCTTTCCTGCTCCGCCCCTCCCTCGCCCCCCCCTTCCACCCTCAGCGCGCCACCGTCACCGCCACGCGCTCACCTTCACCTGCGCGGGGCCCCGGGGGAGATGCCTCGGGGCACACTGCTTCCCGCACCCGAAGGCTGGCGCGGGGCTAGGCTGGGGGCCACCGAGAGAAGTAGGGGCGGCAGGAGACGGAGATAGCTGGGCTGCCCAGAAGAGCCAGGTGTCCTCGGGGAACGGGCGAGAGGAGGCGCCAAGCTGGCTTCTGAACCGGCAAGTGCCTTTCACAAAGGAGCCTTTGCGGCAGCCTCCCAGGCACCCTCTCTTGTGCACACGGGCGCGCACACACTCATATACACGCGCGCACACACACACCCGCACACGCCCCCCGACGCACGCGCCGGACCACCCTCTGCCCCAACACGTGCTTCTCCCTGGAGACCTAGCAGCACTTGGGCGAACTGTCTTGTCCCAGCCCCTACAGCTGAAACCTGGCTGGGCTAGAGCTTCCCAAAGGTCAGCTCCTCCCTGGGGCCTGCCAACCTGTAAGTTTGTTACCGTTTTTTATTATTTTTTTAAATTCTCAATGGTGATGGTAACAGGAACCTTTAGGTTGTATTAAAGCGTAAAAAGACCCCTCAAAAAATTTTGCCAGGCCTGATCGAATGAACGCACGCTGTCTGGGAAAGGCACATTCCTCACAGAAAGAAACAGGGGAATCGATTTAATCACATCTTTTTTTTTTTTTTTTTTCTTCAAAGTGACGGGGCGCCAAGCAGTGAGAAGCAAGTAGTCAAAGAAAACATCCCGGGCAAACCGGCTGACCGAAAATCCACTGTCGGGGTAGGGAGGCGCCCTCTACGGGGATGAAGTCATCGCTACCTTTGACTCTTTGATCCTAGATAACCGACCAAGACGTTTCCAGCCTAATGCCTGACGCCTTTTGCTTCCTCCATCCTGGTCCTCAGTCCCTGAACTCCCAGGAGAGAATTCCTGACGTCCTCGGTCGAACCTTGGATCGAGAAAGAGAAACTATTAGTGTAAACAAACCAATCAACCCAAAAACCAGAACTGTGCCTGCCAATAGCCCATTTCTTGGCCATTGATGGAGCATGAAGAGAAATGGATCCAACTAAGAACATCTTAAAATCTTAAGGAATAAGAAAATGTAATAAAGAGAAAGACAATGTCATGCTCAGGGAGCTAATATGAATCCCAAAGGAATATTGACTGTTCAGGCTCAAGTTAAATTACAGCAGATCGAAAGTGAGGAGTGGAGTGGCATCTTCTTTTGTCTTACTGTCGACCTTGTTAAATGGGGAGTCCACACCCGCTGCCTACTCCTCCCTCCTCAACCCCATGACAGTGGGCCTCCCCCCAACTGTATTGAGCATGCACTCTAAAAACAGTTACTTTTTGAGAAGTCAAGTCTGGTGACCCATTCTCAGCCCCTCATCCCTTTGATCTCCTTGGCAGCATCCTACCCTAAGGCCTTCTCTATTCTTCTCTGGCCTTCTCTGCGGACCCTTCTCTTCCTTTGAGGACAGTAACAAGGTTCTTTCAACTCTTGATCTCCCATTATTCCATAGAAATACCTTCTGATTTCTAACTGAACCCATCCAGATGTCCTGGGGCCTGAAGCTTGTATAACTCCTGGGGGAGCTTCTTAAAGGAAAGCAATAAAAACTTACAAACATAATACTAGACATGTATCCTTG
The DNA here is from genome assembly GCF_028885625.2 of Pongo pygmaeus. Lineage (NCBI taxonomy): Eukaryota > Metazoa > Chordata > Mammalia > Primates > Hominidae > Pongo > Pongo pygmaeus. Next base: position 165,875,781 of record NC_072376.2, on the reverse strand, counting down.
GAAGGGCCCGGGGAAAATGAGGGGCTTGGAAACTTGAGCTTCAAGGTACATCTCCAGGTTTCTCTTCAATGTCAGGGACTCTTGAATCCATATTGTCATTGTAAAATTTCAAGTCCAAATTCAAATATCCAAAAATCAACTCATCTTTCCCTCAAAACTAGTACTCTTCCCACACCCACCACCTCCCCCTCTTTACCTAAGACCTGGTTTTTCTGTTTGAAATCCTAGCTTTTCCTTTGCTTCTTTGTCTCTCTTAAATTATTTAAAATTCAAGTATTTGCTAAATTTGCTGCTCTTTCCCAAGTAACCTGTTTTATTTTTTACATACACCATCACCGCAGTAACCCCAAGTAGTGGAAGAGGGAACCAGTATTTATCTGCTGTTGGCCACATATCAGGCACCATACTTGATTCTCACCATGATCCTATAAGCATTCTGATTTCCTAGCTTAGAGAAGTTAAATTGGATACCTACATCCACTACCTTGGTGTTCTTTCTGCTTCTCTCTTCTTCCTAAATCCATCCCAAAACTGCTGTCAGGTCACTGTTTTTAAAAGTCTGATTTCATCACATTACCTACCTCTTCAAAACCTTCTGCAGATTCCCATGTGTTCCTCCAGGAAGAAGGCAGCATTCTTCAGTCTGACAATCCGGCAGCATCCTACGTTTATCTCCCACAATTGGATGTGTCCCATTTCACTTAAGCAGTGGGACGTACTGCCCCTGAATATGTCATGCTTATTTTGACTTTTTTTTTTTGAGATGGAGTCTCACTGTTGCCAGGCTGGAATGCAGTGGAGCGATCTCAGCTCACTGCAACCTCCGCCTCCCAGGTTCAAGCGATTCTCCTGCATCAGCCTCCCAAGTAGCTGGGATTACAAGCATGCACCACCACACCTGGCTAATTTTTGTATTTTTAGTAGAGATAGGGTTTCACCATGTTGGCCAGAATGGTCTCGATCTCCTGACCTTGTGATCCACCTGCCTCAGCTTCCCAGAGTGCTGGGATTACATATGTAAGCCACCGCACCTGGCCTACTTTGACTCTTATTTTTCAAATTGTATATAGGACATGGTCAAAAAGTGCTTGAATGACGCATGGCACAACTCTTAAATAGAGTTCATGTCTTGATGGATTGGATCTAAAGCTGCAAAATCTAGAAGACAATTTATTCTTCATCTATTAATAAGCTGATTGTCCATCTGTATCCCCCAAATGTGCCAACCAGCCTTTGAGTAAGGCTGGAAAGGCTCCTGAAGCCCAGTGTGCCCAAAGTCTGCCCAGCCACTGGCATTCGTGGCTTGGAGGTGGCGCTGCTGTCACTACAGGGCTCTTGAGCAGTGGGCAGTGTGACCAGCTCTCACTTTTCCAACCAGGCCAAACCTCCCAGAAAGTGTGTTAGATAATTCAGTGTGGCCCAGAAAATGGGTCTGTACCAGGCACTGGTACCAGGCCCTGCAGAAGAACTGCTGTGTTTTCCTGATTTGATTTGCAGCTTGCTCTTCCCTCTCCCTGGGTTGCCCTTTCCAAAATGCTGTATTTCCTACACCCAGTTTATTTTGATTCTTATGGCTTCTGCCTCCTTGGCCCAGAGAGGCTTTTAGTTTCTCCTACATCAAGTATTTTGTATTTCAATCTGTCATTAGGAACAACTAAAGAAAGCCTTCAAAATGAATCAAATTTCAGAATCCATGTAAAACAGACTTAGTATTCGCTTAAGGAGTAAGAGTCTAATTCATGAGCTGACTTCATGGGCCCTCTAGGGTACAGACTGAGATCTTTACTTAATCTTTAATCATTATTCTTCTTAAAATATATATTGGATTAGATCAGTTGTTCAGTATTAAGATTCTAGGCTGTCTTTGCCTTTTAAAATTGGAAACTGCAGAAAGAAACAAACTCTGTCCACATTATGGTTAAACAGATTTGCAGACAAATGCAAAGGCTTGCCAATCCTCTGACCTTGTTTCCTTCAAAGAGTGGCAAGTGCAAAATAAAATCAGCAGAATTGTTACCGTTACTATAAAATGCAAATTTGTATCAAATATCTTATTGGCAATTTTCCAAATAACTTTTTTTTTTTTTGAGATAGAGTCTCACTCTGTTGCCCAGGCTAGAGTACAGTGACACAAACATCCTCCCACCTCAGTCTCCCAAAGTGCGTGGTTACAGGCATGAGCCACTGTGCCTGGCCTCAAACAACTTTCGAACTGAAAAAATAATACTTTATTTCTGATTTTTTAGTTTATTTTTAATTTTTTTAATAGAGACAGGGTCTCACTGTGTTGCCCAGGCTGGTCTCTAACTTCTGACCTCAAGCAATCCTCCTGCCTTGGCCTCCGAAAGTGCTGGGATTACAGATGTGAGCCACCACACCCAGCCAATACTTCATTTTTGAAGGCTAAGAAATTTAAATAGTAAGTTGCCTTTAAATACTGTAAGTAATGAGTAGGCCCTGATCATTAAGAGGGAGAAAAGGGAGAAATATTTTTCTGAATGCTAAGTAGTGATTTTTGAAGGTTTTTTTTTTTTTTTTTTGAGACAGGGTCTCGCTTCATCACCCAGGCTGGAGTACAGTGACGTAGTTACTGCTCACTGCAGCCTCAACCTCCTGGGCTCAACTGATCCTCCCACTTCAGCCTCCCAAATAGGTGGGACTACAGCCACGTGCCACCACGCCCAGCTAACTTTTGTATTTTTTGTAAAGACAGGGTTGAAAGTTTAAAATAGAAAATGCTTCCACATGTGATGTTAGTATCTAAGGTAGCATCAATGACATTTGCCTTGCCAGAAGTAAATAGGGGTATTTTGTCAACAATAGTGCCTGATTTGTTTGAAGGTAGGAGAGATTAAAGACAACCTTTACCCAACATACAGGAATGAGGTAGTAAGATAACGTGATGACTCTCATGCCCGCCTATCTATACTGTATTTCCTTAGAGCAAATTGTCCATTCATTTGTTTTTCGTGTGTGTGTGTGTGTGTGTGTGTGTGTGTGTGTTTTAGAGGCTGGAGATGGAAGAGGAGACTAAGAAAAAAAAAAAAAACTGTAGATATCACTGAGCTTTCACCCAGAAAACCTCCAGCTAGAGCTCTTTTTAGTTTACAGTTGACTCAGTGCTTAGAAAACTGGTTGGTGTTTGTGTAGGGTCTGGCTGTTATAACATTCAAACCTTGAGGAGAAAAATAGCTGTAAAATATAACATCAAAACCTATCATTTCTTTCCATTATTTATCACCAGAAAAAAGTATGTGAGTCTTAATAAGAGGAACTAAGTTAAAGAGTTGGTCAGATGCCAGTTTCTTTTGCTATGGGTTTAAACTGTTTTCAAATTGTTTACCCTTCTAAGAAGTTAGAAGAGCAAACAGTAATTTGAAACCATAACACACACAGTTTAAGCAGTCTCCAAACAAACCTAATCAATCAACAATATTGGGGAGAGAGAGAGAGAGAGAGAGTGTGTGTGTGTGTGTGTGTGTGTGTTTCCCTGGGGAAATACTATGTGCACATCCCACGTAAGTCTTTGTAGGACATAGAAAGATGGGCAAAGGCGACATGTTGGTGACTTAGCAATTGGTAAAGCCCTTTCTGCTCCCCTTGGAAATCAAGTGTGTGCTTAGTTTAGTGAAATAGCTCTGGACAGTTCTTTGCACTAAGCTTCTATAATGAGAAGGCAAATACTTCGGGTATGGTAGCAAATAATAAACCAGTCCACAACAATCAGAATCTTAATATTTCTCAAGCAGATTTATAGAAATAATTAAAATGGACCATTGAAAAGCAAAGGGGGCAAGCTTTTTGTCAGAAATACTATTATTCAAGTTTTGACTGGCCTTGGACACAAAGAGGATTCCTGTCAAACACTTAGCATCATAATCAGTTTACATCTACATCTCTTTGTGGGCCTGACCTGGCTAAAATTGAAGGGGGGGTCTTTTGGGGTTAAATCTAGGACTCCTTTCATCTTAACTCCTAACTTGCTGGCCTCCTACTGAAAAACAAGGATCTGGTAATTAACTCAGAAGGGTTGGTATTAAATATTCAACCTTTTATCTAGTGTTTTTGTGCCTTTGATCAACTTTTGTATGTTAGATATTAAATTGTAAATTAGATAGTAAAAAAGAAGAAAATTTATCTGTACATTACAATGTATCCAATTGGTGGTGATTTCTCAAAACTATGCCAGAGAAAAGAGCAAAGAAGTTTACACTTAATGTCTTAAAATGTTAGTTGTTTTCCAAGTAATACCCTAGGCTTCCTACCTACCCCACCACTGTGTGGAAGGCACAGGTGAACACGTTTCTGCATTTTGGGGTTTTGAATTGTGCCCTGCTTCCTGTGGGGTGATTGATGGGCAGTGTCACTGTAGGCGTCTGTTTCACACAGTTGGGGGCAGGGAGGGAGTGCAGGGCAAGCACACAGCTAAGCACAGGACAGTTTACACTGTCAAATGGAATTGTTTTCATGCTGGAAATGGCTTCACAGAAACAAGATACAATTATTTTTTCAGGAGAATTGAAAATTTTAAAGGACCATAGAGAAGGGAAAGCAGAGAAAATACTAGATGTCCACACATCTTCATTTCTCCCTCCATGCTTCCCATGACAGATTTGAACATATTTTCTAGCTTTGCATTCCCTCCTTTACGGCATACCTTCTTCACAGTTTATCTTATTCAATAAGGAGATTAATATCCAAGGGTGGCTACTTGCCTGCAGAGCATAATCAGGTTAAACATTGTCTATGGCAGGGGAAGAAGGCAGATAAATTAATCCTACCCCAGCAGCTCCACTGCACGGGAACTCATAAAAAGGGGGTCTCTGGTGGTCCCTGTACTCATGTACAGAGTCTACAGAAGTCCCTTGATGGTGCGAAACGAAAGTAAATCTCGGGACCCCCAAATAACTAAGCCAAAGAGAAAAGTCAGGCTGGGAACTGCGTCGTTGGGCGAACCTGCCTCCCATTCTGTTTCTAAATGAGATAGCTACAAAGATTAAAAAGCGACATATTTCCCTCACAGTTTGCACACAAGGAAATTCCTTGTAGACAAAGGACAGACAGAACTCAAAGTCATCCCTCTGCTCATGTGAGACAAATGCGTGTCTGTGCTTCCTTTGCCTTATTGTTTCACTAAGCCAGACTAAGGTATAAGTGACTATTCCTCTATGCCCCCTCTCATATGTAAGTTGTGTATTCAGTAAAAGGTTAATCAGAGACTCAAAAGAATGCAACCATTTCTCTCTTATCTACCTATGACCTGGAAGCCCCTCCGTGCTTCTCTTTGTCCCAGTTTTCTGGACTGAGCCAATGTACATCTTACATATATATTGATTGATGTCTCATGTCTCCCTAAAATGTATAAAACCAAGCTATGCCCTGACCACCTTAGGCACATGTCATCATGACCTCCTGAGGCTATGTCATGGGTGTGTCCTTAACCTTAGCAAAATAAACTTTCTTTTTTTTTTTTCTCTAAAATTTAGAATCTTAAACTAAATCCTTTATTTCAAAAACAAACATAAAATAATTTCCCAGGCAGAGAAAAGGTTTGAGATGGAAGCTTTCTTGTTAGCAGTCCCTTCATGCATAAATGGGGTTGGATAGAGAGGGGAGAGGGAATGGCCAAGGATACGGAAAGCTTTCACAATGCATGCCGAGTGTGAAGTGACACCTCCAACAGATGAGGTTTATCATCTTTACTTAGTCACACAACATCAAGGACTGGTGAGTTCCAGGGAAGGGCTCCATTTCATCACCTGGGTCAGTTCTCTTCCCCCGCATGCTCCACAATGCAGTAGAACCAAACAACACATTCATCTACAACAGAATGTTCAAATAACACCTGTCCAATAACTGCCCTTACTTCTTTGTGCTCTCGGGGAAAAGAAAAAAACAGAAAGCAATGAAACCTAAACCCTTTGGCAAGTCGGCCGGTGCCTATTCTCCTAGGGCATTTTTAGTGGAACTTCGGCTGGCCCTTGCCCTCCTCCCAATATCAGTGAGGCAAGTGGCAGCGGGACAGGTTTGGTCATCTGCACTGGAGTAGAATGAGAAACCAAACGCGATTCGGGCCACAGGTGGATTCTAGCACATTTCTAGATTGGATTGGTTAAAAATGTCATGTTGTGCACAGGATGCAGGCAAACGAGTTTTTTTTTTGAGGGACATAATGCCTGTAAGGCAGCGTGAACGGTCCGATCTACCATTGGGGAGGAGCTCCCTGTGTAAGGACAGAGAAACCAGGGGGCCTCGAGGAAAGTGTTGGTTTGGAAGATGGAGGAGATGATCTTTCCGGTGGCATTGGTGGTGCCTTCACTGTCTGAGCTGGACTCAGAGTCGCTGCTCCCAGAGGAGGCCAGGCCTGGGAGGATGCTGATACAGACTGCAGCAGAGGGGCAGTGGATGGAGGGGACACTCAGGGAGGTATTTCCCAGAGACTTGCAGGATGAGGGCTCTTGATTCTTGTCATCTGGCTCAGGGTCCGGTTTCAGTCTTTTCACACCGTTGTCACTCTCTGAGCTCTTGTGTTTCACAGCTCCTGCCAACAGCTTTGCCTGGGAGAACTTATTCTTGGTTTCTATGGGCTTCACAGTCAGTTTCTTTTCCACTTCCTTCTTGTTCTCTTGAGAAATTTCAGCCTTCTTGAGGTTATTTCTGTATTCCTTCAGTTCTTTCAGTTCTTCTTCTCTTTGTTGCTTTTCTGTTAGTTCCTGCTGTCGAGAAACCTCATCAAGGAAGTTGGTCTCATCTTCATCTAAGCCTCTTACCATGTTTTTGAATTTGAACTGTTCCTTATACTCCTGCTGCTTCCTGTCCTTCTGTTCCTGTAGCCTTTCATATAGAGATCGAG